>NC_090930.1:76106253-76409726 GCF_040938575.1 Ambystoma mexicanum | reverse complement strand
GCTTGATCTTTTCTGAGGTCTTGGCCATACCGGGATGTCCTTCCATTAAAGAATCGTGATAACAAGAGATTACTTTTTTCTGTAAATCTATGCTGGGCAGGTATAATCGTTCTTGGAAATACAATAAGTTGTCCTTTACTGCAAAGTCCTTTCCCTGCAGATGCCAATTCTGTATGTCTGCTGGAGTTACAAGTTGCCTGGCTTTATCCTTAACTTCCTCTATGGATTGTGTGGCGATTACACCCAGAATTCTTTGTTCGGGAATGATTGGTACAGGTTTAGGGTTGATCAAGTGTTCTTCCACTTCCATCCGAGAAAGGGCATCAGCTTTACCGTTTTTTGTACCAGGTCGATAGGTAATTATGAAGTCAAACTCGGCAAGGAATAATGCCCAACGGAGTTGTCTAGAGGATTGGGCTTTTGCGGTTTTCAAATATTGCAGGTTTCGGTGATCCGTAATCACAGTAACGGTGTGTCGGGCCCCCAGCAGATAATGCCGCCAAGCCTTAAAGGCAGACTTGATAGCCAGAAGTTCCTTGTCAGTAATCGTGTAATTGATTTCAGGAGGCGAGAATTTGCGGGACCAAAATGCCACGGGATGCAACTGATTGGTTACCGGGTCCTTTTGTGATAGAACTGCCCCCATGGCAAGGCTTGAAGCATCAGTTTCCACGATGTAGGGGAGTTCGGGGCGAGGGTGTTTTAAGATTGGTGCAGAGATAAATTTAGTCTTCAAATCCTGGAAAGCTTGTTCCGCTTCAGTAGACCATTCAAAACGTTTGTTTTTCTTTAACAAGGCAGTGATGGGCTGGACTATTCGAGAAAATTCGTGGATAAACCTGCGGTAAAAGTTAGCGAAGCCTAACATGCTTTGCACACCTTTTACGGAGGATGGTGATGGCCATTTGAGAACTGCATCGACCTTCTTTGAATCCATACGCACTCCGCCAGGTGATAATATGAATCCCAAGAATTCAACTTCAGTCACGTTGAAAACACATTTTTCCAACTTAGCGAAAAGTTTGTGTTGACGCAATCTTTCGAGGACCATTTTCACGTGTTTCCGATGTTCAGATTCCGATGAAGAATAAACGAGGATGTCGTCAATGTAAACAACAACACACACATCTATGAGCTCTCTGAGGACATCGTTCATAAAATATTGAAAGGCGGCCGGGGCATTGCAAAGTCCGAAGGGCATGACCTGATATTCAAATAGCCCATATTTGGTGCGGAAGGCCGTCTTCCATTCATCGCCCTCTTTTACTCGTACCAAGTGGTAGGCTCCTCTAAGATCCAGCTTTGTATATATGCATGCTTTTCTGACTTGGTCCAGGAGTTCAGGGATCAAAAGTAACGGATATCTATTCTTGACGGTGATCTGGTTCAGGGAGCGATAATCTATACAAGTTCTAAGGTCTCCCTCCTTTTTTGGAACGAAGAACAAAGCTGAAGAAGCAGGGGACTTGGAAGGACGAATAAACCCATTTGCCAGGTATTGATCCAGGTATTGTCGAAGGTGAAGGTTCTCAGGCTCGGTGAGGGCATAAATTCTACTACAAGGAGGAGTAGATCCAGGTATCAGGTCTATCTGGCAGTCATAAGACCTATGAGGAGGTAGAGAGTTAGCGTGGTCCTTCCGGAAAACATCTTGGTATTCTAGGTATTCGGGAGGTAACTGGGGAGTCTCTGAAGAAATTGCTGCCAGTGCAACACCAGGTGGAGGGTGACAAGTAGAGACACATTCTGGAAACTGGACCGTTCTTGCTCGCCAATCGATCAGAGGATTGTGTTTCTCTAACCAAGGTATTCCTAGAATAATCTGAAACTGAGGAGCCTTGATCACATCGAACACGATCTTCTCATGGTGTCCATCTTGACTTACTAGCGTCACTTCTTGAGTGGTATGCGTTACTGGTCCGGAGGCTATCTCCGTTCCATCCACCGTAGTAATGACGTCCTTTACAGCCTTGGGACAAAGAGTTAGATTCATCCTCAAAACCATTTCATGATCCACATAATTGCCGATGGCACCGCTGTCGACGTAAGCTTCAATTGCATGTAATCGATCCGGATTATCAGGGCTAATGAGGACCATAGGTATCACGAAATGCGAGGTCACGGAACTGGTTTTCACGCTCGGCAAGAGGACCTCTATTCTTGTCGGGCGAGGTCGTTTCCCTGCTCAGAGTTTGTAACTTTGGTAACTGCAGCTCCTACTGCCTTCTTGGCAGGTTTCACCGGACAGTCTCGAAGAAAGTGCCCTGAGTTTCCGCAATAGAGGCATAATTGCAACTGTTTTCTCCTTTCCCGCTCCTTTTGTGTTAGAGGACCTTTCAGGCCCCCTATTTGCATGGGTTCCCCGGAGTCTACTCCTTTGGAAGGAGTTGGCGGTTTGGAAAATACTTGAGCATCAAACTTGGAACGATCGGCCTTCCTGTTCTGCAGTCTGTGATCTATTTGAACGACTAAGTCTATATAGTCCGAACAATCTTGTGGGGGATTCACTACTTGGGCTAACACATCTTTGAGCTCTCCACGTAGACCTCTATAAAACAGCGTAATCCTTTTGTCCTCAGGCCATTGAGTTTCCACTATCAGTCTGTTGAAAGACACAATATAAGCCAAAAGGTCTTGATTACCTTGTCGCAACGAAAGAAGCTCATTGTCCAAGGCCTGCCCCTGTGAATGTCTTGCGAACAGTTTTTCCATACTGAGCTGAAAAGCTTGAAAATCATGGAGGACCGGATCATCTTGATTTACTAGAGGGATCGAACAGTCTGCCGCATTGCCACTAAGGTACGAAAGCACGAAAGCTACTTTAGCTTGATCAGTTGGAAAGGCTGCTGGCCGGCATAAGAAATGCAACCGGCACTGATTGATAAATACTGCAAACCTCTTTGGGTCACCAGAAAATCGTTCGGGCGGAGCCAGAGGTACATTCCCAGGTAGGTTGATCTGCACTGGATTCATAGAGGATGTAGAAGGAAGATTTCCCCCAGATGCGGGTAACGGGGTCTGTCCGGCTTGTGACTGTAGCAATTGTCTAGCGAGATCATCTGTTCGCTCCTTGGAAATAATCAGTTCCCTTCTTAGAGCGTTCGTTTCCTGACGGGCTGCATGCACTTCTGCCCTTAGTTCCCCAAGTAACTGGGCTAGCTGGTCGGTATCCGAGGTTTCCATAGCGCCTGGACGGGAGTTTTGCGGTAGGCTTTGCGTTCTGTAACGCTCACCTGATTCCCGTAGAGGCGCCGGTCTTGACTGGGCGTATACCGTATCTTCAAAGGTGATGTGTAACACACGGCTGGCTCTTTGGGCTGGACCTCTGTGCACTGTATGTCTGACTCGAAGGGTAAGATGTCTTAGGTAAGTGAACGCCATGCTCTCCATCTGCCTCGGGGCAGGGTGCTGTAACCAGTTTCTTCACTGGATAAGGGGAGCAGGCCTCTTGACTTCAGAGGACTGCTGTCCGTCGTTTACTGCACGAACGGTAAGTTTCGAGTAATTCTAATGTCTTTAAAAGTCTTTAGTAATGATGTCTCTTGTTTTTGCAGGGTTCCGGCGATGGCGGATGACGGGCTGAAGTGAGTTGAAGATGGAGCCCGTGTGATGAATGGAAGCGCCTGGAAGCACGTAAGTAAGCGCTTGTTGCCTGCTTCACGATGCGCTCTAACTGTCTTTTTATTTTGCAGGTACAAGTTCGGAGCGGCTGCAGGGTGCCGGAATACCCACTGGGTTAGATGTGGAAAGGAGTAATGGCACGTGAGTATTAAAGTTCTCCAATGTCTTTAAACGCACCTTGTTTTGTCTTTCAGATGCGGGATGCAGAGCCGAAGGCCTCCGGAGCGTGCGAAGAGCTGGTAAGCTTTTGTCTTTCAGATGCCGGAATGCAGTGCGAAGACCTCCGGAGCGCACGAAGAGTAGGTAAGCCTTTGTCTTTCAGATGCCGGAATGCAGCGCGAGGCGTTGGTGACAGCCGATGGACCAGGTAAGTGAAGCGCTGTCACTGAAGACCGTAATGCTAACCTGTTCTTTCTTGTCTTTATAGGTGTTGCTGAAGACTGGATTCAGGATGGTAAGCCTTTTTCCTTAGGCCCAGGATCAGATGCAGAAGACACAATGAGCGTTCTGCTGCAGAGGATGCAGAATAACGCAAAGCAAGATTCATCCATCGGTCGTGGTTTAAATAGCCTCCTGTAGTGCTTAGGTGTCTCCTTCCACAGCCACGCCTAGGTAAGAAAAGAGTTCCTGCTTTCCAGATGAGTTCCAGTGTTCTGAACCTAGGGAGTGGCTCCTGCCCCACCCAACAGGAAAAGTAGTTCCAAACAGAAGAGGATCAGAGGCTCAACTGGCAGGCAAGTAAGCAGCATGGTCTGCTGCAGGTAAGTCCACCCAAGCATTATGAGCCTGGCGCTTCCAGCGCTGGGACTGGGCATATTTATGAGCCTGGTGCCACTGGCGCCAGGACTGGGTCCAAAAGGTCCCAATTGGGACTGGTTGGCACTCGGAACCTGGGTTATGGATCTGCTTCCAAGGGAGTTGGGAAAACCCTGACCTTTTGGAAGCAGAGATCATGACAGTGTCTCTATATTTAGGCCACCCATGAGCCATGTCGCAATAGTGATGTCCTCAATGTTTAGCCTGACCTCATATTTAAATTGCCTCTCAGTGTCCATCATCATTCCAGCTGTCTGTGAGAAACCAGAAGTTGTCTCACCCGCTAGTCCCCGGGAATCTGTCATCCAGGTGGCCAGGACACGGCTGTCCCTTTTGGATCCAGTTCCTGGGGGTGGGCCAGTGTGGGAGGATCACCTGGGTGAGGGGTCTTCGGGGAGTGGGACACTGGGTGGTCAGATGCAGTATCTCCTTACCTTACTCTATCCTACCAGGTAGGATATTTAGGAACTCTACCCTCCCTTTACAACACAAACACTTTCTCATGGACGGCCCGCTATGAGAGAAAACAGACTAACACCCGAGCAGTATACCTGACGTGTCCCAATACAATGGTCAGACGAGGTCAGGAAATTATTGACCATCACACATACACCTCACTTCCATTTCACTTCCCCACATCTATAAAAGGCGCATGAGAGAGCACTCTGAGCGAGGCAAAGCACATGAGGAAACAGCAGTTTCGAGGCGGCAGCTGAGCAGGAGAGGAAAGACAGCAACACCTAAGGGGATCGCAAGGAGGGAAATTCCCTTGACCTTTTGGACATAGAACTATTATTTTCCAGAGACCTCGAGAATAGAATGCGTAAGACCAGGAAACCAGGCAGAAGAATCCTGCATTGTGTGCCGGAGATATTACCAGGGCCCTCCCGCGTCAATAATCAAGGCAGGGAGAATCACCGGCTGCCTTGGTACCGTCCTTGACTCCAAGAACAACGCAGCTTCAGTGAAGTCAACACAGCTGGTGAGTTGGGAAGACCGATACAAGACCGTTCTGTGTTGAAGTCAAGGTTGCAAGCAGCAACATTATACGGCGAGCGCTGGAACGAACATTGTTAAAATGAGTGTGATAAGAGACGCAAGTGAAGTTGAACTGCTGATGAGTGATTGAACTTTAAAGCAAGCTATAATACCTTTATCAGAGTGGTCCAGGACCGTGTGGGTGCTCAATCGAAGGTCTCTGTAAGGCATCCAGCTGAGAAGTGACAAAAGTAGATACATATGGTCCGAGCCTGACGGAGGGAGGCCGATTGAAAGAACGAATAAATGTGAATCGAAGTGGTAATGCGAATGATCAAGAATAATTCTGGGCACAGTTGAAAGTCTTCGATTTTGATGAAGTAGAGAAGGTTTGGAAATGTACATGAATTTGGTCTGAGTCTGGCAGAGGAAGACCAACTGAAGGTTTTTGTGTTAAAGGGGGTCTGAGCCCAGCGAAGGGGGGCCCAGGGTGAACAATAAATCAACCGAGAAGGTGTATAAGTGAAAATCCTGAGAAGAAAAGAACTTTAATGTTTTGTCGTGTTGCATCAGGCCCTCTGAATTCAGAGACTTTTGAATGGCAAAGAGACTTTGGCACAGAAGGCCCTGATGTTGAAGTTTTTAACTACATCCTCCTGCTAGAGAAGCCAGAGAGTGTGCTAAGCTCAAGTGTGCCGACTTGTCCAGGGCTGAAAACGTGGGGAAGGGAAGCCAACGGTTTGAATATCCTGACCTATCATTTCTTGAACACTTTTCTTTTGCATAAGATTGTTTCCCACACTATTTATACTTAAAAGTAAGGATTGACAATAGGTTTACTAGTATAGGCCCTTTTATTTAGAGAGACTCAACTAAGACTGAGTTATTATTATTTGATGGTCGTAGCTCGCTCCCATATTTAGATTTAGGATTAGATAGGTGTTTTTCAAACCCAATTGAAGTTCAATAAACACCCTTGAACTTTGATCACTTGTGTCTGTTTTACTGTTTGATTCCATGCCTTCCTTACATGACACACCAGTAATATAGATGGGGAAAAAGCAGGCCTAGAGCATATTTTTATTGGACGACAGTACCATGATAAAATGAGACTCCAGCTTAGTGCACAGCTGAAAACATATGCAAAGTCATCATTACCACTCAAACCAAAACATTAAACATATATCATGTGTGATCTGAAACTTAAACCAGTTGAGAGCAGCAACAGATTGGGATGCTTAGCAATGGTAGGCTTTATGTGCCTGCACTATGCTATATTGTCTATACTCTGCCCCACTTTGGAATGCTACGCTTGCTTAGGTTTGGTATGTTAGACTGAGTTATGTTTTGCTATACCATGTCATGTTGTTAAGCTTTAGGAACATGTGTAATGTTTTGTTTTGCTTGGATCAATGTTTTTGTTCTCTAAGCTGAATACAAATGAACTTGAATCTACCAGAGTGTTGCTGGGTGTTCTGTTGCATTTTAATATACTTAGTTACCTCTTTTTTGGTGGGAGGGGCATGATGCCGGTTTCGTTTTATATTTGCCGGGTCAGTCATGTTATGGCAAGTTATATTATATGATGTTTCATTATGTTGTTTTGCATGCTTGAAATGTATAATGTTCAATCACCTTGAAGCATCCATAAGCTAGCAGGCAGCACCCTCCTAAACACATCAATAAGAAAATACAGGAATGGAAGGTAGATCAGGAAATCTAATCTGGTACCCAGACTCTACTACCCTATTGTGGCCAAAGATTTGCATGATGCCCTCTATTAACAGGCCACAGTAATCCACAGTAACTGGATCATGTAAATGATTATGCAAATGAACTCCCATAAAACACACAGCTTTAGCCTACTGGGATTCCTGCCTTGCACATCCCTTACAAACATTCCCATAAATGCATGAGTCAGAAACCTCCAGGAAACCCGGTCTGGGAATGCTCCTGCCAGGTAAGTAGTGGCTCGTGTAAATGTGCCCATACTTTCCCATCTTTACAGCCTGGTCATTCATGGCTGTTCATTGAATAAGAAGAAGGGTGTTGCTCTCAGTGTTTTCTTGTGAATGGTTTTAAAATGCCAAGGCTCACCATCACACTGCAGAAGGCTCAACAATCTGACCAATCTGACTACTGCTGAGTGAAAGACAGTCTTTGGGCCTCATTACACGGATGGCGGTGAACCATGGCGCTATTAGCGCCATGGTTCATGCCGGTAAAATACCGGCACCGCCTTAGTGGAAAGGGGAATTACCGCCCTATTCCAAGGTTGGCGGGGCGGTAATTCCCCCTTCCACCATTGCCCTTCCCCATTCCCATTTTTGCCCCATAGGGCTCTATGGGAATGGGGAAGGCGCTAATTACGGTACCGCAAATTGCATGTTGTTTCTGTCTGCCTTTGCCTCTCCGCCCTGCCCCCTCGACTTCCTCTTGTACCTTGGGTGTGATGTCAGAAGAGCAAGTCCACTTGTTTTAAGAACAGGAATTGGACCCCTGAAACAGGCTAGCTTTAGTCCAATCACCTGTGGACCTTTTACTTTAAAAGAAGTGGTGTCCCACTACTTCTTTGAATCATCTTTCAGACTTCAACCCTTGAAGATTTTGTTGGACCATGAGGCAACAGTTGTATCAAAAGTCCTTCAGTTGTGAGGTGAAGGCAGCAGGTCAAAGGCAGAGGCAAGCTCTGTCCACTACCATCCCCAGGGACCATTGGTGGAGAAGATGGTGCTGGAACAAGACCTGCGGCTCTGCCAGGCACATCAGTACCCAGGACCTCCTTGCGTTAAAGGACCCCCACATTTGTGTGCCAGCAATACCCATGTTTCGAAGCTCAGGGAAATAACTCATGTTAGCCCTGAGCCCATGGATTGGGACTCACAGCGCACTGGGAGCCAAGACAGTCGCGATCCTAGTATATTTGCTGTTGAACATGTTTCAATAACCGGTCGATAGTCAAACCACTTGGACCTTTTGGTGCTGGCTTTTTCAGTAGCCCAATCCTCAAATCGCTCCCACAGAGTCAAGAAGTCTGGTTTGGTGCTGCCGGACCACAAGGAACTACAAAAAGGTACTTTTGATTGCCAAGTGCTCTCCTTGTTCCATTTCTGGGTCCTAGAGACTGGCTAGGTCACTTCTATCCCTTCTGCACCCAAGAACACATCCATTTTAAAAAACACTGTGGTTATTACTTGCCTTAAACCCTGTTCATTACTTTGAATGCTGCATCTTTCTATCTTTGCTTATTCTGTGGTCTTTCCTCAGAGGTGGGCTTTGTGTAGTGTTTTTCAATTAATAATTATCGTACATTGTGTGGTAAATATGTTTTATAGATCCTTGGTTAGACATTCCTTTATTTCGGATTGTTCTACTTCGCTGTTTGGGTTGCTACTGAACCACATTCACACCCCTCGAGAATATAGCCTTCACTCGGCCTACGTTACCACAAAATATCTCTTGGCTGTGCCTGTTTTCCCTTCATGATTGTTTTGTCTCTTGGATTATAGGAGTGTGAGGGCTGAGTAGGCGCATTAACTTCTACTCTTCCTTGTACTCGTGCAAGGTAGAAGTCAATTCATCACACCCATTCTCTCCACTTCGGCTGGCTTGCAGACTGACCGATGAGCCCCTCAGTGCTGATCCTTTGGTGCACTGGTGTTCAGCTTTGTTGGCTAGGGTCCTAAAAATGTCCCTCCAGTTGTAAGTTGTGGCCTTACCGTGGAATAAAGCGCTGTACAGAGTATGTCATTGCCTCATGGTAACAGTGGCAAGCAGAGTAAAATAACATGAAAAAAGTGCACCTGTCTATCACTGTGTGCCATAAGCCTTACTCGAGTGGTGCATAGGATAGGGGTGATGCCTTCGTGCTCGTGAACCGTCCCCTTCCTCATACAATCCGACTTAGGACCATGGCACAGTCCTATAGTGCTCGAAAAACTCTGTAATGCAGATGTATTAATGTATTTTCTTGTGCTTTGAAACACTGCAGAGCCTCAACGCACTAGAACACCTAATGGAAAGCAGCATGGTAGCACTGTATAACACGAAGCAAATGTGAAAATACAAAAAACTCCATGCATCACAAAACATTTATTCATGTAGTGACTACTTTACTATTAGCCCATAATCCCCTTTCCTCCATACAACCGACTCTCCGCTTAGGGAAACTAAATGCAACAGTAAAAAACGAATGCACCGTGTCAACACGTCGGTCCGTGGTACAAAGGACTACCGGGTGAGTCCAGTAAGAGGAGTTATTGTGAGGGCGAGTGCAGACAGGAACATCTTGATGTGCTTCAAATTTAAAAGGGAAATTGGCTTTTCCAGTGCAAAAAAGATACTGGCCCTCATTACGACCCTGGCGGAGTACCATGGTGCAAATTGCACCATGGTACATGGCGCTAAGCTGCCAATTCCGCCAGGGTGGTTGGCGGATTTACCGCCCCATTCCGACCTTGGCGGGGCGGTAAATCCCCAATCCCCATTTACCCTTCCCCATTCCCATTTTTGCCCCATAGGGTATAATGGGAGTGGGGAAGGCGTTAATTACGCCACCGTAGAATACGGTGGCGTAATTAACAACGAGTCCCGTAGCGCCATGGATTTTACCGCCTGCTAAAAGCAGGCGTAAAAGTCCTCCATGGCGCTACGGGAACTCGTAGTACGGCGGAGAGGTACGCCAGGCATTACGCCGGCGTAATACCCTCTCCGCCAGGGTCGTAATGAGGCACACTGTAATTTGCCCATGGGACAGACTGCCATCAGTATGGAGGAAAGGAGACAGGAAGCAGGAGTATTATAACTTTTACTTACCACTCTTGTTAACTCTGTAACGACCCAGAAGTTAATGTTCTCACTCACTCTGTATCACCACATTAAAACTCAGGCAGGACATGCTCTTAGAGACTAACAGGAGGAATCTCCATTTCATGTTTCCCCATTTCCACCTCTTCAACCTGTACCCCATATTTCCCAACACACTTCTTGACACGTCCAAATCTTGGTGTTGACTCGTCTTGTCAGCTGGCTGGGGAAAACTCGCCCTTCCCTTCTTACAGGAGTGGTTTCATGTAAACTATACAGAGAAAAGCCTCCAAGTTACAAGGGCCCGCGTGGGCACATCTCACGTCCATCATGCAACTACACAAAACCTATTCCGAGGACCACACAGCTCAGGCCTAAATATTGTCGATCACATAAGAGCTTTTTTTTTTACTGCAAACTACAATTATTTTTAACCTGCTTTCACGCTGATGGATAAGCAAGTACAGACTAAAGTCTACATCCACACGACTACAAACATTCCACTTGCCACCCCTTTATTAAATTGCTTGTGCATCATATAGCTAATCCTTCTCTATCTGCTGACTCTTTCTATAATCACTTCTATGTCTCTCTCTCCCTTCCTTCTATTTCTTACTATCAACAGACTATCGTCTGGACACACCCGGGCAGGGTCACAATATGCTGATACTGAGACAAGGCTAGCCGCCTTAAGACCACTACAGTGATGATTTATAGCCGATTTAAAAAAGCCTGATCACTTTACATTACAAGATGGGGCCTCATTATGAGGTTGCCGGTCTGGTAACAACGGTACCGGTATGCTTGCCAGGACCGTTGTTACCAGACCGTCAAACTCTGAGTTCTGCTCGCTGGTGCCTTTCATTCCGCCAGGACTGCCCTAGCGGAATGAAAGGCACTATGAACGGTGCCGATGCTACAGGCATCCCCATTCCCATTAAAATGGGAATGGGGATATACCGGCACCCGCGAAAGGGCAAATACCGGGTCTGGCAGGACCGGAATTTGCCAGTAATTGCCCATTCGCGGGTGCCAGATTTTCATGCCAGTATGGAGGTAGCCTTGCCGGTAAAACTGGCAAGGCTACCTCCAACCTAGTAATGAGGCCCATGGTCTTGCTAAAACACGTTTTGGTTTGTCTGTAGGGCCAAAGAATAACTGAGCCCAACAAGATGAGAAGACAGGGAAGTTACATAATTTAAGCCTAAATCAAATGTGCTTATTTACTGTATTTTTAAGTACTTGTCAGCAGAATCGCACACCATTCGGCAGACTAACTCAGCAATGTTCCTAGAGGCAAACTAATTCAATTCAAATCCTTGCTTTGCAGAAGGAGACTATTTCATAATGCTGAACCTTTGACTCATCTCAGATAAGCTCTCAGACTGTGCAGTACACCAGGCTCAGATGCAAGCAATTGCCACTGTGGCAAAAGCAGATGGTTATACTATTATTCCCTAGGTTAACCACTCTATCTGATTATGGGTTCAGAAACCTCTAGTCGAGACAACTGCCTGCTCACAAGTGGAGTTATTACCTCAGCTAACAGTGGTACTGAAGGTATTACCATATGCAGTAACACCAGCACTTCACAATTAATTCTTACGGGATGTCAGAATGGTGAGTAACACCCGTAATAAGTCTGTGATTTACCATTGCCACTGGTGATAACGGTAATGCAGCTTGGCAGAATTATCATTGCTAGTAGCATTAGCACTGGTAATACTGCCAAACTCGTAATGAGATTCTACATCTGATAGTTCCCACACCATTCTAGGGACAAGAAGGTGGAAAAATTGTGGGTTGCCGTCTTCCAAGATTTTAAAAGAGATTTTATTGATTAAGTAGAGGTTCCATTGCTTTTATCCTATCGGAACACATAAATATCCAGTGACTCGTTTCTAAGTATCAGACAATGATTGTGTATGTCCTAAATAGATTGGGATCATTGTTTAAAGGTTTTCTTTGATATTCCGTTAGCCACAATTATCGCTGCACTGAAAAGGACATGAGATCCTACATACATTGGAATCATGGATGGAATAAAAAGTTTAGCCTGAGTCGCACCTAGATAGGATTATTAATGTCAGCAAGTTCCACACTTAGATGGAATGATGAATGATACCATGTGCCACACTTCGATGAAATCACAAACATTAGCCTGAGTCACATCTAGATAAGATTATGAATGTTAGCAAGTGCCACACTTAGACAGAATTGTGAATGCAAACATGTGCCTCGCTTAGATGGAATCATGGACATTAGCCTGCGTCCCATCTAGATAGAAATTCGAATGTTAGAATGTGCCACACTCAGATGGAATCATAAACATCAGCTAGCCGCACATATAGACGGGACCAAAGGGTGGGCAGGGACCGAATTTTGGACACAGTTGTGAATATTGACGGGCATCATTATGGGAAGGATTGAGAATATAACATGCAGTGATGTTCGCACGCCACACCTAGAAAGAACGTGAAAATTCAGCACATCGCTTCTAGACAGGGATGCCAATAACCAATCCACTAACAATTTCACCCCTCTGCCTACACCTCTCAAACGCTAACCAAACACAACCACAACCCTATACCACAACAAACCGCACAAACTTCACTACACCGCAACAACAAAACAAACAGCACATAGACTTGCACAACAGCACACAATGTTTACTGACCGAAAAGCACTGCAAGCC
Organism: Ambystoma mexicanum; assembly: GCF_040938575.1. Taxonomy (NCBI): domain Eukaryota; kingdom Metazoa; phylum Chordata; class Amphibia; order Caudata; family Ambystomatidae; genus Ambystoma; species Ambystoma mexicanum. Next base: position 76,396,810 of record NC_090930.1, on the reverse strand, counting down.
CAGCGAACGGTGTTAACCGTGTTGAGGCTGCCAACGGCAAATCACTGTTCTCTTGCACTTTTCCTGCTTACTCCCACTAACTCACCCCCCTTCCCTTTCCAGAGCTGCCAGAGTGCCAGGGGACCACTCCGGTGGTGATAGTTAATGTTAAAGGATATTCTTACTGCGCACTATTACATTGTTCACATTTCTGTACGTTTTCTTGCTAATCGGATATTTGCATAAACAACAATCTTGCCTGGCCAAGTCAGACTACTAAATAGTAGAACTCGATATGAACTGAAGTTCCAGCCTACCTTCTGAGCCTTCACTCATTTTGCTCCTCTTAGTTCTGCGGACACGTTTGTTCTCTTCCAAATGTGCTTCTTCCTCAGTACTGGGTCGATTCAACAATGCCAACTGCAAGGACAAAAGACAACATGCTTAAATGTGTGTACTGTGTATGTGTGAAAGAAAATGGTCCGCATGAATGCTGGCCACATGCTGTGAGGGAAGAGCTTAAATACCACACACTGAAAATGTAAAGAGCAACCTCTAGATGTTGTGTATCTCAAAAGAATGGCTGGACCAAAAAGAAGTTGTGCAGCAACAACAGAGGACAATTCAGAAGCCCTAAAGGTCATATATGTGCCTAATAGAGCTGCTCACTTTTGAAATTTAAGGATTGCATGAGTTTCTAAATTAACTGGCCAAAAACGAAATTATTAATAGTATTAGTATGACCGCCCAGTCCCAATAAAGTTAAGAAATATGCATTTGAATGCATGAAAAGAACACTTAGGCCGAGTGCAGATTATATCCTAAAGTTGAGTGCACTCTGCCAAATATACATAAGAAGAATCAAGGATGTATTTGAGCACAGTTCAGGTGAAGAGGGTCTTAAACAGGTTCTGACTAGGAAAATAAATAGCCTTTGTAAAAACTGGCCACCAACATTCATGAATCTTGAATCTCACAAGCCATTGATTTATTCAGATTTGTACATTCCTGGTACGGTTATGTAGATGACACCATAGAGTTATCAAGAATATATGACATGGCGATATGTGAATGTGACCAGTGAACCATGTAAGTGACTAGCAAAAAGTACCCATACTTAGCACGGATTCTGTAGACATACATAATAACACTCTCATCAATAGTTGAAATGAGCTCAGTCTGGTCCTTCTATGACCACCTTGATGTTTCGTGGCTTCCAGGCAACCGTCTCATGTGTGCAGGGGCTAAAATCTGGGGAACAGGCTGGGGTGTTCAATATGTAAGGTAGCCAGTGATATCCAGAGGGTCCTAACGGGTAACTGTGCAAAATTTGGTGCAGATTGATGGGACAGTGTGGAACTGAATGTGGAACAAACCAACCAACAAACCAACAGATTTTCAGTTTTATGTATATGGTTAGATGTGTGGAGGACCGTTTATGGGTGATCAGTCAGTATACAACAAAAATCAGAAACAGAATGAATCAAAGCCCCTCCCCTCGTCCACGCTGCTATTCTTGGAGCAATTTTTCATAATTTTCAGTTCAAGGATCGTCCGGTCCTTTACATAATGTCCAGTATTCTCAAGTTCTGGGGGGCACCAATGCTGCATATAATCAATCACCCTTAAGATAGTCCAATAGCATACTCCATTCCGGAAGGAATCTACCTCTTTCTCCTTGTATCCCATGCCATCGCGTGTAAAGATATAACGAGGATTATACCTAGTATGGGGAATCTAACCGTCCTCTGTGTCTGTTCAGCAAAAAATAGAGGTCTGTCTCAAAGTAGGATGTACAATCTCATTGCACAACTATAACCTCATTTGCACAACTTATACAAAACATCTTGTGGACCTAGGGAATACATCATCTATTGACCCAATGTTAACATATTTTTCAAAAAAGAATTTACATCCAACCATATGTGGTAAACCTTTAACACAGCCTTTTTCAAAGCCTATTGTGCAATACAAGCCATACAATACATTTTCTATTGACTCAATGTTAACATATTTTTGTCAAAACAATACATTCCACCATATGAAGTATACATTACCAAAGCACATGTAGATACACATTGAAAAACACGGAGTAATGTGTGGTAATACAATCCTAGTGAGTGGTCTGCTGTCTAGAGACCACCATAATTACAAATCGACACTAGTCCTGTAGAGGACTAAGATGGAAAGTAATTTAGAAAAAACTATAGAGATATGTGATTAGATTGAGGGTATGTACTTCATAAGTAAAGGCCCAGATAATAGTCCTCATTCATACCAAGGGGGGTGAGTGAGTCAAGGCAATGTATCCAAAAGAGTTCTCTCTGTGATAGTAGTTTCTGTAGGTCACCTCCTCTGGGAAGTGGGTGTACTACCTCCAGTATCACCATTCTCATTTGTGCCACTGTGTGTTGGTGGTCTCTAAAATGTCTGTATACTGGGGATTTGATATTTTTGGTGCGAATATTAGACTTGTGCTCCTTGGCCTTTCTGGTAGATTTCCCAACGTAGTATTTCCCACAGGGGCAGCGCAGAGCGTAAATTACATTTTTGGAATCACAAGTCGCAAATTGTCTCAATGGAATTTTCTTCCCAGTATTGGCATGTCGGACATGATCTCCTTTTATTACATTGGAACAATGTTGGCAATTGAGTCACGGGTAAGTACCATTTTTAGGTTTGGACATGAAGGTTTGATTACTTGGTTTCCGTTTTTCCGCTTTAATCAATTTGTCGCGAAAGTTTATACCCCGCTTGAATGCCAGCATCGGGGGTTCTGGGAAGAGGCGGTTCAGTTGTGGGTCTGTTTTGATTATGTCCCAATTTTTGTGTATGATCCGTTTTATCTGAAAACTCAGACTAGAGTACTTCAGTGAATGAATTAGAGTAGATTTTTCATTTTTGATCTTCGGATCCAGCAGGTCTTTGCAATTTTCTGCTTCCATTCTGAGTATGGCTTTATTGATCAGATCCTCTGGAAAACTTCTATCTTTGAATCTGGACTTCATAGTCATACCTACTAAGAGAACCCTCCTCTTCTCCAGCGATCTGTCCTAAGGGACATATTTAGAACCAGATGTAAGTTCAGATTCTTTTCTCCTTCTCTCACTGCAACACTGATTTACTCGGTTTATTTACATGTCTTATTTATTATTTATTTAGCGTTGAGACAAGTGTTTTCTCCAAAGCATCCGCCTTTGAACTACTTGTTACCCTACTGCAACTATGTTTCTACCATAGTTGGTAAGTGACATTGAATTTTCTTTTTTGTCAAGGCAATCTCACAGCCTACTTCTGTTCTTTTAGGACCCCTTATAAAGATTAGGTTTTTTTTACGGACTTGATTGGTTAGAAGGCTATATGACCACCCTCTTATAACTTATTCAACTTTAGTAATAGCTGACTGTATCCACTTTGTGGACATACTTGACGTTAAATGAGTTTTTTCTTGCATTTAATAATGAATGTTTGTACTGAATATAGAATGGAATTATATATGCAATTATACTAAGATGTACTTTTCTCTATCTTTTTCTAGAAATTTGTGAAATATGATTTTGCCCCTGAAGAAGAGTTAATATTAGAAACGCGTTGGGCCTAAAAATATTGTACAATAAATACTCTGATTGTTTTTTATATAAACCTTGTGAGCTGGGTATTTACTCTTACTGCCCCACTAACTGAACTACAGATTGTATTATATGTTACGAAATTAGTTATACAAAAAACACAAAATTACTGATCTGCTCCACAGATACTAGATAGTGTGCAGGGGACGGGAGTTCCTAAATCTCTAGGAACAACCTCATTTTGTTGGCCTGACGCAATTGCAGCTCCGAATTGGCAAAAATCTTCTTGCCCAAGGAATTGAGCAATTTGTCCTCCTTGGACAGAACTTGAGCCGCAGCACCGGAAGTCGCAGAGGCCAGCTTACATTGCAAAGTGGCGGCCGCTACCACCATCAAGGAGGAGAGCGTGCATGACGCCAAGGCTACTTCCTCTGAGGTGGGAGGCCTGTAACGGGTTTCAATTCTTTTATTTATGTGCAGACCGGTGTGGGGTTTATCCAAGAACTTGCGGGCCTCAGCGAGGACGTCCCTCTGAAAGAACAGGCCGGTGCGCTCCTGTGGAGACATGGTCAACGCCCCCGAAAGCACCCCTTCCTGCGGAGCGAGTGCCTCAGGCACTGGTATGTCAAGGAGGGGTCAGATTGACATAACGCTCTGCTGAAGACTTGTCCACCGGTGACAAGGGAGGCAGTGTCATGCCTGCCGGACATACCCCTGGACCAGGAACAACTTCTTCATACAAGATGAGTTACGCCCACAGAACCAGTAGACCGTTTTACTCAAAATGGAGGTTGTTCGATACATTGCCCGGAAAACGACGTCTGCATTTTTCACGTCGTTAATTTTCACGTGACTTAGGTCCGTCACGTGTATCACGGCAGTGCGTACATAAGTAGCGTGGAAACTCCATTCGCTGCTTCTGATTAAGTCAATTTTGGCGTTTGTAGCTGAACCCCGGACCTGCGTTCTCGCATTCCTGTCAGCAAACTTCTTTGGCCTAATTTGAGCTTGGTTTCCTCCACACGCTAATTCCTGGGTTGCGTGTATTCTGTTCGCGTGCCAAATCTCCACGCGGACGCTGTCTGTAAGCGCGGCTGTCCAGAGCTGCGTGTATCCTGTTCGCGTGCCAAATCTCCACGCGGACGCTGTCTGCAAGCGCGGCTGTCCTGAGCTGCGTGAATCCTGTTCGCGTGCCAAATCTCCACGCGGACGCTGTCTGCAAGCGCGGCTGTCCTGAGCTGCGTGAATCCTGTTCGCGTGCCAAATCTCCACGCGGACGCTGTCTGCAAGCGCGGCTGTCCTGAGCTGCATGAATCCTGTTCGCGTGCCAAATCTCCACGCGGACGCTGTCTACAAGCGCGGCTATCCTGAACTGCGTGAATCCTGTTCGCGTGCCAAATCTCCACGCGGACGCTGTCTGCAAGCGCGGCTGTCCTGAACTGCGTGAAGCCTGTTCGCGTGCCAAATCTCCACGCGGACGCTGTCTGCAAGCGCGGCTATCCTGAGCTGCGTGAATCCTGTTCGCGTGCCAAATCTCCACGCGGACTCTGTCTGCAAGCGCGGCTATCCTGAACTGTGTGAATCCTGTTCGCGTGCCAAATTCTTCACGCATAAACGCTGTCTACAGGCGCGGCTGGCTTGGCTGCGTGTATGCTGTCGCGTGCAATCCTGTATGTGTTTTTCTGAACTTCTTCGAACTTTTGGTACCTGTGACAGTCAACAGGTGAGATTCTTAATTTGTTCTTTGTGGGAAAGGAAGTATTTCATGAACTATTGGAAAGTGAATGTGCACGGTACATTGGACGCTACCCTGTGGTGCACCAACCCGGTATCTAGCGAGAGCCTCGTGCCGTTCGGGATAAGTGTCCCTTACTAATCTTCCCTTCCTTTGTCGTTTGTTCATCTCTTGGAACTCTTCAAGATAAGTTTAGCCTTAAGGTCAGTGTTTTGAATTAATCCCAATTCTGTGTTTCTTAGTATTTAATTTGGGTCAGTGTCTTATGATATTTATTTATTTTAGGCCTACTTCCTGTACAATTCCCACGCCCTTTCCAGTGATCCATCTCTCTGCCTGTTTTATTCAGTCAGAGAGTTGTATCATTTGGAAGGTCTAATTTGACCTGCCTTCAATCAAGTCGTGTGAAGATAGGATCCGGGAAAGCCCTATCAAATTGTATCCTTTTTGGTTACTATATCCTTTTTAGTTGATACTTTGGTGATTTATGACAGGCAGAGGCGGAAGGGCCGCAGGAGGGCAGGACGGCAGAGGAGGTGCCACCGCCGGGGCGACAGGTGCCATGACAGGAACTGTCGGGGCAGGCAACGGAGTGAGGACAGATTTCCCTAAGGAGGCCCTTAAAGTACTCCCTCATGTGATCAGAGTTCATTAGACATTTCCCAAACAAGGCATCCTCTGTCGAGGCCTTAGGCGCCGGAGTGGGCAGAGGCCTCTCATGAGGAACATAACCCCACAAATGTAGAGAGGCGGGCTGCCAAGAGGGCCCGCCACCAACCGGGTCTACATGAGTACAAATACAGAATGCAACCAAACAAAAAGCAATAAATGGTATAACACTTGGTTGTATAAAGCCAGGCTGAAGGGTGACCTAACACGTGGTAGTGGCATCCAAGCATTCCAGTCATAGGAAGGGCGGAACGGATTCACACTGTCGCGTGGATAAGATTATCCACCAAAATGAAGGTTCACAGCACCGGCCGACGATAGCGTGGGTGTGAGGGAAGAATCCAAAAATGGCCACCGTAGACCACGCAGGAACGCCTGCCATTTTGTGAACATTTGAGAACTGCGTCACATGTGTAGATGAGTCTGTTGACTCCAAAGATTGGTCAGGGGACTTGACTGAAATGTTTGCCTTGACACAGGGATCCTCTGCAGAGCCGGTACTATGGGGCCTTGGATGTTTACTAGACATCCTGTCCCTTGAATTAGCCTCCAAAGGAGGAACCTCAGCAACACCGGTAACAGAGGAATTACGGTCGAGGACCTCTCCCGGTGTCAACAGAAGCGGAACCTCCGTGAACGCGGGAAAGTTGAGGAATCCACCTCACAGAGAAGACCTTCACAGGCCTCTCAGTTCTGTTGGTACACACCTTAGCCTCGTTAAGAGGAACCTCGGAACAGAGTTCGGTCTTAATAGCTCCCTCGAGAGGGGCCTAAAACCGTGGTTTGGTACAGAAAGCCTCAAGAGATGCCTCAGGGCACACCCCGGTGTCTGTGTGGGAAGCTCCAGACAAGCAGACCTCGGAGCGAACTCCGGTACCCAACGCCTCAGCATGACTATGCTGGCTATTAGCACCTGATCGGTGAACCTCGGATCACGTTCCGGTATAGGCAGGCCTTTCGCGGAAACCATCGGAGAAAACCCTGGTACGCCTATTAGACCTGCAAGGCACCTCAGGGATAACCCTGGTAGCAGAGCTTTTGAAGCTCCTCCCGGACCTGGAGGACCCTGGGAAGGAGTCCCCCGGCCGAGGGTGCCCTGAAAAGAAAAGAACTTACCGGGCGTCTCTTCTTTCCGTCAATGAGATGACGTTCAAGTGCCCAGACCGAAAGGGAGTCGCAGAAGACACATGAGTCCCAACGGTGATCCGGTCCCAGACACTCAAAGCAGAAAGAATGGGGATCCGCCCTAGCGAAGAGACGCTCGCAAGAGGAACAAGTGGAAAATCCCAGACGCTCCGGCATAGAGGGAGGACTTCGCGACCCCAGAACCAGAGCAGGAGAGAAGGACAACAGGGAAGAAAAAAGGTCTTCCCGGTGATGCTAGTGTGTCCAGCCCCGACCACACAGAGAAAAGGACTGAAGGGAGATGCGCGGGGCAGAGCTAAGGAGGGCGGGGTTACGGCTGCGTGCGGTATCGCACGTAAAAAGAAGAGAAGGATGCATTTTTCAATTTGATGCTTTTTTACAAAAAGTGCTCCGGTCCTGTCCCACAGGACGGAATGTCCCAAAAGTATGGAGGAAAGGGGACGGGACGTAGGAGTATAAACCTTTCAAAGGCCGTAAGGTCCATTCACGTCGCCTGTTTCATTGATTGGTGATTCAACCAATATCTCAGCTGGTGGTATTCCATTCAGTCATGTTTTGTCAAGCCGAACTGTCGTTTGCACTCCTCAAAAGTCAGGATCTCATCACCTGCCATCATATCTCCAACCTTTCTACATCCCACCTCTCGCCAGCGATGAAAGGATCCCTTTACCATCCCCGGGGAAAACTGTGGGTTACCGAACAGTGGAGTAAAAGGGGAAGGGCGCGTGGGGAGGAGTTCTTGCGCGAGCAATTGGTCCCATATTTCACATGTCACTGACACAACCTGGCTTAAGTTTATGTTCCTGGTCAATCTTGCCGCTTTAACCATAAGAGTCCCTCTAGGGGGATGCCTGCCACTGCCCGGTCTATCCTTGCCCACGGCTTAGCCCCATCATTCGATAACCATTTTCGGGGACTCGCAGTTGAGCTGCTTTATAGTACTTCAACAGGTTCAGCATTCCCAATCCCCCTTTCTGTCCGGGGCACAAGGCTAATCTTGTTCTTTTGTTTTGCCAAATTAATTTCACTCACATCTTATTGACCTATTTAAAGAATGCCCGCAGAACTTTAATGGAGAGTGCTTGAAAGTAGTAAAGGAATCTAGCGAGTATGGTCATTTTTATCGTGGCTATCCTCCCCAACCATGAAATATGAAAAGGGGTCAATTTCACTAAGGTCTGTCTTCATTTTGGAGAGCAGCGCTGGATAGTTTGCGTCATACATACCCGCTATGGAGTCCGCCACCTTTACCCCCAGGTAGGAGATGGACCCTCTAGCCAGTTTAAACGAGGAAACCTGTGTTATCTCTGCAGCCTTGACGTCTTTGGGCCCCACCCCCAAAATGTCTGCATTATCTCAAGTTATTTTTTCAGCGCGGGTATAGATTGTAGAGAAGGAGCTAAGTACCCCCACTTCAATCACCTCGCCCATCTTGCCTATATGTTGGGAACCAGAGTGTGTGACATGTGTGGTACCAGTGAAAATACGGACACCAAGGAGAATCCTGGAAGCAAGGTTCCCATTGAGAAAACTATACCTGCATACGAGACCGTATGATGGCCATTTGAATGAAATCCCGGAAGAAGCAGAGCAAATGAACGGCCAAGACGAATGGTGACATCACACAGTAAAGAATGGAAGAATGGATGTTTCCACTACGTGTTATAGCAGAGCTGGGCTAAAGAAGGAAGGACTCTATTCCAGTGTGTCACATTTAGAAAACAAGTGAATTACAAAGTGAATCTCAGAAAGGCGAGGCTGGATGAGCCAAGAAGCCAAGGCCGTATCAGGCTGGGGTGAACAGACATTGGATACAAATAGTGTAAACTAACGAAGCTCCTGTTCAGGAGGCATGAACAAAACAAGGAAGACGTCAGAGTTCTATTAGAAAATAGTATTTTTAATACACGAGAGGCTCGATTGTGTGGTCTTCAGTCATGTGGAAGGCTGACGTTGGACAAACATGATGGTCTCACCTACGCATGAGGGAAGAGCGTGCCTTCCCTCCTCTGAATTCTCCTGAGCAAAGAATACTCCCAAGCACAAGTTCAAAGCCCTAATTGACAGCAGACCACTGAGGTGATGATGGATGATTATGCTAATTGGTGGGATGCTATGGTTGAAGACTAGCTCAACGGCACCTGGAAGCCCAGTTTGCGTGCTGCTAGACGTAGGTGGAAAAGTACTGATTGAGGTTAGAGTGCCAACCAATGGTAGGGGACCGCATGATTAAGGATCCTAGTTTGTGTAGCCAATGGGACGTTGCTTATTTAGTGACGTTCATATTGACCTGTTTAGGGGAGGGCTTAGTTGCCCCACCTGATGTTAAGAAACCTATCACATTTCTTCACCCTTTTAGACGAGTATGGTCATATACGTAGATGTTCCCTTAGATCCTATCACACTTGCCACTAGGTTTTTGTAGTTTGCCACATAGGATGACGTTAGTAATACGTAGGTTGACGTCACCTATGACGATTTCTTTGCTATAAAAGAATGCTTTTTTTCAAGATGCATTGAGAGATCTTACGCTGAGACGTCCGTTGTACTCCCCGTTTTAGATAAATGATATTAAAACAGTTATCCTTTTGCCAACTACCTGAGTCGTTTTGATTATTGATGTTTGAGTAACTTCTGGATCCCCATCCATCGCAAGGGTATTGCTACCTCATCTTAAAGGGCTGGAAGACCCCAGTTCAAGATGTTACTGGGTCTGTCAGGGTCATCATCATATCATCCGCAAAGGCTGCTATCTTGTGCTCTTTGTGCCCAAATCGTATGCCCCAAATGGCTGAATTGCATCTAATTGATGTTAAAAGAGGTTTTAAGTAGATTGCATAAAGCAACGGGGACAGCAGACCTGCCTTTCTAGTCCCACGAGTAATGAAGATTGCACATGCTATCACATGCTATCACAGGTCATTCTGGTTTCTATTAAAGACTAGGAAGCGAGCATTATGCTTTAACTTTCTCTATTGCCACCAATGCAGCTATTCAAATCTTTAAATATTTAAACTCACATATTTTTTTGTTTGCAAATAACAACAAAACTTTTCTCAGTTTAAATGGTTTAACATCCATTTTAGAGGCTTTCCACTTCCTAAAAACCTCAAGTCTCATGAGCCTCTACCCTTCCTGTAGTCCTGAGGCTATCTATCTGCACCAATCCGGTGTCTGCCTCCTCTATAAGAGTCCCTCCTGCAAGGTTCCTTCCTCTTTCTTTGACTGTCCAACTATTAAATTTCAACTTTAACCAAACAGTTACTTTAATTCCACAGCTAGGTAACTCAGATTTCTCGGCTTGCTTCTCGTATGGTCCAATGGGACAACTAGATCAATTGCGGCTTTCTGCTGCTGAATGCCTCATGACGGCTTCTGATCAACAACAGATGAGACAAACAATATGAGGGTGGGAATGCGACACTCTGACACGATTCAAATATGTATCTGCAAATCCCTGCTGCAAATTTGGTTTGCATTTGGTTGGGTGGGATATAATGTTCGCCTCCTAGTCTTTAATAGAATCAAGACTGACCTGTGCAGCTAGCATGAGCAATCTTCATTCTATTGCAAGACGGAGGCAAGCATTATGCTTGTTCAAAGCTTGCCACCACTTTGTTAGTCATATCTGACATAGGCTTAAAGTAAAACATCTTAAACGTGGATTCTGAGGACCAATCCGCTGCTTTTATTATGTCCTGTAGGGAAATTCCTGCTGAGAATGCCCTAGAGGCCATTGCGCCCCTTACCGAATGCGCCCCGAAAAGGGTCAAATCTATACCTGCCCATTGCATCACTTCCCTCACCCACATGGCTATTGTCGCTGTAGCTACTGCATGGTGAGGTTTCCTATGCGCAATAAGCAGCTGTGTCACACCTGTTGGCCTAAAGCTCGCTGTTTCTGCTTCGTAATCTTTGATACACTGGGCCACACAAAATTTCTTGTTCTCGGGGTAGTTAGGGTAAGAAATTACTCTAGCATCCGTCTTAGTTCTCTGCATAATGGTAAATGACACTCCTTCTGGATAGAAAGTCATTCTATCTATCTCTAAGGCTTTTACGTCTGAGACTCTTCGACAAGCCGTTAGGCAAAGCAACATTGCTAACTTGCCTGAAAGTTGCGACCTAGATAGGCATACATTGTCCGGCCATCTCATAAATAATTGCAAAACGTCTCTTACCTCCCATAGGTTGGTGTATTTGGGTTCCGGCGGTCTTCGCAACTTTATTCCCCTTGGAAATCTATGGATTGTTGGATGTTCACCCACGGGAATACCTTCTACTTTGTCGTGACCTGCCGACAAGGCTGAGCCAAAGACCCCTAGGGTTCTATAGGCGTTGCCCTTCTGGAATTTAGATGCCAGAAAATTAAGAATATGCACTATAAGGGCTGAAACGGGATCCAACTGCTGACGAGTGCACCATTGCACCCATGCCTTCCATGCTGAACTATAGCTCCTGAAGGTGGAAGGTGCCCAGGAGTGTCTGATACATTCTGCAGCGAGCTGCGAAATGCCTGGCAACTCCCATCTCTTCCTGAAATTCTGCAGGCCATCAGGTGTAGAGAGCCCGCCACTACCAAAGGGTGTCTCTGGCCTGTTGGTTTGAGGAGGAGGTCCGGGTGATGAGGAAAGTTCCATCGCTACTGGAAACCACGGTTGGGACTTCCAGAACGGGACCACTAACACTAGCTCTGCCTCCTCTCTGCGAGCTTTCGCTAGAACTCTCGTGATTAGGATGAACGGCAGAAAGGCGTAATGGACTGCTCCGGTCCAGGGTTGGAGGAGCGCATCCGTGCCAGCTGCACCCGGGTCCATCCTCCAACTGAAATATCAGCTCGTCTGTGCATTCAGTCTGGATGCAAATAGTTCTGTATCTAATGGTCCCCACACTGTAGGTGGTGGAATATTTGGGGAAGGAGTTTCCAGTCGCTGGCGTCCACTAGGTATCGCAAGTTCCTTCTGCAACATTGTTGAGTGCTCCTGGAAGATACTCCGCTGAGATTGCTATCGGATTCTGAGGGCAATAATGCCAGAAGTCCTTCGCCAGCTCTGCCAGCATCTTCGATCTGGTACCACCGAGCTTGTTGATGTAGCGGACTGCTGAGATGTTGTCCATCTTTAACAATATGCAGCATTTGGCTCTGCCTTTGGTGAAGGCTCGCACGGCAAAGGAGCCTGCTAGCAGCTCGAGACAGTTTATGTGAAGTTGTAATTCGTCCCGGACCATTTCCCTCCTGTCACTAACTGTTCGCAACGCGCTCCCCACCCTGCTCTGCTCGCGTCAGACTCTATTACCAAGTCTAGAGCGTCGCCGAAAATGGCTCGACCGTTCCAGGCTTCCATGTTCTCCAGCCACCAGTGGAGTTCTGTCGTGGCTAAATCTACGTGTTGGTGGTAGGAGAGACCTTCCTGCAGGTGTCTTATCTTGAGACGCTGCAGCGCTCTGCAATGGATAGGGCCTGGAAATATAGCTTGGACAGAAACCGCAAGCAGCCCCACTATCCTGGCTAGATTTCGAAGGGAGATTACTTTCTTCGCCAATACTGCTCTGAGCTCCTTATCGCTCTCACATTGTGATTCGGTAGCTCCAGAGTCGCTTTTAGGGTGTCGATCATAAAGCCTAGAAATTCGATGCTTTGGACCAGTTGTAACTGAGACTGGTCTAGATTCACTAGAAAACCTAGGGAGGTTAGTAGGGAGAAAATCCAACGCACGTCGTTGGTTAGAGAGGATTTGTCTGCTCCCAGCACCAGGATGTCATCTAGATATATTATGATTCGGATCCCTCTCTCCCTTATGGCAGCGGCTACCGGCCGCATCAGTTTGGTGAATGCCCAAGGCGCTGAGGCGAGGCCGAACGGCAAGCACTTGAATCGCAAAGTCTCTTTGTTCCAGCGAAAACGCAGGAATATACGATGAGCCCTCGCTATCGGTATCATCAGATACGCGTCCTTGAGGTCCAGGCGAGCTAGCCAGTCCCCTAATCATAGTAGGTCTCTGAGAAGGTGGATTCCTTCCATTTTTAAATGGTTGTATCTCAACCATTTGTTTAGATTCTTCAGATTGATGATGGGGAAGACCTTTTCTTTTCTGTGGACCAGGAATATGCTGCTGATAAAGCCTGTTCCCGATTGAGTTTCGCGCTCTATTGCGTCCTTTTGTTGCAATTCTTTCAGCTCGCTCTGAAGAAGAGCTGCTTCCGCTGCTGGCATATGCATAGCCTGCGGTTCTCGCTCTTGAATGGGCTCGCTTAGGAAGTCAATGTGTAACCCTTCTACTGCGCCTTGCACCCATGCATCGCTGGATAAGGTATACCATGCGTTCAAAAACTGGAGGGATCTGCCTCCCACTTAAGCACTGCGTGTACTCACTGCCAGGGGCTCCGGGCCGTCTGTAGGCTCCTCTCGGCCTGCGCCTTCTGGGAAATCTTGTCCTGGAAGGAAAGAAGGTGTCCTGCTGCCTCCCTTCCCAGTATTGCGCTCAATGCCCTTGGGGTCTTCAGTGGAAGGCTGCATGACCGAACGCCCGACCCAACTGGCGTCCGGTCCCTGCAAAAACCCACCCTGGAAAGATTCACCGTATGGATTTCTGAGCTTTCTTGAGGGCTGAATAGGTCCCCACGAACTGTGCCATTTCCTTGGCAAAAGCTTCTCCGAAAATGAGACCTTTGGCTCCCTGTCCTGCTTCATAAAACGAGCGGTCGCTCAATTTAAGAGTCTATTTTCAGGAGTAATCCCCTCCTCCTCTCAGATGACAGGGCACAGTTTGCATTTCCCAATAAGCAAACTGCGTGCTGAGCCCAATTGGCTAGGGCGGTGGGGTCAATCGGGGTCCCAGTATCTTTTCCTTTTTCAGCAAAGTCCATGATCTTAGCCAAAGGGCCTGCTAGGTCGAGCATTTTGTCCTGGCAGCACTTCCATGCCCTGTCCACACCTTTGTGGACGTCTCTGGAGGCTTTCGTTACAAACGTGACCATCTTTGTTCCAGATCGGGAGTCTCTGATAGTTTATCAGGTAGGTCAGGTTGAGGGCATTCTGCTCTCATGAGGGCGCAGACCTCTTTGTCCAATGGCTTTCGAATGTGTTGCGCCATGCAAAGCACTACTCTGGGTGAAGGTGCCCATTCTGCTGACCTCGGGTGTCGGATGGCCTAAGGGTCGAACATGTCTTGAATGTCTTCCTCTCCCTCAAGTATCGGGGATTCTGTTGCAGGGTGCCCAGGGAGGTCTTCCTCCTCCCCTCCTTCATCGTCTGGCGAGTAGCCCTAATCTATGTCCCCTTGATTATTCACCCCTGGGGTAGGGGGTCTGGGCTGGCGATCTGTTGACTTCACCAGGAAAGCTTTTTTCAGTCTCGAGACAGGGTCTTCTGGTTCTTGTGAGTCGAGTCGACTCTTCTTTCTATGCTCGGGGGGGCCAAAGAGCTTTTTGCATGTCAAGTCTATGAGCACCTCTGCGACAGCTTGGGAGAGGGAGTCTCCCAGTACTTTTTTAAAGCTCAGAGAGAGATCAGTGTCATGCTGACAGGGCTGCTCCTCCCACTCCTCTTCACTGTACTCTGGAGTGGTGGAGTGTTCCTCACCATATTGAGCCATGACGCCTTGTGTTAGCAGTGCTAACTTGCTAGTGTCGGCTGATTTAGACTCCCTGAATGCTTAGGTGTAGCTCTGGTCACAGGCCACCCCAGAGACTCTAGGCAGTGTCTCTTAGCGTGCAAAATTATTCCTCTGCTTTCTCTCTTTTTCTTTCTTTTTTTCTTTGCACTCCTGCAATGCTCTCTGTGTCCCCTCTCCGCCGAAAATCAGCACGAACTGGAGGAAGTAGCCCGGGGGATGACAGGAAGGATCATTCCTCCCGCTCCCCTGGGTCCTAGCGCGTGCCTCCTGATCGAGGGATCGCGCTGTGGAGCGGGCCGGCCGCCTCATGCCAGCTGATCCGCTCGCTGCTCCGGCCCCGCCTCCATGTCTCGCTCTGAGGAGAACTCTTCGTGTGCAGCCGCGGCGCCGCACACA
Source organism: Ambystoma mexicanum (assembly GCF_040938575.1). Taxonomy (NCBI): domain Eukaryota; kingdom Metazoa; phylum Chordata; class Amphibia; order Caudata; family Ambystomatidae; genus Ambystoma; species Ambystoma mexicanum. The sequence goes on along the minus strand of NC_090930.1, from coordinate 76,381,700 downwards.
CACGTGAAATGGAACGGCTTGCTGCCTCTGCTAACAGACACTCCTTCAGTGTCTTCCTAATGCGGCGTCTACCGCCTCTGAGTAAATCATACGGACTTTGTCGCATTTAAATGTAATAATACTTATCGAAGTGTAAATAGTTATGCGTGCGGCGCTCGAGTATATATTATAACATATATACGTGATATCCAAGCATAATGTCATTATTAACAGTATTATGAACAATTAACATAGAACACTTAACTGACTGGCAGCAAAAAGAAAGAAGAGGAAGGAACCTTACAGGAGGCACTCTTATAGAGGAGGCAGACACCGGATTGGTGCAGAGATAGCCCCAGGACTACAGGAAGGGCAGAGGCTCATGGGACTTGAGGTTTTAGGCAGCGGAAAGCCTCTAAAATGGATGTTAAACCATTTAAACTGAGAAAAGTTTTGTTGTTATTTGCAAACAAAACAAATATGTGAGTTTAAATGTTTAAAGATTTGAATACCTGCATTGGTGGCAATAAAGAAAGTCAAAGCATAATGCTCGCCCCCGTCTTGCAATAGAATCTGCACGCTATCAGAGAGATGAGTAATGATAGAGGCGCACATTGAAGGATTAACTTTTAGCGCTGACCATGTGTAGAAATCTCGGGCCAAACCCCATACGTTCCATGGCTGCAAATAAAAAGGGCTATTCTACGCGGTCGAAAGCCTTCTCGCCATTGGGTGATATCAAGGCTACCAGAATTTGTCCAATACCTACCTTCTCTATCAGGTGGGTCAGCTTCTGATTATTATCCCATGTTTGCTGCCCCCTGGTAGAAAGGGCGTTAGTCTAGCCGCCAGCATCCATGTATAGATCTTAGCATCTCAATTAAGTAATGCAATGGGGCGATAGGAACCACACAACGTCGGGTCCTTGTTAGGTTTTCAAAACACCACCACCAACACCTCCATCATAGAGCTAGTCACTATACCTCTATGTCCATTTGTGTTAAAAAGACGAGTGAGTCTGTGGCACAGCCACTTGCGAAATGATTGGTAAAAATAGGCTGGGAATTCATCGGGTCCAGGGCTTTATCCCGTGGTAGGGTCTTTACCACCGCCTCCCCCTCTTCCTCCGTGATGTCATCTTCTAATTGGTCCTTATCTTGGGATGCAAGTATGTTTATCGGGAGATCACTATAGTATCGTGGTATGGCCTGTTGATCGGGGTCATCTGATGAGTACAGCACCCCATAAAACTATCTAAATGATTCTATTATCACCGTCGATTCTGTGGCCAGTGAGCCATCAAGCTGTCTAATAGCTACAACAGTGTGCTTTACCTCGCCTTCTTCAACTGCCTAGCCAAGAGCCTGCCCGCCTTGTTAGCATTTATGTAATATCGTTGTCTCATGTGTAAGAGGTATCTTTCTGCTTTTCGTGTGCGCACCCATTCTAGCTAACTCCTAACCTCTTTCAGTTTTTATATGCAGCTTTACTCTTTTTCCTAGTCAGGTCCTGTGTCACCTCTCGCAATTTAGTTTCTAGTTCAATCCCCACTGCCACCCTCAATTTCTTTTTTGGCCTCGAGTGTTATGATTTCTCCTCTCATTACTGCTTTAAATGCTTTCCAAATCCCTTCTTGTGAAGCCTCTGCAGTATCATTCTCCGCAAGGTATTCCTCTATTTTATCTCCCAACCTTTCCATTGTAGACTCATCTGATAGTATTCCCTTGGGGAATTCCCATGTGCACAACCCCCTATGTGGACCCCTAATCTTTATCGTCATTACTAACCGGGCATGGTACAAGAGCGATATCGCTCCTATACCTATATACTCAACCTCACCTAAGATTGCTGTTGACACCCACATGTAGTCTATTCTCGACAGGGTCTGGTGCACATGGGAGAAGCAGGTATACCCGCTCTCCTCGCCTTTGAGTGAGCGCCACACGTCTTTGAGAGCTAAGTCCTCAAGGGTCCTTTGTAAGCGATTAGTTGGAAATCTTCCCCCATGTCAACTCCCCCATTTCTATCTTGAACGGGGTCCCATGCCAAGTTAAAGTCTCCGGGGAGGATTATCGGGCCTTCTGCAAATCTTTCCAATTTCAGCAGAGCCTTCCCAGAAAACTCTCCTGGCCTGTGTTCGGCACATAAACCGTACCCAATGTCACTTGCCTATGTCCTATTTGTGCCTTAACATCTAGGAACCTCCCTTCTTGGTCCACTAATTTTTGTTATATCTGCGCCTGGAGAGCGTCCTTGAGGGCGATCATTTCCCCATGACGTCTTATCTTGTGCATTCGCTTGATAAAGCTGCGTGAAATTAAGGAATTGACTTATCAGACCTCCTTATATGGGTCTCCTAGAGCATTATTACATCTGCAAAATAGCGACTCCTTTGCCCCTCTACTTTCTTGCGTATAGCTGGGTTTTCAGACCCCTCACATTACGTCATATAATCGTCCACAGCATATCCTTTCCAATGAAATCTTCCCATTAGCAGCCTCCACTGCTGAGTCGTAGCAAACTTACCTCCCTCCTCGTGTGCATGTGAGTCTTCCCCACCTGCTCCCCTTTTCCTCTTCCCCCGATGCCCCTCCCCTTCATCTGTGCCTTCCTCAACTCTATTCCCCTCCTCCCTACCCTCTCCCCCTTACTGCTCTTCTCTTCCCCCCCTGCCCTCCCTCGGTCAGGGCTAGTGTTCCCTTGAACAGCGCCAGATACTCTCCTGGGGCATAAGCCCTGGTGCAACCCTGGGTTCAAGACTTGTGGGGACGAACTACACGCCCTTGCGAATTCCAAAACACGTTCCCACCCTCCCACCTTCTGTTTAGCCTTTCCGCACCCCCCCTTCAAACTGTATAACATTGAATAAGAACTACAACCCTGTTCCCTTTTAGGCTAGTTAGCCTGAATCGCTAGGAAGCCTGAGTAACAAGAATGTAGTGACCTTGGTATATATGTCATTCTCCTTCCGCATGCTCAGAACCCCTCCGTTCCCCTGGGGGCCTATCAGTTGCCTCTCTCTGCTGTCTCTTCGTCGTCTTTCCCCCGATCATTCCCATGGCTTAACTTTTTTTAAGAAGGGCGGCCCTGGTGACTAGTGCCTGCTGTCCATCATCCTCATCCAGATTCATGATTGCCAGCACTTCCTCACACATCACGGCTCGTTGTTGCTTGCCGTTCCTCGAGAACAGCATCCCAAATAGGAATGTCCATTTATATAAGGAATATGTTTGACGATTAGCACTTTTGTCACAGATTATTGCCCGCCTTTTCTGTAGCGTGGTAAGCGCCAAGTCTTGATAAATCTGGTCTTGTGCTCCATTGAGGTTATGCTCTGTTGAGCTCTTGCCATCCGTAGAATGTCTTCTTTCATCGTATAAGAGGAGACAGCCGCCAATACATCTCTCGGTTTCATCCCAGGGCCATGCCTCTTGGGACCCACTCTGTGTGCACGGTCATTCCTCACCTTGATGGGCTGCATGTCTTGCAAAAGACTCCCAAAGCATTGTTGTATCGTAATTTTCAAATCGCAAAGATCGTCTCATTCAGTCCCTTCATGCAAATGTTTAATCTGTGAGACTGATTCTCCAGGTCCTCCACTTGTAGCTCCACTTTTAGCTCGAGATTGTGGGTGGCCCTCGCGATCTGTTCCAGAAGTTTGCCATTTTGTTTAAGGAACTCCATAGGTCTTCTTTCATGCTTGTGAACTGGTCCTGAATGTGTTCACCCTTCTATCTTCCAGACCTTTTATGCATTCTAGTAGATCGTCTTTGTTCAGAGCCCTAGTTTGAGAGTATTCCTCATGGGTCCCGCTTGTTGACTGCTTCTCTACCTCTGTGTCGTGGCTCTCCCCCGGACGTTGTCGCCAGCAATGCTCCAACTGACCTCCTTGGATGTTGGCTATTATTTTGTGATCACAGTTACTAACCATGAGTGCACCCAAGCCACCAAGTTCTCCCGGAAACGACCGCCGTGCACCGCCTACGCCCTCCAACCAGCCCTCCCATCCCACCCTCCCCAAATCATCCCACCCTCCACCACATCCCCTTCCCTTCCCCTTGCCAAACACCAAGCCAGAGGGGCACAATGGCGAGCCAACCACCCTAAGACCACTGCTCCTCCGAACCCCTCCATCGATCAGCCTACTTTGATCCAACCCGCTCCCCTCACTAGCTTACTGGGCACACCCTGCCTAATCATGCACCCCTGCTTCTCCGATTAACCCCCACTATCATCCCCCCACGACCACAGCCCTTCCCCTCCCTAAAAACTGCACACCTAGCCCTAGTAAGAACAGAAGTCTCATCCCTCTCCCCCTCCAACCCCCTACCCTCTCGCACATTCCAATTGCAACAAAGACACTAAAGAGGAAATGTACCTGGTCCCCCTCAATCTCTCAGCACTCATCGCCTCCCCTGTCTCGACCCACCACCTCATCCCCCCATTCACCACCCTCCCCCCACTCCTCTCCCTGCTTGAAACCCCTCTCCCTCGATTTCTCAACGACCACAATGGAATCTCCTAGCCCCCCACACCGCACCCTCAAATCCCCCGTGCCAATCCCAATCGTCCCAACACACGTGTCCATCCACCCCACCCGAAACCCACCAGCCTTTCTGCTCGCCCAATCTTCCCATCGACCATCAACTACCCCACCCCTCTCGCTCTCCAGTTTTCACCCCCTCCCCTTCCACCCCTCATCTCTGCAGCTCCAACAACATCATCATCCACCGAAGTGAATTGCATCCTGTTTAATGCCCGATCCGTAGCAAAAAACAGACAGCATCTTTGACCTCCTCTCCTCTGACAAACCAGACCTGGTCTTCATCACTGAAACCTGGTTCTCAGATGACTTTGCCCCTATCGCCAACAAAGCTTTCCCCCAACTACTCCCTCCTCCCACTGAACCGTCCCTCTAGAGGAGGAGCAATAGTACTTGCCTTTAAGTCTCACTTCCACACCTCAATCATTGACAACCAACCTTCCATTCCATTCTGCGAATCACTCCTCGTTAAACTATCCCTATCCTGTCGTTCTCCCACAGCTTCCTAATAATCTACAGACCCCCTAGCTACGATAGACAATTCTCAAACAACCTCTGTGACTCTATTACCACCCTCCAACTAAAAACCATCCCAACCTCACCCTTCTAGGAGACTTCAACATATGGCTGGACATTCCCACCAACCCTATGACTCATTCTCTGGTTGACTGCCTAGACACGATCAACCTCCAACCCCACATAAACGGCCCAACTCACTATAAAGGACACACTCTTGATGCCATCTTCAGCTCCCACAACCGGATACTCCTAAACACCCCCATTCCTATCATCTGGTCCGATCACTTCATCGTTCCTTTCGCCATTCGCTCACCCGATCCGCTTCCCGTTTCCAAACCAGAACCTCTGAATCTACGCAAATGCTGGAAAAAACTAATAATCCTTCCTGACGCACTCCTCCAGTCTCCTCCACCTACCTGCCAACTCAATAAGCAACTAACCCCCGACGCCTTCGACTCATGGCTCAACACCTCACTAATGCGGCTCACACCCTCTTGCAAACCATCAGCCCGCCGTGGCCTTTTCCCTAGATGGTTCACACCTGAACTGAAGACCACCAACCAACTATATAAATACCTAGAACACAAATGGCAGAAAGATAAAACCCCCCTGAGCAGATCCACTTTGGCCCGGCACCTTCATCAGTACAAGGCCGAAATCCGGAAAGCAAAAAAGGCCCATTACAACTCCCGAATCCTAAACTGTAAAAGAACTTCACAAACTCTTCACCGAATTCACCAAACCATCATGCACTACCACTGTCCCGATCCCCCTCACAATCACTGTGCGACTCACTCTCTCTACTTTTACACCACAGCTCTTGAAAGAACAAATGCTCTAACCAACAAACTAGCTCTCTTATACCCACCAGGCAACCCACCACCCATACCAGCCAACCCACCGCCTCCGGCCACCACCCAACCAACTTTCAACTCCTTTAGTCCAATATCACCCGACCAATTCCTCAAACTCCTCTCTGCCCACAAACCTTCCGGCTCTCCGCTAGACCCTTGCCCGGCCACAACCCTCAGAGAAATGTTTGCTTCCGCCTGTGCAGGAGAACACGCAAGATCCATCATAAATGACTCGCTTTCCTCAGGAATTTTTCCCGACGCATTCACAACAGTTCATGTCAAACCTCTAATAAAAAAACCTTCCATCGACCCTCTACAGCCCAAAACCTACCGCCCGATCTCAAACACCAGATTCCTTGTAAAACTCATCGACCAAACTGCCTACTCTCAACTAAATGCCTTTGTCGAAATCAACAAACTCCTAGACCCTGCACAATCAGGTTTCAGAGCCCGACACGGAACTGAAACCACCCTAACCTCAATCTGGGATGACCTTAAAAACACAGCAAACTCCGGGGGATGCACCGCGTTAATCCTTCCTGACCTATCCGTCGCCTTCAACACAATCAATCACTCAATCCTCCATGACCGCCTCCACTCCCTAGGAATTCGTAGAACCGCTCTCAAATGGATAGTTTCATTCCTCAAAGAGAGGTACCAAATAACGCTTCTCTCCACCTATTCCTCCCAAGCCCGACCAGTCGACACAGGAATTCCACAAGGAGCATGCCTATCTGCCCTCCTGTTCAATCTCTACTTGATCACCCTGCCACCAATAATTCGCTCACACAACATCCTGTGTTACAACTACGCTGACAACACTCAACTAATTCTAAAACTCCTGAACTCAAAACCCAACTGCCGATCTGACCTTGCTTCCTGCCTCCTTGACATAGAGCTCTGGATGACCAGAAACCACCTCTTGCTAAATCCCTCCAAAACCGAAATCATGGTATGTGGCAACTCTGAACTTCTTCCACACCCTCTACCCTGGCTATCTGCCATGGGCAATTCACTGACTCCCTCTAAGTCAGTAAAAAACCTTGGTTGCACCCTTGACTCTGACCTAACACTCTCGCGCCAAGTCAACAACGTCTCAAAATCCTGCCACTACCACCTTAAAATTCTTAGGCGCATCTTTCCATACCTCTCCTTTCCCAACAGACTCTCCACGGTCCAAACAATTATTATATCAAAACTGGACTACGCTAACCTACTCTACCTCAGAGTCCATGCTTACCAACTGAATAAACTACAAAGAGCACAAAACGCTGCAGCCAAACTGCTACTAGCGCTCGGCCCGAGAGACCACATCTCCCCAGCCCATAAAACTCTGCACTGGCTTCCGGTGGCCCGAAGGGTGACTTTCAAAACCTTATGCATTTCTCACCGAGCACTGCATAAAACCGGACCCCAATATCTTCAAGACAAGCTAAAACCCTACCACCCTCCACGTACTCTAAGATCTAGCTAAGCCGGCCTCCTAGTCATACCTAAAACAAACTCTGTCAGGTTAGGCGAATCATCATTCTCAGCCTTGTCCCCCATGCTGTGTAACGCACTCCCACCCCACATCCGCCTAACTGAAGATCTAATGTCTTTCTGCAAATTACTGAAAACTTGGCTCTTCCCCTAAAACCAATCCTGTACTCAAACTGAATAACAGCATCGCAATGACACCAACTCAACAAATTACTAGATCTTGAATAACTAAGACAAATAACAACACAACACCAAGATCCAAGCGAGAAATCCACAACTAATAACCGCTAATGTAAACTAAAAGGACAAACAGAATAGAATGTGGAAAGTAGATCAAAGCAACAAAATGACAAAAAAATAATAATAAATAGAATAAATCGTACGAAAACAGTAATTGCGGTTTAAATTAACAAAATGGATGTGATGATTGCAAATGGACAAATGAACAAAATGAACGAAATGTATAAAGAGAAGACGATGGAAAGATGAATACGGGAGACTGATGAGAACACAGACATATGACATGGAATGTATGAGTGCATGGCATAAAGGAAAATACAGAGTAGAGCGGATGGGTGTGTAGATCGGATGAGTGTGTAGAGCGGATGAGTATGTAGGGCGGATGAGTATGTAGGGCGGATGAGTATGTAGGGCGGATGAGGGTGTAGAGCGGATGGATAGTGGAAGGGTGCTTAGAGCGGATGAATGCATAGAGCCGATGATTGCATAGAGCGGACGATTGCGTAGAGCGGACGAGTGCGTAAAGCAGATGACCGTGTAGAGCATCCGCTCTAGTGCATAGAGCGGATATATGTATAGAGCAGATGAGTGTATAGAGCGGATGAGTGTATAGAGCGGATGAGTGTATAGAGCGGAGGAGTGCGTATGAGCAAAGAACTTTGTAGAGCAGATGAGTGCGTGGAAAGGACGAGTGCATAGAGCGGATGAGTGCGTCGAGCGGATGGATGCGTGGAGCAGAGAGATCCGTGGAGTGGATGGGTGCGTAGAGCGGATGGGTGCGTAGAGCGGATGGGTGCGTGGAGCGGATGGGTGCATGGAGCGGATGGGTGCATGGAGCGGATGGGTGCATGGAGCGGATGGGTGCATGGAGCGGATGGGTGTATGGAGCGGATGGGTGTATGGAGCGGTTGAGTGCATTGAGCAGATGAATGCGTTAAGCAGATGGGTCTCTTGTGCGGATGAGTGTGCAGAACGGAAGGGTGCTTAGAGAGGACGAGTGTGTAGAGCGGACGGGTGCGCGGAACGGATGGGTGCGCGGAACGGATGGGAGCGCGGAACGGATGGGTGCGCGGAGCGGATGAGTGCGCAAGAGCGGAAGGGTGCGCGGAGCAGACGAGTGCGCAAGAGCGTACGAGTGCGTAAGAGCGGATGAGTGCGTAAGAACAGATGAGTGCGTAAGAACAGATGAGTGCGTAAGAACAGATGAGTGCGTAAGAACAGATGAGTGCGTAAGAACAGATGAGTGCGTAAGAACGGATGAGTGCGTAAGAACGGATGGGTGCGTGGAGCGGATGGGTGCGTGGAGCGGATGGGTGCGTGGAGCGGATGGGTGCGTGGAGCGGTTGAGTGCATTGAGTAGATGAATGCGTTGAGCAGATGGGTGTCTTGTGCGGATGAGTGTGCAGAACGGAAGGGTGCTTAGAGAGGACGGGTGCGCGGAACGGACGGGTGCGCGGAACGGATGGGTGCGCGGAACAGATGGGTGCGCGGAACGGACGGGTGCGCGGAACGGATGGGTGCGCGGAACGGACGGGTGCGCGGAGCGGACGAGTGCGCAAGAGCGGACGAGTGCGTAAGAGCGGACGAGTGCGTAAGAGCGGACGAGTGCAGCAGAGCGGATGGGTGCGCAGAGCGGATGGGTGCGCAGAGCGGATGAGCACAAGAGCGGAGGAGTGCGTAAGAGTGGAGGAGTGCATAGGAGTGCATAGGAGTGCATAGAGCAGGTGAGTGCGTAGAGCCAGTGAGTGCGTAGAGCGGGTGAGTGCGTAGAGCGGGTGAGTGCGTAAAAAGAACACATTCTTGGAGCAGATGAATGCGTCGAGCAGACAAGCGCCTAGAGCAGACAAGCCCCTTGATCGGACGAGCACCTAGAGCGGACGAACTTGAATATGGGAACAATGTGAGCCTCTAGGAAACTAGAGTTATTATAAGAAGCCGGGAACTGCTTGGAGGACTTAATAGCATCCTTTCCTTGAGATTACGTGCCTTTGAGTTCAAACATTTTAAATAAGTCTGAAAGGGACTTCACTCTTATAACTGGTTATTTGGTTAGGAAAAGAGACTCTGGAAGGTGGAATGAGGGAGTTTCAATTGCAGGAAAAATCTATTTTGGAATGAATCTTTTACGACCCAGACTTTAATTATCTAAACATAGCTAAGATCTTGGCGATTCTACATGATATTCCGAGCATGAAAAAGATGGTTTCCAGAGACATATATCAAATAGAGTTTACTGATTGGGAAAGGTGGGATGTGGTATACCTAACAGTTAGCTCTCGACTATTTAGAGAAGGCCTTTGCTCTGTTATTGATCAGATTCACCTGAGAGGCTTTGATTTTTACAACCCTGAGGCCCCCCGCTCCTCCTCTTTACGGATGGAGATAGGATGTATCCTCCTTCATATCCTGGTGTTTCTGGGAGCTCTATTAGGGATGGTTTTGCAGTGGGTGAGGGGTTGAAGGGTTGAGGGGGACCATCAAACCGATTTGTAGGATTGAAAGAGTGACAGGTTTTGGTTTCTACATGTGCAGCCTGAAGTGACGGGCACAAAAGAACATGGGGCAGATTTTAAGCCTATGCTCTTCGAACACCTGTGGATTTCAACATCTGTTTAACCCAGGTGAATGTTACAATTTTCTGAGTAGATTTGATTTGGTGATGCTACAAGAAACCTTTCTGTCGAGACCTTTCTGTCGAGAAAAGTTATCATGGGCGGATATATAACATACCAACAATGGGCAGTCCAGTGGACGGTAAGCCATCCGAAAGGTGGCCTTTTGATAGGATTTCAGAAAGATCATATTTGCACCCTAAAAATCTTGGATGACTCAATGTAAGGTATTATAGCGGTCCATGCAACCATGAAGGGAGAAGCAAACCATTTGTTAGTAATACATGTATATTATAGTTATGCAGAAAGATCAAGCATGGTATTGATGGAACACATTGACAGTATTTTAATGAGATGGAGAGAAAAACAGCCATTAGGTATGATTATAATTGCTGGTGACTTTAATGTGAACTGTTTGGACCCATTCTGAATAACAGTAAACTGTAAAAGCACCTATCATCAAGGACAGTAAAGGTAGGAAATGGTGGGAGTTCCTGGAGGTTGGAATGTGGCAGGCATATCGTGTAGGCTCATACAGGGCAAAAGCTACCCGAACACATGGGTTAACGGTAGCAAAGCCTCTATAATTGACTTTGTTTTTGTCTCAGAGGATCTTGTGACAATATATATATATGAGGTGTCCAAAGGGTCCCAGAGGGATCATAAAGACTGACAGCAGTTTTTTCTGCTTTTTATTTAGTATAAATACCTGAAAAGAAAATGTACAGGGTGTCAGTTTCAGCTAGTAAAAATAGATTAATATGGGCAGAGAGTGATATTGGGAAATGTAATGGTAGATTAGAAGGGGGCATTTCTAAATGAGCTGGCAGACAACTATGATTGTCAGACATTGGTGTCTTTTCCCCCAATTTCTATAGAAAACTCACTGAGGCTGAGGATCACCAAAGCCTTTAATAAAAGGGCTGATTACAACCTAAGCATACAAACAATGTAAAAAGACTACAGAAGAGAGAATAGGAAGCTCAGTAATCTGGGCAGGTCCCTCTATCATTCTGTTGGGGACTAGAACAAATGTAAACAGTTTTATACAAATAGAATTAAATCAATTAAAGGCTTGGCCTTTCAAAAGGAAAGTGAAAAAATGATCTCCACGATTTGCGAAAAGAAGTACTTAAATTACTGGAAATTAATCAATCAAAATAAAGTTAATCAAGCCAGGGGATTATCTAACCCAGTAATGGAACAAGACTGGATCATCAATTTTAAACAAGTGTACAACCAGCAAGAAGACCAAAAAAAATGGGACATTCTGCTTTCTGAATTGCAAATTATAAACATTTGAAAATGAAGCAATTCAAGGGTGGCGGGTCCGAATGGGCTATGCAATAAACTTAAACTCAGAATTGTGGGCGTGCATTTTGCATAGGTATTTTCAATCGATTATAATGCTGAAACAGACCTCAAACTCTTAGAAGGAGGCTCACATTGTTCCCATATTCAAAAAAGGATCAAGAGATCTTCCTGAAAATGACTACTCTATCGCTTTGTTCAATGCGGACGCTAGGATCTTTGGGTCAGTCTTACTTTCTTCTCTTGAAGAATGGTCCAGTAAGAAGGGTCTCCTGAAACTGAAACCATTGGGTTTTCGGAAATAATGAGGGAACAAATGTGGCAGGCTGGGTGTTAAATCATGCACAACATCTTGTCTGCGAAGGGGTTCATAAGGAAATATACGTGGAATTGGTTGATCTATCCCTTGCATTTGACAGGGTCAACAGGGATAAATTGTGGAGGAAACTTCTAGATTGGGGGCTTCCGAAGGGACTACTGGCACAACTTACTAATTTACACAATCACTCCTCAATCAGTGTCAGGCTGAATGGTGAGTGTCGGCTGTTATCAGAAATTATGACCAACAGAGGTGTCAGACAAGGATGCATCCTGGCACCTTTTTTATTCAGTATATACCTAGAGGATCTGGGGGACTTCCTCAAATCTGCATCCTTTATTGCCCCTTAAGTCCTGGGTAAGAACATCCACTGGGTCACCTATGCAGAAAACATCATTTTGTTAGACTGTACGAGGGTTGGGATTCAAAGAATGTTGGTCACTCTAGAAAAGTACTGCAACCTTACTGTAAATTTGCAGCAAACCCAATTGATCATATTGACATTGGGGAAACAATTAAAGAAAAAAGCCCTGTGGTTGGGGGTGGTGGGGAGTAATTGAAGTAAATAACTTTAAATACTTGGGATATGATATCCTGAGCACCCCAAATAAGAAATTGATAATGGAAGGGTTTTACAATAAGGCATCGTGGCAGTCGCGCATTGAGAAACGTCCATTCTAAGTTTGGAAAATTCTCAATTATCCCCTTAATAAAATTCTACAAGGTAAAGGATTGTGCCAACACCAACGTATGTAGTGGAAATCCATCATAGTCTCCTAAGTGAAGACTTTTGTCACCTGGCGGGATTTATATGGAATAAAGTTCTTAGGTTACCACTGGCAATCCAGATTAATGTCATTGGATATAAATTTCATTTATTATCATTATTCTCTGGAAAATAATTCTGGTGTGCTACAAATGTATAAATTCCCCGCCTTCTACGTTGTTTGCTAACTTTGGTGAAGGGGAATCATTATTAACAATATTCTTGTGAAGAGTACTGTAATCAAATTGGAGGAGTGGGATTTACATTTAGATGGACATCTCCTAATAGATGCTCTGGGTCGTATAAACAAAGAGTCTGGCGAGCGGATTGGTTTACAACGTGTGACAAAGTGAGATCTTATGATCAATTTCAAAGGTTAAGCCAGGGTAGCACCGGCAGGATTACCACCAGACTCGGAATGAGGCCCAATGTCTTGTTTTTAAGGGAATTTCAATAATGTATTGTTTTAATAGGTTTCTCAAATTGTATTTTAAATTGTATTCTTTTGACGAAATTTGTATGAATTTTAAGTATCGTCGTAGTGCATAATTTCTGTAGGGTTTTAACTGGTTTTAAAACTGTATGCCCAATAAAATAAAATAAAAGATATGTCTTTGGTGCCTGAAGCATGGGCTGTGTCCATGACCAGTGTCCAGATTTCCCAGGGCATTCGGACATGGCCACCAGGGGACCGACTTTGGGGTTAAAGTGGGCACTGGGTCTGGCCTCTGTAATGCAGAATATCTACTCTGAGGTGGATAGCGTGGCCCGCAATATGGCTGAAGCCACGCCCCAGGGATTGTGGACAATGGCAATGTTCAAAATCCAGATAATCCTGAAGGGTAACACAATTGTTTCTCGAGACTACAGCCTGAACCACAGGACATATTTTCAACAAACCTCTGCAAGGAGCTTTGGCCAGGCCCCGAAAGCGTGCTTTTGCAAAGTTGTTGTTAATCTGTTCTGGATTTTATTTTTTGAAATGTGATAAACTGTAGGTACAAAACAATAGTAATATGTCTTTGGTGCCTGAGGCATAGGTTGTGGCCATGGTAAGTGGCCAGATTTCCTAGGGCATTCGGCCATGGCCACCAGGGGACCAGCTATGGGGTTAAAGTGGGAACGGGGTATGGCCTTCGGCAATGCAGAATGTCTGCTCTGAGATGGATAGTGTGGCTCGCAATATGGCTGAATCCCAGACACTAGGGATTGTGGACAATGGCCCATATTCCATGGGTGCTCTTTTCAGCCATAAACAGTGGACTAATGCCCCATTATTAATGAATAATGGCCAACGGGCCAGTATATAGGCCATGGGCAATGTTTACGGTGGGTTTATTTGTGGAGCACGCAACATGGCTGAATCTAATGTCCCAGGGATTGTGGCCAGTGGCCATGGCCGCAAGTCATGGTCACTGCTCCATGAACCCATTATGGTATAGTGTGAACTGCACCAGGCTGTAGGCTAGGTCCACTGGCTATTGTGGGTGGCCTAGTTGGACTGGGGTCATGGTTTAGCCTCATGCTCTAGGCAATTCACCCATGACTTGCATCCCCAACATGTGCTGCTCAAAGTGATACATATCATTATCATTATGCACTTCCATAAATAAGTTTGTGAAAGGAGAGTTATAGTTTGCAGGGCTAGACCATCATGACACTTCTTAAGTTATAAAAACCATTGAAAATCAGTGAAAGAAATTGTTCTTAGAGGGCTCTTATGGTATAACCTGTGAAATTCGGTGAAATATTGTTTATAAAAGGGATGTTATGGTTAAGGTCCTCCAATAAACACCTTTGAAATTCAATGAAAAAACATTGATAAAGGGACGTTATAGTTAAGTTTCTCCAATAAAAACCTTTGAAATCAAGATAAAAAACGTGGTTAAAGGAATGTATGATTGCAGTGCAAAATCAAAAAACGAAACCTCACCAGTTGTGGTGAGCCATGCAACCATCACTTGTGCTGCCACCATGCACTGCTCAGACCAACACCCAGGACATCAAAGATGAGATTACAAATGGCATCAGCAATTACATCACTGATGGCACCACATATGATATCCCTCATTTGTAACAATCCTGACAGTCCTTACAAAGGGTTGTGTTTAGGGTATCCATACCAACATATGAAGGGTGATAGGCAGGCCTCTCATGAACTAGTCCATGTATCACAAAAAACAGAAACAGAAATCAAACTGTCTACTGAAGTTCTGTTGATCATATAACAATCTAAAAATACATTAATACAGTCAATGATGCAGCCCGCACCATAGAAGTAGAGTATTCTTAATCTAGTAGATTTGGTCAATTGTATTTTTATATAATTTATTTCCAATGCATCTTATCTTCGATTTTCTGAAATTTAGACATGCGAACCGCTCTGGTCAGAAACAGCCATCTTGTGATGATCTTATCTGTTGGTCAATTTCCCTAAGGTCAAGTGCCCTTGTAGCAGTAAATCATAAGACCCACCCCTGACATCAGCAGTCTCTAACTTTAAGTTTACGCCTCTTGTCACCACAAATGTCCACTGTGCGCAATCTATTAACATGTCTCCATGGAAATGTCAAGACATCTCTTAGCTCTATAAATACCAACAAACCTTTTATGATCAGACAACATTGAAGTTTCTGCCTGCTTCATGACCGTCTATTTAATTCTGATCCTCCTCAAATCTTTTTTTTCTCTGTTTAGCTACCTAACAACTACGACAAATACAACCAAAAAAGGTACTTACACTAGCGCTAATGACTTTTTTCTACAAGCCCTTACACTTACAATAATTATTACATAATTGACAAATGTCTTTGCTAAACCAGATTTTAATTGTAAATTTACATCAGTTGGTTTTTATCATGTACAATGAGAACTTTCCAACTTTGGTCCTATTCCTGTTGTCTGTGCATTATGGGATTTTATAACCATTTGCCATTTTAAAATAAAACATCAATTTATTAAAAAAAACATTTTTTCTCTCACACTTGATTTTCTACTTCTTCAAACATCAATAATTATGGCATCAATTAAATCAAACCTTTATGAGCCTGAGTAAATGCATGAGAAAAAGTCACAGAAAAGATGGTGAATCGAGTAAATGCGATTATGATCGCTCACAAGATCCGCATCCCTGTTGTATGGAAGACTTTTCCACTTGGTATATGTGCCATCGATGTGAGGTAATGCCAACTTCGGTGGAGAACAGTTGTTGCAGAGAATGCTCTGCTTACATAGCCGAAGAAGGACCTCCACCACTATGCTTGACCCTGCTACAAGACTTCAGGGCATCCTGCCTTACAAGATCTGTGTTGTGAATCTTGATGGTTCAGAAGCACAAACTAACTGCAATTGTTTGCCCTTGTGCTCCTAGAAATGTAAGTATTAGGTCTATCCATTTTATCGGTGCCAACCTTGCAATATAGCCTTTGTGACGAATCCAGGGTTATTGCCACTGCTTCAAAGGGGGAAGCCCCGTTCGATGAGGCCAGGGTGGTGAGGCTGCTACCCGATAGTCCCCCTGAAGGTGGTACTCAGTCTGAGGATCTCATGGGAGGGGAAATCCTTCATGGGATTGGTGACAATAGCCCTGGAAGAATGCAGTATTCATCCAACCTTTGGTATCCCCACCGTCCTTAAACCCCACTCAAGTCTCTCTAGTCCTCCAAACCACTATTTATTATGCTTCAGCAGAGGACATCCTTGAAATAGCTGAGTGAGATGAGAAAGAGGGATACTCGCCCAAACCGGAGTAAAAATGTCACTGCAACGAGGAAGATGAAACAAGGAGGCGAAAGCCCACCGCAGAACCAACACACGCGGTGCAGCTGCCCAAAGGCAGAATAGATGGTTAAAAGGGAAGAAGGACTCACTGGTTGGTCGTGGTGGTGGTTGAACAGCCAGCCCTGCAGGAGCTGGGAAGGAGACGCTGATCCTGTACCAAACAGCCTGAGAACTGCGGACCGGGATTCAGGCTGCCACAGGTTTTTGAGAGGTCTTTTCAAGGAGGACCTGATTCTTGGCAGAGACCCGGAAAGCTAGATCAGCGAAACGCGACCAGGAACAGTGATGCAGATACCTGAAAGTGAAAGAGAGACGCAGCAGCAGCTGCAGAACTGCAGAGAGAAGAACGCCAAGCACAGCAGGAGTTAAAAAGCTTCACTCCAACTCCCAAAGAGGCTGGGCTGGTCAGGGGGTATTAAGGGAGTTAAGGAAGCTTATGATAATATCCCAAAGAGCACAAGGGGTGAAAGGGGCCGCGTGCAAAATAGAACACTAACTTTTCAAACTTTGTAAAAACACTCTGTAGATTACAAGGGGATGAGAAAGGAAGGAATCAAACAGACACAAACATTATACATTCAATAAGAACATCGTGAAGACCACAAGGGTGTGAAAGGGACCACATGCAATATAATACAAACTTGGCAAACTTTATGAAAACACCCCAAAGATTACAAAGGGATTATTAAGGAAACGTACAAATAATTGCAAACGTAATAAACCCAGTAACAACATCCTAAAGAGCACAAGGGGGTGAGAAAGAGAACTTGCAATACACATTGCGAACTGTGTGAAGCAGACAAACATTTCCCAAGGGATGCAAGAGAATAGAAACCAAGGCACACAGTTAGATAAGAACATTGGAAGTTTATCTAGGTGGGACAGTACTTGGCAGAAGAGTACACCAGGTCTGTCCAAGTGGACAATAGGTAACAAAGGAACAGGGATCCCGTCAAGCCAAAGAAACAGGGCCTGGGACCCAGATGAAAGTGGGCAAAGCCCGACAGTGGAGTACATAAGGGTTGAGGACCCACACAGAATTATAACCAGTGGGCTGGATCCCAAAACACAAATATCAAGGCAAGTGAAACTTGTGGAAGTCAAGTCTGGTAGATGAGTAAACCAGGATTGATATCCTATTGGTAAAGTTTAAGGTGAGGTCTGGCAAGTCAGTGAACCAGACCTGACAAGAGACTGGGAAGAAACCTCTTTGTGCTATGAACTGGGGGAAGAGGAATTCCCAAGGGAATCGTTGAGGAAAGTTGGTTTTGCAAATAGAAGGAATCAAGAACCCAGGAAGAGGTTCCCCTCAGGAGCTCGGGGAACTGAGGTTACCTTTAAGTTGGAGATCCTTTTGTGCTATGAACTGGGGAAGAGGAAGTCCCCAGAGGATTCTTTGAGAAATATTTTGAGGAAAAAAGGTGCCAGCAATCCAGGAAGAGGTTCCCCCAGGAGAGCGGGGAACTGGGCTACATCCAGAGAGGTCTCTTTCTGGAAACAAGAAGACACCCATTTTTCCTTTCTTTAGAAAGAAAGTTTAAGGGATGGAATTAGGATAAGACACAGGACGATGGACATTTTTATTTTTGACGGTCAGCATGACAGAGTCCATAGTATTCTTTTTGTTGCGTCAGGGCAACCCCTCTTAGTGGTTAGGGATAGTTACGCCTTTGCCCAATCACCTTTTACTTTTAATAAAAAGCTTGTAAACCACAAACCTTTCACCTGTGTGTCATTTTCCTTCTTCTGCACCCTTAGACCGTCTATGTTGTTCTCCATGCCCATTGTAATATCATGGGTTCAATCACGATATATATTTTGACATATTGAAAAATGATTTGTTCTTCGTTCATGCTAAACAATTCCATTGAAGAGGAGGAGCCAAGTACCTCTACCGGAAATCCCGGCCCAGCTTGCCTATATGTTGGCATCCAGACATTTTGACATGCGCAAAGCCAGTACTGGTACCTATACCACGAAGAGTCCTTGAAACCCTATATGTATCTGCGAAGAAATGACGGTCTTCTGAAGGAAGTTCCGGAAGAAGTGTGAAGATGAGTGAAAGAGGAGACTGATGATGTCACAAGAAACAGAAATGACGCACTTAGGCGAGATGCCAATGAAGAAAGAATAAAGACCTTATAGAATCTGATGACAAAGTAGCGAATTAAACAACATTTCGGGAGCAAACTGAAGATTGCACGTGCGGAGAAGCACTAAAGAAAATGCAAAACCATTTCACAAATGTGCAGACGCAGTTACATAGTAAATAGACTGCAGGTGGTGCCGCCAATATATATATATATAGGAATGTATAGAATCTGGAAGTTCCACAACGCATTTAAGCAAATTTGGACCCCGTGATTGGAAGGGCTGGAAGTGTGGCGCAGCAGAATAAAACAAGCTAAAGGTGAAAGGAAGATTCGAGAAGGCTTGCCTGGCCCAGTGTTAAGAGTCGGGGCCGCCAAGAGCCTGGTTATCATCTCGAGAAGATACAGTGAACATGAGAAGCGAGCTTAGCTCTTGTTTGAGGTGTAACAGGAAAACACTAGAAGTGCCAAAGTTTCTTCATTTAATAGTATTAAATACAACAAAGGAGCTCAAAACGTGGTCCCCTATTCACATGGTCAGATGAAAATAGACTTTGGGGCAAGCTACACCGAGACCAGAAGATAAGGCCATGCTTTCACTCCCTTTTATTCTCAGGCACAGTGAGCTTTCGCAAGGCTGAGTTCAAATGCATTAATTGAATGGCAGACCGCAGCAGTGACGATGGATGTTGGACTAATTGGGCGGGGAGGCATGACCAGGCCAACCCCCCAGCACCTTGGGTACCAGCTTGCGTGCTGCTAGCGAGTGGAATAATCCAGAAGGGTAGAAGCGTGCCAACCAATTGTAGAGGACCACATAGTAATGAGCCGTATAGTTTGAAAAGCCAATAGAACATTGTGTATTAGTCTGACACGGAAGAGGACTTGCACTTGGGGTGGGCTTAGTTTCCCACCTGACCTTAGAGACCCAATCATGATCCCCGCCCCAACAGAAAGTATACTTAGATGTTCCCTTTAAGACTACCACATCCTCTAGTAGGTTTTCTTATGTTGCCATGTAGCATGATGTCACTTATGACGAATTATTAGTATGAAGTTGTGTTTTTTATGTGAAACGTTTGAGAGACTTCAGCGACTGTCTGTTGATGTCCGTTGTACTCCCTATTTTAGATAATTGTTAATAAAACAGCCGTCATTTTGCCAAAGTCGGTCTGATTATTGATGTATGAGTAAGATCTGCATTCCCATTCATCTCAGACACTGTTATCTCATCTTAAAGGGCCTACGTGTTCACCATCTTTATTTTGAGAGTCAACAATATAATTGTTGTCAATTACAAGTTATGACCAAATGATCTTCCTATCCTATTTTTCCAAAGCGCGTACACATTATTATAATAACCTTATTTCAAAATATTGGACTGTGACTACTTTATTCGCACAGTATGTTTTTTAATTCCGACCAATCCCTTATTTTTTCCAAGATAGGCCAAAAAAGATGAATGCAATAAAACTATTTATCAATCTGATACACAGATGGTATAGGCTTGTGGCCTATCGAGCATTTAATTGGTGGAGGATTCATGACAGACTTGGATTCCGCGTACAATGTGTCATACCTGCCTGTGGCGTTTGAGTCATCCGTTAACAATTTCTCAGTGCACCGGACAATACACAGAATATTCACAGACAGTACCACTACCAGATCTGTATAATTTGCAGTTTCTATATACCTTCAAAACATTCTTAAAAAATGCATTCTTTACTAAAATATTTTACTTTAAAAAATATATATGTCTCTAATAATATGTCATCATTTACTTTCTAATTATTTCAAGTTGTTTGCTTTCATTTCAGATTTTTGCTAGTGAATTTAAAGGTTTTCTCATATGTTCCCAAACAACATACAACAAGGCATACAACCTAACGTCAAAATACCAAATACGCAGCACTTGCAGTATAAGGGGCATTGCATTTCTTATTCTTATTATTCCTTACTTCTGTGTTTCAAGTACTCTAAATGTTATTCAATTCTTAAGCAATATTACCTGCGCAGGCAAGCAGCAGTTACCGTAAACCCGGGGAATCACCAGGCTAGGTGATGCCCACCTGCTCGGGTAATATTGCTATTAGTATTTAATGGACATAGTGACACCCCGTTTGACAGTGGTAAAAATTCCTGAGGTGTTTTTCTGGGCTCCAGCTCCAGGTCAAAACCCCATTTTAATAACGAATTTCCGTTGGCTCTCTACAACTTCCGGTGAATGACAATGGACTCCAGACCTCAGGGGAGATTGATCATCCAACTGTTCAATATATTCAAAGTCGGCACTCCTAATTACTCTCAAAGCCAGGAGATATCCACACAATTGCAAAACTTTACCCCAAATCACATGGGTGTTTCCAAAGGAGAACAGGCTAGTAGTTATAAATTACTTTAATGGTTTTGCTTCTGCTACCAGAGTTTGACCTTATCTATGACTCTTTTTGCTCAATCCGCACCAGAACCGATTTATCTTCATTGACCAGAACGTCTTCTTCCTCCATAATACTAATTCAGTCATGAGGTCCAGAGGCAGACTGCTGAATTATTTCTAGTACTTTTGAACTTTCTTTTTCCTTTCCCATTATTAGTAACCACATTGTCAGATTACCCTTATCAGCTCACTTCTGCGACACCCATCCTTCTTCAGTACTTTTTTAATTTTCCTTGTGGTGTTTTCAAATAGTATGGACTAAATAATTGTGGTATTAACAACCTCCTTGCACTTATTCTTATTCGATTCTTTTCTGCTTACGACGTTCCTTGAAAGTATAGTGACTTTCAGATGCTCTTCCTGCAGCTCACTAGCTGCCATTTCTGTAGCCACTCCTGGTTCTTCAGAAAGTGTTACAACCAGAATTGCCTCAGAATCACACTGCACTGCCGGTTCTTTATTCACTTTCTGAATGTCCATATTAGCTAGGCAATCTACTCCTGGCACTCTAGCTACATTAGTTATAACCAGGTTTTTCTACAAGGTATCTAAAATAAGGGAATGTTTTTGGTGTTCTGTGTGTGTGTATGACTACGTTTTAATAGAATTTCCAAGGTAAAACGTACTGCTTCGCTCTGCGCTGTACTATGCTGTACTATGCCCAGCTCCATTTACCACACTACATTTCATAAGAGTGTCCTCTTGGAAAATACGCGTCAACCTAGGTGAGCTCTAAAATCTGGAAGGCTGAATTTCCAGATGTAAATTCCTTTTTTGGGTCTGTTCTTCCGTTCTTAATACTGGATCATTGCTCATTATCTTGGTTAGTTGGGCCTCTTGCTGTAATGAGTAGCATAAGTTCAACAGGGAATTATTGTTATCTGGTTGCTTGGATACCCTCAGAGTCTCACTGGGTACCAGGCTCTTTATCAGTCTCCCCTGCACTGCCTCCGGGCCTACCATGCGCTTAGGGGCTGTACAGTCCTTTGCCTCCTGGCACTTACCCAGAGCCGCGGTGCCTTGGTTGCACTTACTCAGAGCAATGCTGCTCTGTTTCCCCTTCCATCTCCTTGACACTCCCCTCACCCTTTCCCCTTGCACTTCTCGTTCTCGCACTTGCACGATCTGATTGACACAAAGCCTAGTAAGATTGTTTGTCTTGTCCTCCCTCTGTCTTCCCTCCCATGTCTTGTTGCACCTAGAAACACTTGTGTACAGGCAGGTTATAAATGACTTATCATATCATACATCAACAGAAGAACATGTGTTGCCATCACGCATACTATTCTCTGGTATTGGGGCACCAGATTCCAGTATTCCCGGCACTCCAGATGATTGCTTGGGACAGGAATATGACCTTCCATATTATTGTCCGACTCCTTAAAGTAAGATGTCATTTTACTTTTGATTTTATCTTGAGCACTATGCAGGCCCTTTCTTTGAGTCTCTTCGATATGTCCTAGGTGTACAGGCGTTAGTCATATGAATAGTGTCGGTTGTCAGATGCGCTCTTGCCCTCGTAGTGTAGCCAAGGAATTCTTCTAGCCAATCTACCAAACTGGTTGATGAACTGAACAACCAGAACAGCGGATTGGCGAAAAGATGGAGTACCAACGAGGAACCCGGAACAACAGGGAACAGGATACTGCGACAAGATGTATCCCAGGAGCACAGGTGAAGATCCCAGGCAACTGCAAGAAGAGCAATGATAAGAACAATGCAATTCGTAGCAGTACTTGATTAACAAGAACAAAACCAATCACTAACCTGTTCAGTATCGCGAGACACCGGAAGGCTGTAGAAACCGGGTAAGTAACTTCGAGGCAGTCCAGACACAAACAGTGTACACCAGATGAATAAACAGGAAGAACAAGAGAAAATCCAAAAGGTTCTTAAAAGGTCCAAAATCCACAAACCTAACCCAACGGCACGCGGACGCCTAAATGGTACACCAAGGCAGTCTCTAGTCCGTGTACTGCAGTGTGCAAGAACACTCTAGCAATCCAAAGTCATGAAGTATTCCAAAACAGGCAGCAGAGTCCAAGAAAGGATGCGTGCAACGGCAGAGCCGGAGGTTCGTGAGGGTTTCGCTGTAAACAGGGCCAGTGATTTAGCAATCCAAAACGTTCCGTGGTCGAGCAGCAATGCGAGCAGCAAAAGTACAAGGGGCAAGGCGAGGCAATTCCAATAGCGGTCCGTGGTCGACAAAGCCAGAAAGATCAACAGAATGACGGGGATTCCAAAAGCAAGCCGTAGAGCAGTCCAGGTCAACAATGGGAGAGCCAAAGAAACAGGGGAAACAAGGGACAGAAGCAAGAATATTAGGGACAAAGGCAACGCCATCAGAATACAAGATTCAGAAGCGCCGGTATGATGTAAAGGCGGGCTTAAATAAGCGGTCACATGATGTGTGCAACGCTCCTCAGCATGCTAGGCGAAACCAGGAAGTACCGGCAGGACGCCAACGTTTCCATGCCAAACTCCAAGCTCCCGGCAGCCGAAGTCTTAAAGGAACAGTAACCACGGATCCTTTGCATACACGAGAGTCAGTACACCCACGTTTAGTAACAGCTTTATCCTTATTGCGGCCCAACACAGTTGAATGTTGCCAATACCTGACAGTCGGGTCCCATATCTCAAGCAGTCTTATTACCCGCAAGTTATTCCTGTTTTTTTAGGCATTGAGCCTAGGTATCCAAACGGATGAATGCTCCCAGCTCCCGACAGAAGCTGGCACCTTTACAGAGCAACCACAGATCAATCAGTGAGTGGAATTCACAGCAGCAGAACCTTCCGTCACTGAAAGAAACTCACAAGTCGCTGGGCGAGCAGTCTCACTATCACTTCAGCAGAGGTTCCACAGTGCATAAATCAGAAGCAGGTGTCACTCCTTTGAAAATTATATCCTATGCAGCACTTGCCAGACATAGGAGACAAATAACCCACGGTATAAACTTGGTGTAGCCTCTAAGGGTACAGTCCAGCCCAAAACCTAAGGCTGTAACATATCTCTCAACTGTATTAATCAGCAGTGACTCCCTGTCAGAACATCAAGGTGGAACAACAAGTAAAAAGGGGCGGCAAAGCAAAATAGCAGAGTAGGGAAGGGCAAAGAGGTGTTTGGAGTCAGTGCAAAGCCACTTCTTCCATTCCTTCTCACTGCAGCAGCTCCGGCCTCACTCACAGTTCTGCACTTGCAGAGGCCCTCGCCTTGCTTTGCAGCTGCTTCACAAAGGCTCCTCATGCATGAGGCCGCTGCCTGTCGGCTTATCCAAATGAAGCTACTGGCTCCCATGGTTTTATCCTCCTCTCTCTCACTCAACTCCGCTCCTGCTCTCACTGCACCAAATGGAGAAACAAACCAAGAAAAGAGTCTAAGCACGTCTCAAGCGGGTCAAGCCGCACCTCCTCCAGACGAGGTAGCTTCCGACATCCAACTCTCTGATATCAGAAGAAACTTCTTGCTATTAGTACCCTGGCACGTTGTACTGGGGTACTAATGGTGTGTTTTTAAAGTTGTGAAACAATGGGCCTCATTACAAGTATGGCAGTAAGGCAACAACAGCGCTGGTATCGCTACCGGCACCGTTGCTATGTACCGACATACTAGGAGTTCTGCTCACGGGTGCCCTTGCAGCCTCCAGGTCTGACCTGATGGCCGTACCGGCACCCGTGAGCAGAACATCATGGTAGCACCGTTACCGTTATTAACGGTACCGGTGCTACCACCCTCACCATTGAGCACTATGGGGCTCAAATAGGAATGGGGATGTAATGTGCCCAGCATGCGCAAAAGGCCAATTAACGGGTCCGGCTGGGCAAGAAATATCCCGATAATTGCCCATTCATGGGTGCCAGACTCGAATGAGAGTTTGGAGGTAGCCTTGCCGGTAAAAGCGGCAAGGCTACCTCCAAACTCGTAATGAGGCCCAATGTCTTTGTCAGTTCGAACTTAAAGGGATAGTCCAGTAAAAAATGTTATTTAAAAAATAGATAGGCAACATTAAAAAAAAAAATACTAGCACTTTTTTTTTTTTAACTTCCTATGTAAAATTTTCAGCTATTCAAGCTCAAAATTTGCAAAAGCAAGCACATGGGCGCATCCATTTTGTGAAAGCTTCCTAATTGGCTGGGAGGCCTACGCCACGACCCCACTGAGTACTAATAATTCATCACACTTTGACAGTCATAGGAAATAAAAACAATGAACAAGTTACTTACCAACTGGTAACGTTCTTTCGATTGGATGTTACTCCAACGTATTCCACATCTTTGACATGTAATGTCCACAGCTGTGTACTTCGGAAACTTTTTCGGCAGAGGGCGTCCTGCATCGATGGTGTTGGGTTGATGTCCCTTGAAGGCCTCCGTCGAGGGCAACGTCACAGAATGCTATAAATAGGATGCACGCCCGTAGTCTCAGTTTATGTTTTTTCCTCCATAACGTGTGGCACCTATCCAATGACTGCTTGGCTGCACATAACTTTGCGGAAACGTAAGCCGCAATCGCATAGGAAATTCTCCAGACGGGCAGGCTGGGAGGGCGATGTGGAATACATTGGAGGAACATCTAATCGAAAGAACGTTACCAGTTGGTAAGTAACCTATTCTTTGAATGGATTGTGTCCTCCAACATATTCCAAATCATTGACAGACTCCCAAAGCAGTACCAGAAAATGGAGGAGGGAAAAGAAGTTAGGGTACCCAATCAGATGGGAGAATTAAGAACCACCTTACCAAAGGCCATATCTTGACCATGGATCGTATCCAGGGAAAAATGTTTAACAAAGGTACAAAGGTGTGGATAGAAGCCCATGTGGCTGCATCACAAATATTCCTAATAGGAACTCCCCATTGTAGGGCTGTGGAAGTAGCCACGGCCCTAATGCAATGGGCTTGCAACCCTTCAGGAGGGTCCTTACACGCCAATTGTAACATTCAGTAATGGTGAGGATAATCCACCTAGACAAGGTCTGTTTGGTAACAGCCTGGGCCAATCGGTGTCCAGTAAATCCCACAAAGAGTTGATCGTCCACTCTGTCCCGGGACATCCTAGAAATATAAAAGCTCAGAGCCCTCCTAGGATCCAACCTATGGAGTCGCTCCTTTTCCTTACCAGGATGAGGAGGAGTATAGAGAGACGGAAGAACCACTTTCTGGATTAATTGAAATTCAGACACTACCTTAGGTAGACAGGAAGGACGTATCCTCAGTACAACCCTATCCTTGTGAAACACAGTAAAGCGTGGCTTAGATTAAAGTGCCTGCAATTCACTCACTCTGCGAGCGGAAGTAACCGCAACCAAGAACAGTGTCTTGAAAGACAATCTCAAAGGTCAAGAATGCAAAGGTTCAAACGGAGCACCCATCAGGAATTTCAAAACCAAATTCAGATCCCAAACCATCACCTCGAAAGGGGACGGTGGGAACACATTAGTGAGCCCTTTAAGAAATTGGGAAATCAAAGGAATCTTAAAGTAAGAACATTCTGCAGACGAGCGCTTAAAGATAGACAGCGCCGCCAGGTAACCTTTAATGGTACCGATTTAAAGGCCCCTGTCGGCCAAAGAAAGCAAGAAAGAAAACCACAGGAATGGAACACTGAAAAGGATCAACATTTTGTCCTCTGCACCAGTCACAAAACTTACGGCAACGGCACAGGGATTTTGTTGCTGGCTTCCTGGCCGAAAGCAAAACCTTCATCACATCATCTGGGTGGTCCCAATCCTTATACCTCAACCTTTCAGATACCAAGCGTAAAAGTCCTGACCTCTGGATGGAGAACCTCACCCTCCCAGCCCCCCCGCACCCCCCCCCACACTCACACACTCCCCTCGCACGAGAGCAGATCCTCTTGGTAGGGAAGACGGCGTGATGGGCAGATGGACATTTCTAGAAGGTCCGGGTACCATGCTCTCCTGGCCGAATCTGGAGCAATGAGGATCATGTGGTATCCGAACCTCTGCAACCTCCTTAACAATTGAGGAATGACAGGGACTGGAGGAAACGTGTACAGCAGTGGGAACGACCAATCCACTATGAATGCGTCTCCTAAGGCTCCTCTCGGAGGAAATTCCCTAGAGCAGAATCTTTCGCACTTCCAGTTGGCACTGGTGGCGAAGAGATCCACTTGTGGGTGCCAAAACGGCTCCCCCTTCATCAGGTTCCACTCGTTGGCCCACCACAAAAGATCCTGGATCGAGAGTGGAATCTGAACGGGATCCAACATCTTGCCTGATAACTGCGACCACTGCATCTTGAGAACCTATTGCAGGGATCTCCTCCTCAGCCTGGCCTCTGGCACCAGAAAAAGGCAGGATGCCATGGGGCCGAGCAACCTTAAGAATTCGAAAGCCGGGAGACTCTGGGCATGTTGAAACTTGTCCACCATCTGCACAATGTGATGAACCCTCACCTTGTGAGGCGAGCACTTCCCCAAGGACGTGTCCAACACAGCCCCAATGTACTGGAGCTGTTAGGAAGGTGTTAGATGCGACTTCTTGAAATTGAGGGACAAGCCCAGCCTGTGGAGGGAGGGGCAGGTGAGACCGAGGTGATCCAATGCTTGCGCAGGAGAACATGCACGGATCAGCCAGTCGTCCAGGTAGGGGTAGACGTGAATCCCCCCTCACCTGAGATACGCTGCCACCACCACCACCATTAGCTTGGTGAAGACCCTTGGGCGGAGGTCAATCCGAATGGCAGGACCCGAAACTGAAAGTGCAAGTCGCCAGCCGCAAACCTTAGGTACATTCTGTGCTTGGGATGAATCGGCACATGAAAAGAAGCTTCCTGTAAGTCCAGAGACACCAACCAATCCTGAAGGGCCTGGAGGACTTGTGAAAGAGTGATCATCTCGAACTTGTCCTTCCTGAGAAGTTTGTTCAACCAACTCAAGTCCAGCATGGGTCTCAATCCCCCATCTTTCTTTGGGATAAAAAAATGAGGGTAATACCATCCCTTGTTCCTCTCCGCTACAGGCACCAGTTCTATAGCGCCTTTCTCTAGCAAGGTTAAGATTTCCTGCAGAAGGAGCAGATCCGGAAGCGTCAAAGAGAGATTCACCGGTGGATTGTCGTGAGGCCGCTTTAGGAAGGGAAGGCAGTAGCCTTGGGCTATTGTATCCAGAACCCACTCATCTAAAGTAATGGCTTGCCATTCTTCGACATGCTGAGACAGTCTGCCCCCAACCGGCGAACCATGAGACATGGCCTCATGACTGTATTGGAGCAGCTGTGGCAGCGCCTGAAGGCAAAGAGGCAGCTGCCTGAGCGGCTTTGGCACCTCTACTTCCCCAACCACCACGGGTACTTTCACGCGGACTGCTTTGACTGGTGGCTCCTCTCGTTCTACAATAGGAGGAGTAGTAACGAAAAGAGCCTCCGCTCCACTGCTGTCCCCTAGGACGAAAAGGCGGAGGTTGACACACAGCTGCACTTAAAGACTTTGCCGCAGCTTTGGAGGTTTGCAACCTCTCAAGGCTCTCGTTAGCCTTGCTGTCAAACAAATGCGTGCCATCAAAGGGCATGTTCAATAGAAGGGCTTGCATACCCGGAGCAAAACCCGACTTCCGCAACCACGCAAATCTGTGTATAAGGTGCTCGCAGCCATGGACCGGCTAACACTGTCGGCCGTGGCGAAACCCGACTGAAGGGATTCACACATGGCATCCATGCCATCTTGCATGAGAGCAAGGAACACCTCCCTTTCTTTCCCTTCGGGAATATGCTCAGCCGCAAGAGAAACACAGTTCCACAGAGTTTGTGAAAACCTTGCCAAGGCACAAGTGGAGTTGGCTGATTTTAGCACCATACTCCCCGCAGAAAAACCCTTGTGTGCCCAACCATCAAAGCGTTTGTCGTCCCTATCAGGAGGAATGGTAGGGAACGCCGTCTGCCTCGAGGTGGCCGTAGCCGCCTGATCCACCAAACTCTCGGGAGAGGGATGAGATGAAAGGTAGCTGGGGTCGCTACCGGGAGGGCGGTATTTTTTAGTTAACCATTTGTTAACTGCTGGAAGAGATTCCGGGGCCTGCCAAGAAGCTGCCACCCTTTTCTGCAAGGTCAAATGAAATGGCAACACCGGGTCAGAGGACGGACCCTGATCCAAAACGTCTGTTAAGTCATCCTGAATAAAAGCTTCAGGAGGACTGGACCAACCAAGGTATTCAGTTACTCTAGTCATAAGTCTCCTGTATGATGACTCAGCATGAGCCCCAAGCTTAGGCCCGCCAAATTCCACCTCAGGCAAAGTGTCCATGCCACTAGTGTCATGAAGAGATTGTCTCTAGTCTTCCAATTGGCTATCCCCAGAAAAGACAGGAGCCCCCATCGTGTTCAACAGGGTCAAGATCTAAATCCGACCTCTCCTCTTCCTCATAGATGTCATCCAGAGGGAAGTAAAAGTCCTGTCTCGGAACAGCGAGGGTCTGGAGTCCAAAACAGGCCTTACAGACTTGGAAGTAGCCTTCCTTGGAGGATCCAAAGTACTAGGGATCTCTGATGGTAAATTACGGCCAAAAGGCCCCGAAGGCGTCGATGGCTTCGGCGTCGACAAGGGCGCCAACAGTGCCGAGGGCTGATACGAAGGCAAAGCTTCGGCGTCCATATCCAACAGACACACCGCCGACGGAGTCGACGTGGACCTCGAGGCCTGAGTAGGTTTCTGCGGTCTCACTGGGGATGATGACCGAGACCTGGAAGCACGTCTCTTGCAACCATCCTGAGCTGGACTTCGAAGGTTCCAGATGAGGATCGCGCTGAGGACCCATATCAAGACCGTTCCTTGCTGGCTTCATTAGAAGACGCGGATTGGAACTGTGCCCTGCTATTGGATAATCAGCAATATCTGCTCCCTAAAGGCAGCCCATTCCTCTGGAGTCGAGGACTTAGTTGGACAAGCCACTTTCCTTGTGGCGCCATCCTCCAAGGAGGACGGGGAAGGCGACCGGTGAGTGCACTTCCTAGAATGCCGAGATGAGGACTACGAATGGCGGGAACCACTCAGAGACCAAGATCCCCGGGACTCCTTCCGACGCAGAGTGTCACCCCTCGAATCGTTGGTGGACATACCCTTGGAAGTGGATTTACGGGACTTACTGGGTTGCAAACCTCTACATACCTGAAGCTTTCCCTTACGCTCCTGCAAGGCCTTGGTATTTGGAACAGTCGTCGGTGTCATGACTCTCACCCAAGCACCACAAACAAATGCGATGCAGGTCGGTAAATGACATTTTCGACTTGCATTCCCGGCAAGTCTTGAAGGCAGACTGCGGAGTAGGAGGGGTTGAAGAAGACCGAGGAATACATGAGGCGCGCCGAGTCTCCGAAGTAAACACGTTTACGGAAAAAAACAGAACTGAGGCTACGGGCGCTGTGCGTCCTATTTATAACATCCGGTGACATCGCCCTCGACGGAGGCCTTCGAGGGACATCGACCCGACGCCATGGACGGAGGACGCCCGCTACCGAAACAGTTTCCGAAGTACACCGCTGTGGACATTACATGCCAAAGATGTGGAATATGTTGGAGGACGCAATCCATTTGAAAAAGTTATACAACGACAAGTGAATGAAAGTGTTTTTCCAAGTCACCAACACCACCAGGTCTAATATAAACAGTATGCTATACCGGCAAGATCAACAAAGGCTATTGTGACTTCCCTAAATATGCTTCCGATATTAATCACACTTGATCATAATCTATCCAAACAATTCTCCCTTTTGAATACACCGTTATCTTTGTTTTGTGGTGCCCTAATATCAGCCATGACAAGAATCCTGGTACATTGATGCATATTTTCCCCAAGCATATGACGTTGATAGGAACATGGTTGCCCATTTGTGGGTTTCCAGTATCTGAGATTGTCAGCAGAGCCAAGGATGTCTTGGAGGACATGAGAGGCAATCTATTTTGTGTCTGCAGCATGCACTTCTTGCAATATATGTAAGAAACATCAGCGTTCACTAAAAGGCCATCGCCCAGACTCGCTCGCAAGTTACTTCCCAATGCTGTTCCAACTGTCTTTCATCACAGACAGAGGGTCTCATTATGAGTTTGACAGTATTCTGGTGGTAAATACGCCGGAATACAGCCAAATGGAATTACCATTACCGCCACTTGGTCCTGTGGGTTTACCACAGGATTACAAGTGGTGGTAGGTGGTGTAAATCCCTATTTTCTAGAACCCATAGGACTCCATTGGGGATTTTCTAAGATGAATTAACGCTGGTGGGATTACTGAGTGGTAATTCCAACAATATTTGGAGGAAAAGTGGAGGATCCACCTCCAGCATCATGCCAATACTTGTAATTTGGCCCAGTGGGAAAATGGAGGTCATAGAATGACCGCCACTGTTTACCTGGACCGACAAAATCGTAAATAGGACCAGAGTCAGTTGAGCAGTAAACATGAATGATTAATAATATATATATATATATATATATGCACATTTATTTTTTATAAAAATGGGTCACCCAATCTCTTGAACTTGTGTACCAATTGCTATTGGGATGATTGGAAATATTGGTATAGATTTGTTATTGTCAGTTTTTCAATTATGCTTCAATTTACACATGCCTTTACGTTTTAGACTTTGAGAGCGAATATATACATAGTTTTTGGATACACAAAAGGTTCACTGCAATGTGAGCCTTTCTGAAAAGTTAATAGCAGTGTCTGTACTTTGGTTATTTTTAAAATGTATTGATTAAAATGTCTGTCATTACGTAGACCACACTAATAGAAGTCCAGACCGTTACCACAGAAGAAATGACCGACACTTCCAATAACCGAACGGTGAGCCCTACTGAGATAAATTGAAACTGGTATATAGTGTATTGAATTGTTGATGTTTTATAAATATCTTTTCTATTGACTATTGTTATGAATTTATCAATTGAATAAAGGATCAAGCTTCATCATCGACAACTATTCTGGAATCGACAGAAAGCTTACTTCCCTTTCAAATAGCTTTTTAAATTCTAAAGTTATCTGCATGTATTCTATAGATGTCTATGGTCAAGTTCCACTTTTAACAAATTGATCATTATTATTTGTCTTTTGCGCCCAAACATGAGAAACCATATTGAACGGGTGTGAGGGCCCAAGGCACTACCTGGCAGGGGTGTATACCAGGACTGCCCGTCAAGCCAGTAGAGTGGCTCAGATAAAGAACAAGAGAAAGCATATTGAAAGGGTCTGGCACCCAAGGCAGTACCTGGCAGGGGATTATACCATGTCTGACCAAAAAGGCCAATGGAGAGGTCCAACAAACCTGAAGATAAGGGATACATTCCCACTACTTTGTGGAAGTATGAAAACAAGCATGAGAAAGGCCAGTGGAAGGGAGATATGTCCCCCACTTTGTGGAACTGTGAAAACAAGCCCTAGCAAGGACAGAGGAAGGGAGACATCCCCCCTACTTTATTGAACTGCATAGTGAAGCCTATAAAAGGACAGGGAAAGGGGGACATTCCCTCTGCTTTGTCTACTTTGTTGACCTGCCAAGTAAAGCCCGAACAAGGCCAGGGGAGGGAGACCATCCCCCTACTTTGTTGAACTGCCAATTGTATGTCACTGTGCCTGTCCAGAGGCAGAGAGTCATTCTTCTGGACCAAAAGGACAGTAAACCACTTTCCTTTGTTTTCAAGTGTAAGGGATAGAAGTAGGATTTGGACACCGGACGGTGGACTCTCTATTTCTGGACATTCTGACATTTTCCTTAGTGTTTAGTTGAGGCACGTAAACCCCTTTTATAGTTAGGGAAAGATATACTTTTCTCTTTATTTCTTTAAGAATAAAAGTCTTTGCCCAAAAACAAGCCACTTGTGTCAGTCTCCTCCTTTCACACCGTGACATATGGTGTCAGAGGAGTGGGATCTGACGCAGTTGACA
The DNA here is from genome assembly GCF_040938575.1 of Ambystoma mexicanum. Taxonomy (NCBI): domain Eukaryota; kingdom Metazoa; phylum Chordata; class Amphibia; order Caudata; family Ambystomatidae; genus Ambystoma; species Ambystoma mexicanum. Next base: position 76,348,872 of record NC_090930.1, on the reverse strand, counting down.
CAGAGATCCCAGGGACAGGTTACAAGAAATCTGGGTGGAAAGGGAAGAAGCCACCCTACCCTTGTCCCAAACTGCACAGCTGATTAAAGAAACATATGCATGTGGTGCAGGGCATAGTCCACTCACATCGGACTAAAACCCAGAACATTAGAAGGCACAGTATAATTGAAGAGCTGTGACCAGATCTTTTTCCATTGGCCAGAATTTTCTATTGCTACTCCCACCTTCTAAACACAAAATGTTATCAAAGTGGCATGGACTGTATGAGGTCATAGGGCAGAGTGGTCCCTATAATTTCTATATTGCCCAACCTGATAGGAGATTTAAAATACAAGTTTACAATGTTGATCTCTCAGAAGAAAGGAAAGAAGATACAGTGCGTCTTCCTCGGTGAAATGGCAAGTCTCTTAGCAGAAGGAACCAATGAATTCATGCTAGTACCAGCTGACCTTCCACCAGGACATCCAAGATCTTTTGGATACATTTCCTGTCTTCAGTTGTGAACCTGGTAGAGTGAAGGGGGTATTTCATTACATACACACTCCCCCACAACCATTAAGCTTAAACCTTATAGACTCCCAAGGCTAGAAAAAAAATTGTGATCCAAGAGGTAATGAAGATTTTGGAGGCAGTCATTATCGAGCCATCCTACAGTCCTTGGTCCTCGCCAATAGTCTTGGTGGCAAAACCTGATAAATCATGAAGGTTTTGTATAGATTTCAGAAAACGTAATGCTGTTTCACAATTTGATAACTACTCAGTGCCCGCATCGATAATCTCACTGAATGGATAGGCATAGTAGTATACCTCTCCACAATTTAACTCACTAAGGGCTATTTGCAGGTGCCATTAAATCCAACGGACAAAGAAAAAACAGGCTTCTCTACTGCTAGGGGACTATTCCAGTTTAAGGTACTACCGTTCAGGCTGCATGACGCGCCTGTAACGTTTCAGAGATTGATAAATCAGGTCTTGCGCCCATGCTGTGGTTTCAGTGGTGCCTTTCTGGGCGACATTGTAATATGTAGTAAGACCTGGGAAGAATATATGTTCCATCTATACAAAATTACCCGAGCACTGAGGCCTGCCGGTCAGATTACCAATCCCAAAAATTGTAATCCAGCCCAATCAGCAGTAAAGTACTTGGGTTTCTTTGTGGGTAATGACCTAATTCAGTCACAAACAGAAAGAGTCTGGGCTGTTCAAGAAACTCCAGTCCCCAAAACAAAATGTGACTTGAGGGCTTTCCTAGGACTTGTTGGTTATTATAGGAGATTTAGCCCTAACTACTCTTCCATTGCTTCCTGTTTAACTGACCAGTTGAAAAATGCAAAATACCAAAAGTTACATTGCAGAAGGAAGATTAAGCCTGTTTTGATACCCTGAAGACAATCTTATGCAGCGAGCCCATACTTAAGCTGCCCACCTTTAACAAAGAATGTGTGCTCAAAACCCACACTTCTAAGGTAGAATTAGGTGCGGTCTTATACCAAATATATGAAGGAAAAGAAAACCCTGTGCTTTACATCAGCCAGAAACTATTCCCAAGAAACAGAAATTATGCACTAATTAGTTTGAAGTGTTGCCCATTAAATGGGCCATACCGTATCTCAAATATTACCTAATAGGAAGAAAATGTAGACTGGTCACAGACCACTCACCATTTACATAGTTAAGCCTCCGGAATGACACTAACCCAAGGGTAGTGTGCTGGTTCCATGACCTTGAGTCCTTTTGATTCAGTGGAGAACATTGGAAAGGCAAAGAGCAGGGAAACACAGACTTCCTGTCCCGTTTTATTGTAGAAGACGAGGAAACCAAGAGAGTGATTCGCCAACACTGGCACATAGTGAGACTACATCTCCCGGATGAACCCGTACCAAGGTTCGCCTTTAAGAGAGCAAAGAATATTAAGGATCATTTGGTACACTCAGCATTCACGTGAGACACACCACGCACATCGCTCTGGAATTTACGGAAGGTCACGGGCCATTATCCATGTGGTTCGTGTTCTGTATGCAAATTCACAAAGAAGATTCAAACATTCGCGATTGGCAATACACAATGGACTCTCAAACATCAATCGAACTGCAAGAGTAACCAAGTGGTTTATTGCATTGAGTGTCCATGCGGCCTCGGCTATGTAGGCCAAACAATATGCAATGTTGGGACCCTCATTTCAGAACATCGGTCCAGAATCCGATGTAAAAATGCCACAGCCCCCTTGGTAACACACTTCCTGAACAAACATCACACACCGGATGATATACTTTGGTGGGTTCTGGACAAAATCCAAATGGGCCCAAACATACAAAACAGATTACTCAATATGGAAAAGAGATGGATCCACAGACTAGACTCCTTTGAAAATGGACTGAATGAACAATTCTCCCTTGGGTAACAGACACATGGGGTACATCTGCCCTACATTTGACTCATTTACATGTAGCCCTTGGTGCCAAGGGCATCCGGGTGTCGGTTTTTACACCCACTGCACCACATGCACTGATGCCACCGGGCACGCACAGTCCCCCGACAGGGGGTCTTTCTGAGGTCACCTATTTAGTGGACCAACGCGCACTCTGCACAGAACTATATGGACCTCCTTGATTGGGTACCTCCTATGAGCATACACCGTTACCTTGATACATTCTGTGATCGTTCTTGCATTTTGCCGACCTCCCCTATGGACACTAAGTTATGGCCCCACGTTCCCTTGTGGCAGCCAGGGTTCCCAGTTGGGCTCATGCTTCTGTCCACCACCATACTCAGGATAGTGCCCCTCTCATGCCCCTTCATTAGAACTCTTACCCTTTACAGCACCCCATTGAGGGTCTGTTTCAGGACTCTCCGACGTGCACAGACCGTTGCCCCAGCCTCTAATCAGAGGCACGGCCACTTCTCAGGGCCGCTCGTCTTGCCAGCATACAATATACAGTTTTCTTTTTCGCACCATTCACAGCGATACATGCCAGAATACTTTATTTATCTTTCTATGCAGACGGGACGTGATTGCGCCACCCATACTACTGCCCTTTGCAGTCATGTATCCATTGTTCTGCTTGTTGCCGTCATTACGTTACCCTGTCACCACGGCAACTCTCTGTGTACTTCCGCATACTTAGTGACATCACGACTTGAGGACACCGTGCCTCCCTGGCTCCGCCTGCATTTCTGCCTACTGCAGACGCTAACCAATCGCTCGGCACAATGTCAACCACACGTGACATCATTACTATAGCAACCCCTTATTCACTTCCGCATACCAGGCTATGCCGTATCTCCGTGGCATCGCGTCTTTCCGGCCAGAGACTTTTGGAACTTGGAGGTACATGCTCTGCGACGGCACTCGCATGTTTACATTTTTAGGTTTGACGACGTCTCGCAGATAGCCGTCCCAGAGTACGGTTTTTCGGACACTTTGTTACTGGATTCTGCTTTGCCATTTGTCAGCTTCTCACAGTTTTTTTCATTACTATATGCCTTACGAGCACAGACATATATATTTGGCATCCGGTAGGTCCGGACTCACGAACATAGAGATTATATATACATTCCAATGTCGGGGAAGGGGGAGACTGCGGGCCACCATTTTACAACAAATTCTTTGTGTTAAACCTTTTACTTAGGTGCATCACACTGAGAGCAGCTTGAGCCCGCCATGAAATTTGGTCCCGTTTGAGACGCTGCACAATACACATCAGGCGACCGTCATGAAACTTCTCCTCTCCTGCCACACAGGTACCATGTAACTTTATATTGACCAAATATGGGTCCAATCCAGAATTTTACTCCACAGGCCATTTACACCGCTATTTTTCAATTCTAGGCATTTTAGACTGTGTGCAGATGCTGACTAGGAACGATGTCTCCACTTTACAGCGCCCACAGACATTGATTGCAATGTGAGCAATCCATCTTGCATCATATGCTGATACTTGGATATTTTTAGATGAGATACCACTCGCCCTTCTGTCCCTGAAGACCCAATTTGTTTACAATAGTTAATGTGGTAACCACCCCTGTTAAGGGGCCTAACCTGGTATTCTTGTGGGCATACTAGAAAAGGGCTTGTACAGCTAGGATTTGTTTTCCCGTTGGGTGGTATTTCTTCCATGTTGTTAGAGTATCACCACTCAGGGAAATCTACATATAGCTTTTAAGTTGTCCCAATCAGTAAGATACAAATAGACATATCTTTTTTATATATATCTTTGAACTTGAACATTTTTATATCCCCCACACATGTTAACCCACTTTCAGGCAAGTGGTTATCTATATCCGCTTTCCATATCCTCTCACTAGTCTTTTTTCTCTTTTTCTGTTTTCTTTCCATAATCACAGGGTCCTGTTTACCACTGCCCTGATGAAGGCGGGTCTTCCTGTCTAAGGACTTGAACTCATATGTTCATGCCGCCGAAACGTATGGTCATGAGAGGGGACTGAAGATCCTTGTATTAGACCTATACACAAGTTTGGGCCACTAGCGATAACAGGTCCAAACAACCGACGGATTTTCCTTTTGGCCCCCCCCTACTGCGTTGGCAGACCCGACTCCAGTTCAAGAATTATCTTGACTCTGGAATATCAAAGAGGACTGATTTTTCTCTCCATCTTAAAGGACTGATTTTTCTCTCCATCTTAAACCAATTTCTTTTGAATTTATAACGACGTTTGGGTTTAAGAAAATTTCTGTTGAATTGGGAATTGAACAGACTCCATAGACATAAGCTTTAGGCTATGTGTATTTTTCTGTTAATAACAGCCAACGGTAGCCGATGATGCTTATCTATTGCAAGTAATATGTACGATTATGTTTTTTCTTTCTTCTCTTTCTTATGGATGACTTTATTATTATTTTCTTGAATCACTTTTTCTGTTCAATGTATATACTCTTACTTATATGTTTCTGTATATGTTAAAGTGCCCCCACGAGTTGGGCTTATATTTATTTATATTTATTGCACATATTTGTTTTGTTTTACTATCACATTGTATGATTCTTTTTATTGTAATGTGTTGAAAATAAGATATGAGATCATTTCTACACCTCAATGGTTGACATTAGGCCTCATTACGACCCAGGCGCTAATGGGTTAACGGCGCCGTAAAAGGCTGCGGCGCCGTTAACCTATTAGCACCTAATTATGAGGTCCCTTTGCGGGACCCGACCTTAACGGCTGGTGCTAATTACGGTGCCGCAATTTGCGGCACCGTACTTAGCACCTTCCCCATTGAGCCCTATGGGGCAAAAATGGGAATGGGGAAGGGCCATGGAGGAAGGGGGAATTACCACCCCGCCAACCTTGTAATGGGGTGGTAATTCCCCCTTTCTCCATGGTGGAGTCGGTAACTTACCGGCATGGACCATGGTGCTAATAGCACCATGGACTTCCGCCAGGGTCGTAATGAGGCCCATTGTGTTGTTCTTCATATGAGGGGATAGCAATTCAATTTAATTGGTTTGGACTAGGAGAGTTGATTTGAATGATCTAACCTAGTGACCTACCTCTTCATGTATCAGCCACCCCCCTCCTTTTGTGATATAGTAAACTTCTGCCCCAGACTGTTACATTTTCCCATGGGCAGACCGACGCCACAAGATAGTGGCCCATTTTTTGAGGAAACCAGCAGCATTAGGATAAGGGTATGTGATTAATCCTATGATGTCATCCCTTCTCAACAGACCCTTTCCATGAAGACAGGTAGGCTGCTATCCGATCATTCCCCTGGGGGTGGTACTCAGCAGAAGGAGCTCATGGGGAGGGGCACACCTCTGGTATACAGGGAGGATATCTTGGACAGACATGTAGTATTTTCCCCATTCACCCACCTCTTTCACACCTCCTTCCTTATCTCCCGCTACTCCTATCAACGTCCCTATGTACTTATGCCTCCTGTGTAAGGGCTTTTATGAAAGGGCTGTCTACGGCTGTGCATGCTGCTCGACTCTTCCCCTGTTTACCTCTGCTACATGAAGTTGAACCTATGTGTTGGAAACTTTTGAAGAAAATGTCAAAGTCCTTTTGTCACCGCCCACTTGGCCCAGAATACATTTAGAACAGGAAATGTGCACTTCATGCGCGCGCGCTTCCTGCTACATGAAGCTGAACCTATGGTATGGACTAACTCTCGCTGGAGAGGCCTTGTGAACTTATATGAGAGACTTTCCAAATAGTTGTCCATTGTTCAGTTAGCTAATGGCTAATTATGTTTTTAGTTTTTTCATCAGTGTTGTAAACTTTTGAAGAAAATTTCAAAGTCCTTTTGTCACCGCCCACTTGGCCCAGAATCCATTTAGAACAGGAAATTCATGCTTCATGCGCGTGCGCTTCCTGTGTAAGGGCTTTTGTGAAAGGGCTGTCTACGGCTGTCTTGGGCTGACTGGGGCGTAGGAGGCCCAAGTTTTGGCTGTCTATTGGTATGATCTGCCTTTTACTTGTTTATTTTAAGTTAAGTTACTTGTTTGACTTAACACACCATCAAGTGTTACGTGATTTTTTATGTTATATGCTATAAATCTATTATATTTTCTTCCTTTTCTGGTTGTCTTTTGTAAGACTGCAACGGTAGATTGTGCATGTTAAGTTTAAATTTATCATTGATATTTAAATTTATTTTGACTTAAACGAGAAAACAGCTATTGGAGCCCCCTTTCACTTGTATAATATTGTGTGCTCTCATAGTAAATTTAACAGCCAGTAATAGTTTTAACAAATGAAAAGAGCAAGGTTGTACACTATAACATCTGACATGCCTATATCGCCAAACACACCGAAGGTGGCTAAACAGCAAATGCCTACGCCGCTGAGACGCGTTTCCAAAAAAGCCATTACCTTAACTCCGGTGTGTAGCAAGCCGGCAACTTCACTAGACATTTGAGATTTTTGCACTAGTCGGAGTCCCGCGAAAGGCAACCTCCAGTCACTGAGTGTTGACACAGTAATGACGGTCAATCCGCAACTAGCTAAAAGGTGTGAGGAAAATCAATCACTCCATTTGCCTGAGATAGCTGTAACCAACTATAACAGGGAGAAGTCTAATTTCGAACGAGTGCAGGAGCGGCTAGCTCAATTAGAGTTTAGCGCTGCCACTCCTCACACAAGAACTACAGGCACAATATTCAAACACCCGCAGATGGACAATTCTGGCTATTCAATAGAGGATTCCATATCAGCAAACGAAAGCAAAGAGTTTGAAACTCCCAAGAAGAATGATAAGTCTGCTATGATAGTTTTAGCATACTCGCCATCATTGGACATATCAATTCATGCGAGTTTTTCAGAGCCTATTGATAATCAGAATCTACCATGCTCTCCATCTCTGTTTCAACAGGATGTCAGTGTGCCTCCAATAGTGTCAATTTTTTTTGTTGCTCCTACCCTAAGGCGTTTAACTGGCCAACGTGTTATAAAGAACAAGAAAAACAACAATCCTTGCTTGAGATCACAATATCATCAATTAATGTGGCCATAATTAACCTGGGGAGATTGTTTGCTACACTAGATGACAAACTAACGCTACAAGCAACTCAAATAAAACAAATTACAGATTGGATCTCTAAAAATGGTCAGTCCAAAATATAAATCGAAACAACACCAAAAGAGCCCATCAGCTTGACTGATCTTCCACAGAGTGAGTCGAAGCAGCAAACCCTTAAGGAGAGACCGTTCGTTCAGCCCTGCCAGCATTTGCTAAAGTGATTTGCCCAGTTATAGACAGACTCAAGTCATCAAATGAAATCCAAAAGCCGTGTGTGTTGAACACTGATATTCCCGCGGTAGCTCGACCCACAAAGTTACAAAACTACGACATTTTTCAAGTGGAACGAGAGAACAATCCTGTACTTAAAGCCAAACATGGGAATAAAACAACAACAAACATAAAAGTGAATCAAACCAAAAATCAGAGAACATTAAATTGACAGGCGGCAATACCAATTAATCATCCAGTCAATTTATTAAGAAACTCACCGCCACGCAAAAACAAAACGCTAGCCAGGCGGTAATTAATAAATACAAAACATGCCAAAAACATCTAAGACCACAGATCTCCACGGAGAGGGCCCCCTTGCAATCGACCACTCTCCCTTGGATGACCTAATCTCCGAAATAGCGAAGCAGCAAAAATTGGCAGCAGATACAGACTGCAAAAAGTTGGCCTCTCAAATGGCTCCAATTAAGAAAAATCAGAAAGGAGGGAAATCAAGCACAAATTGTGACCACAATGAGGAACGAATGGACAAAGAAGTCTGTAGCAAAGAAATCTGAGAAGCGGTCGACGCTTATTTGGTGTCACAGATTGGTGAAAATCTACCACAAACAGCGAAAGCTATCCTGTATACTAACCCGAAAGGAGATACTAACACAATGACTAATCATTGTGAATGCAATCATCAGTTGGGTGCAAATACTTTGTCCAATCTTCCCCAGCAGATAACAGAAGATAACTCCTGACTAATGACAACAAAAAAGCAATTGATAAAAAAATCAGGAAACAAAAACAACATCTGTGTGTAATGCTGGAAAGCTGAAACAAGAGGTCAGTAAGATCAAAACGGCCCAACACACAGTAATTATGAAGTGGCGTGTGGCGCCATTCAAGCAGTTCACACTATGTCGGGCTAAAATCTTGAGCATATTCAAAGACACCACAAGTTTGGGAGATTTGACTACAGTCAACATAGCCCAGGTTGAATTTCCAAACTTATACGAGCCTGAAACGGTCAGACTATGGATTCTTCGGGCTCGGTCTCCAATGCTATTTGGATGTCCAGAGTTGAATTATTCAACCTAGGGTTTATTATTCAACAAGACCCGGAGAATGTCTCAGCAGACAAGGTTAGCAAACCAACCATTGAGAAGTACATTTTAATCTGTTGAAATTTAGCTCTGCTTAGCCAACTAGGCATAACTATCTTGCATGGTGGAGCCACCAAAGGTAGCTTGCAACATCAAATTGGCAAGTTGGAACACCCATGGGCATGCACCATCAAAATGGCAAATTGGAACACCCGTGGGCATGCACACTTGAGAGATCTCTGGGAACTGAACTGAATGACTGCGATATACTTGTGTTGCAAGAAACCTGCTGTTGCATGCGCCTTCGTGGAATGACTATAGCATTCTCCTACTTCCAGCCATTGCTGCATCAAAAGGGCGACCGATGGCTGGCTTAATGGTGGCCGAAAAAATAAGCACAGGATTCACTATTCAGCCTTGGGCAAAACCAAATGACTTTTTACAACTTGTCAAAATTTGTCAACACAAGCGAGTGATAGCATTAATCAATATCTACAGGAATCCGAGGGGAATAACAGACGCCAAGTTTTTTCGAGACCTTAAACATCTATAAGATTTAGTAGCGCTGGATTTACAAGTTACCAACATCGTTTTAGCAGGAGACTTTAATCTACGTTGTGTCGACGATTCCTCAAATCACTGATATAATTAGTTCAAGTGGACTTCCTTGATGCTAGAAAGAGGCCTTGTTATGGCTAATGGAGACATCCTCTCAAGAGCCACCTGGTCCAGAGGAACAACAAACAGTACAATTGATTTTGTATATGTGAATAAAACCCTACACAAGCAATCAAGCACATTTGAACTGGGATTGCAATGAAATACAATCTAGACAGTATTATCAAGCTAATCTAGCTGTTAATAATGGGAAGTCACAAATTCAATGGAATGACCATCGTTTATTAATACTAAACTCCATTTTATTAAGAAATCTTGCGAGGTATGGGAATAGCCGATATTTGACAGCCCTTGCATCATTTAAGATAAATAGCAAAAAAAGCCTAAAGACAACAGTGCAGCCAAAACATTCCTTTGATTTAGAGAAAAAAATTTAAAGAAATGAACTAAGCAGGAATAAAAAAGCCATTCTTAGGTTCCCGAATGAAGAAAGAGCGGAGGCCATAAGATCAATCAAGTGCCAATACAGGAATTGGACTCGAAGCCGACAAGCTATGAGATATCAACGTGATGGAGAAAACATGTTAAGAGTTTTGAATTCTAAAAGCACAGCCGTTATTTGGGGAATGCTGTATAACACTGCTGGGAACACCCAAATAGCAGCCCAAACAAACAGTGTTTCTGAACAACAATGGCTACAGCATTTTAGAAATCTTTATAAAATTGGCTAACAGAAGGAAACTCCGTCTCCATACACTGTGTGTTCCACCTGGCAAATCCATATATCAGTTGAAGACATTGAACATTTCATCAAGAAGTCAAGTGTTCACGAGCACCGGGGCCGGATGGCTTAAGTAATGTGACACTTAAAGCCAACCCTGACAATTGGTCCATAATTTTACATAACATCTTTACTAATGTTATTGAGAATAGAACCATACCGGAATCTTGGAGATCATCAGTAGTTATACCAATCTATAAAAGTGGAGATCGATCCGTACCTCAAAATTACAGACCTATCTCATTAATAGATGCAATGGGGAACATTTTCTCTCATTTCATCCTTCGAGATTTCAACCTATGGACCAAACAAGAAATGAAACGTGATCCTCATCAGACGGGTTTCGGGGCCGGCATGGGCACTGCCATTAATCTCATGTCACTGTATGCTATTAAACATAAACATCATAGATCAAAGCAGCCCTTGTACTTAGCATACATTGACTTGCATGCTGCTTTTGACTCTGTCTCACGAGACTTGTTGATCAAAAAGCTACAAAAAGCAGAATGTCCAGAGACCATCTTGGATATTATTCACAAAATCCATTCTGACACTATAATTCAGATCCGAATATAGAAGGTACTCTCTCGGTTACAATAAAAGTTGATAGAGGCTTGAGGCAAGGTTGTATCCTCGCCTCAGTCCTATTTAACTTCTTTTTGCATGATATGCCCCAGATATTTATGAATGTGAACACTGATGCTCCAAGATTGGGTCGTGCGAGAGTGACAGCATTACTGTATGCCGATGATTTGATTTTAATTTCTAAAACTCCAATTGGCTTACAAAACTCACTACAGGCACTGTCAGATTATATGAATTCTAACCAGCTCACAATCAATATCTCTAAATCTAAAATCATGATCTAATGCACCTGGGATTAGGTCAAACAAACACCACTGGAAGTTACAAGAGTCAGAGCCTGAAGTTTTAGTACAGTACACTTACTTGGGTATGAGAATTGATAACAAACACTCTAATGAAGCTCATGTAGAAATCTTACATTCAAGAGTCACGACCGCTATCTCCCAAACTAAAGTGATAATGTACAAATATGGTAAATTTTCAATCTCTTCTGCCATAACGTACTATAACCAAAAAAAACCTCTGGTACTCCTATATGGGTTAGAAACATGACTTAACCTGGAGAATAATATCTTACAAATATTTGAAGGAAAATTGTGGAAGTCAGTTCTAAATTTGCCTCAATGTGTTCCAGTTGTGTTTGTGCGTCATGAGCTTGGTTTACTATCTTTAGCGATTAAATATTAATGGCGACAGTGTGCCTTACTAAAGAAATGTATACTGACGGTTAGGCCAAACACTCTGCTTGTATCCCACTCTTGTTCTATGCTGAAATCTGACTATGCTTTTGCCAATAAATGAACAACAGCAGTATTTAATATGATGGCTGCGGCAGATCTCCCATTACATATATTGTTGGAGGACCCGATCAGAGCCAAAAGGAAATTATATCTCTATGACTGGATAAGGACACGAGAGCAATGCTGCACATACAAAGATTTCAGAGACAATCCATTTGCAAGGAAAAAGTTTGGGCAATGTGAACCTTATCTGATTCGGTATCCATCAGTAGATTTGAGATTAGCTACCCTATGGTTTAGATACAATCTCTGGTTAACCCGAGAGGTAATGATTAAACGTTAACTTATTCATAATAGATCACTTGATTTTTGCTGATTCTGCAAAAACGTAAATCACAGAGGTGGCGTAATTAACGCCTTCCCCACTCCCATTATGCCCTATGGGGCAAAATGGGAATGGGGAAGGGTAAATGGGAAAATGGGGATTTACCGCCCCGCCAAGGTTGGAATGGGGCGGTAAATCCGCCAACCACCATGGCGTAAACGTAGTTTACGCCATGGTGGTAAAGTCACGGCCCAGGCGGTAACTTACCGCCTGGGTCGTAATGAGGCCCATTATGTTAGAGTGTGTTAAACTAGCTGACAAAAGAGAAATGTATCTAACCAAACATTATATTCAGTTTACCATTCTTAATGATGATGAAAGATGGAACCTATATTTTCTACTAATCGTATGTCAATTCACATTGCAACTAAAAACGTCTTAGAAAAAGTCTTTGAAGTGTTACAAAATGGTAATAGGTACTTTTGAGATTTGATGTAACCCACTGGCTGAATGTTATCGTGCTAAATTATCATATTGTTGATACAAATGTGAAGAAATGGAAGAATATTTTTTCTTTTTTAACTGTTTTCTAGTATTTTTTTTTTTTATAAACTTTATTTTTGGGTTGCACATCACGATACACTCACCTCCAATCTTCCATGCAAGTTACAAGTATGTTATGCATTTCATAATCGTACAGATTTTATCAAGCTGATGTTATACGTCAGGCCGATATTATTATGGGTACAGTAGACACAATGCAAATAATAGGGGATTAAGTCTCATATATAGAACCACCAAGAGTTTACATTTAGTTCACACTTTCATCATCAGAATTTTCTGTATCGGGACATGTTTCAGTTAGGTAAGCCCTGAATGGTGCCCAAATGTCTTTCGGTTTACATGGAGAGGGTATCGTTTCCACATAGTTTTCTTCGCATTCATTTACATAAACCAGTGCTGAGAGGAACTGATCTACCGTCGGTGCCTGTGTACTCTTCAATTTCTGGAGGATGCATTTCTTTGCGACTGCGCATGCCACATTGAACAGTCTCCTGATTTTTTCGGGGACTTTACCGATGTCCCCGAACAAGTATTTTGGAGGGTTAAGGACTACAGGGATTTGTGTGATCTCCTCTAGGATGTTAGCCACCATGCGCCAGAATTCGGCTACATGGGGGCAAGCCCAATACATGTGAAAGGAGTTAGCGCCTGGTGCCAGGCATTTTGGACAATTATCAGATGAGGTGACATAGAATTTTGGCATTTTTACCGGGGTGAAGTGCAGTTTATTCAATATCTTGAATTGTATTAATCTCAGACCTGCATTCAATGAAATTTTTTTGGATAGGAGACAGTATCTAGTCCATTTCCCCACATCAATAGCAGTGCCCATGTCCTCTTCCCATGATGTCCTAATGGTGTTTTGAGTTTCCGTATGTGTCTGAATAATGTTATATAATTTGGATATTCCTGTGCCCGTCTGAGAGTACAATGATTGGTAACATGCATGTTCGGGGGGCTCATCTGGAAATGTGGGCCAGCGTTTCTTGAACGCCGCTTTCATGCGATGGAACTAAAGGGTAAGCAGTTGGTTTCGCCAACCAATTCTGTGAAGTCCTCAGTGGTAACGAATTTACCGTTCGGGAACATGGTTTTCATGGTAAGTTCATAATCCGGGAGCCAGCTTTTCTGGATGTCAGTATCATAGGTAGGTGTAATCCCTGGGAAATTCCAGAGGGGAGCTTGAGAGTCATAGGGGTTGTCTATCTGATGTCGCTTGCCAATCGCCGCCCATGCCGCAATTGTACAAGAGGTAGGGTCAAACTTGCAGTTATCTCTATACCTTTTCGTGAATATGATTGAACGCAAGTCCGTTGGGCAAACTGAATGTCGCTCAACAGGTATGTGTGGTGTTGTATCCGAGGGGTCTTGCCAGAATTTTGCATAATGTGCCTGTGCTGCATAATAATAGAGCTCGAAGTCGGGAGCCGCAAAGCCACCCTTTTCATAGGGTTCGGCTAACTTGGCCCAACTGATTCTGCTTGCCCCCCCGTTCCAGACAAAGGTGATAGCCATGGATCGGAGGTTATTGAAGAAGGGTCTTCCCGGCCAAATAGGGATGTTACAAAAGATATAGAGGAGCTTAGGGAGTACTGTCATCTTGAGCACTGCAATGCGGCCAGCTAGGGAAATGGGGAGTTTAGCCCAGATTTGAAGTTTCGAGTATATGGTTTGCAAAGTAGCCTCGTGATTGTCAACATAAAGGGAGGTACTATCCCGGGAGACCAGGATTCCCAAGTATCTCATGTGGTCGGGTGCCCATGTGAGGCCGTGCGTGTTTGTGGGGCAAGTAGTGGCAGCAGTCAAAGGAAAGATATCAGATTTGGCAGTGTTAATCTTGTATCCTGAATATGAGGTAAAGTCGTTTATCACGGTCAGTATGGGAGTCAGGTTCTTCTCCGGTTCCCGGACATATAACAGTGTATCGTCCGCGTACAGTGAGATGGCTTGGTACGCCCCGGACATATATATGCCTCTCAGTTCTTGTTCGGCCCTGACTGCGGCCGCCACAGGCTCAATTGTCAGAGCAAATATTCCGTGTAATGCCTCTTGCTACTCCATTGCCAGAGGATACTTTCGTGTGTAGCCTTCAATGCATGGGTCTCCTGGAGCAATGCGATATGTGGGTGGTGCCTGTTAATATATGCACCCACCTTACTAGCCTTTGCTCTATTGTTTAACCCTCGAATGTTCCAAGTGATTAGTTTCAGTTGAAGCCCCTTGGGTACTTTAGTGTTTTGCGCCATTTTCGTGCATCATGATAACATTAGGAGAAGCATTCTTACAAAGAGTGTCAGCGAGCGAACCCGTGAGTGGAATTTTATCAGTAAACCAGTAAAACAGCAACAACAAACAACGATAAACATTTGTGCCTTGCGCCCAACCTGGGCGTCCTGAGGTCTTAACCTGGGTAGATCAAATACACCACTTATCCGGCGCCCAGGAGGGGCTACCCTTGGCGTTGACATGGTTTCCAAACAGCGAAGCCATTCCCTATCACCCGTTCCCACCTCCACCCACACCATCGTACCCAACTTGATGATGATCCCCAAGACTAATGTATGGGTGTTCCCCAAAGAAGGGGACGAGTCCAGCAACTCCGCATCGAATCGGGCACGACTCATCCCGTTTTTATAATACGAGGGGGACATAGGTCATCCCCCTTTCCTGTCCTGTTTCCAGTATTCTCAAATGTCACCGCAGGTTAGCCGCTCCTGAAGCTAGTACAAGTGTGTTGAAGAGGCCGATCAGATGGGTTGTTGCAGATCATTTTGATCAGGCTCCCGTCTCCCGGGTGGAAGGGGTATCGAGGCTTCCACATAGGCGAGGGCATTTGCAGGGGATTCGAAAAAATGGGCTCTTCCCCCATGCTGGATGCGAAGCTTCGCCGGAAAGAGGAGAGCATATGGAACCTGTCGCATTCGAAGTTGACGCTTGACAGTGTCGTAGGACCGTCTCTGGGTCTGAACCCCTGCAGAGAAGTCCAGGTAGATGTGGATGTTATCGGTTCTGGACCTAAGAGGACCCTTCTCCCTCGCCAGTTTAAGGATTACATCCCTGTCCCTGTAGTTCATCATTCTGGCTATCACTGTGCGGGGAGGCGCACCCGGCCTGGGTGGCGGGGCGGCTGAGCGATGTGCCCGCTCCACAAGGAATTGGGGCGAGAACGCCTCCTCCCCAAGGAGAGATCTCAAGAGGTCCTCCAGGCGTGTTTCCATAGGGCACTTACAGAAGTTCTCCGAAAGGCTGACTATACGAATGTTGTTTCGTCTGGAACGGGACTCCAAATCGTCGCACTTGTCACGGAGCTTGTTCATTTCCCCTCTAATTTGTGCAATGTCCTGGGTGTTTTGCCTAGTGGAATCCTCATTTGCACTAATTCTAGTTTCAGTATCTGTGATTCTGGCACTTTCCTTGTCCAGGCGCGTTTTCAGTGACCCTATCGTAGAGACGATGTCATCAAGCTTAACGTTTATTGCAAGGAATCCATTCTGAACAGTTGTCAGTAAGTGATCGAATTTGGTGTCCTCTGCATCGAGGGGTGAAGTAGAGGATTGAGGATCCGGGCCCTCGGGTGAAGCCTGCGAGTTTGTGAAGGAGTCCATCGGGCCCGTTTTCCTAGCTTTGCCCGGGGTCTTTGCCGGCATGGTGAACTTGCAGTTAAAGTCGGCCAGGGGCCCTCCGGCGCAAGGGGACCGTGCCGCGGGGGTCCGCCGAAATATGTGCAAAGGGAGCGCAGGTCTCGCAGCCGGAGGCAAATGTTTAGGTCCACGACCACCTCAAGTCAATGTGTCTCGTGGGACACGCAGCCCAGGGGGCATGTAGGCAGGCGAGGATGGGGTGTGAGGGCAGGCAGCGGGTGCCCTAGGCAGCTTAAGGGTGACGACGGATGAGTTGTGGAGTTAGTCGTTCACATCCGCTAGTCCACCAAGAATGTAAGTCAGGGTGTCGCTGGAGCCCCCAGTATGTAATACGCGGCTCAGGGGGGGGGGCCCTGCCGGACGGGCGGATGGCCGCACCGGGGGAGGAGAGAGGCGGGAATTACAGGATGGCGTCTGATCGGGCCCCTGATGTGGCTCCCACTCACCACCGCCTCCCAACCCCCGGCCTTGGGCAATGAGTGCCCCGGGATCGGAGAGATGCCGCCGCGCCGGGCCTTTGCAGAATAGGGCAACCGGGATAACAGCCCGAGGCTGGGCCCCGCACAACACCCACCTTCAGGAGTATGAACAGAATCAAGGGGGGAACACCCCCGGTCGCCGGGCCACCACCGGATCCGTGTCGGGGGTTCGTGGTCCTCCGCTGGCGTACGCTCTCCACGCACGCACTCCCCCGGATGGAGTAGGCCGGCAATGGACCTCGGCCGCAGGGAAGGCCGGTACGCCGCAGCCACAGGATACGAGGTGGGGGGATATCCGAGGTATAGGTCCCTCCGCTGATGTTCACCCAGGCCCGGGGGGCCGTTCCAGGACGCCACACGTCAGCTGGGACACCGCCGTCAAGGATGTGAAGTTCGGACTGCCGCCGGGCCCGACGTAGCCGAGGAGCCGCGGCACTCGCGTAGGTACTCGCGGAGCCGCGGATCGGCCTGGAGCCGCGGTGCCAGGAGCTGCCAGGTTTCTCAGGGTTAGAAACTCCGATTTTAGTCGGGACTTCGCCCGTGGGTGCAGCGTCAATTGCAGGAGCGGCGCCGCTAATTAGAACAGCACAATGTGGGCTGGAAACAGGAGTTTATTACTACATGATTCATTCCGGAGAGGAGCTCCTCTTCTAAGCGGCCATCTTGTCGCGGAACAGCGCCCCCTCTTACTGTTTTCTAGTATTTTAACTTTTATATCATGTATTACATAAAACTATTGTAAAGTTGATTTATCAGCTAGGAACAATAAAAAAAAGAAAATACTGGGACGAGGAAGAAGCCTGGAGTCCTGGAGTACCCTCAAGACAGCCTTAAAGAACAGTCTAGTTCTTTTATGAGAAAGAACTTAAAATTGGACGAGGGACTAACGATGTTGTCAGTCCCTCCATGGAGGTACTGTGAGCGAAGTACGAATTCCACAGCCAGCCAAACTGATCCTGCAGCTGCTGACCGGGATGTGGCTAGAGAAGCTACGACTACCTGCTTCAGGAGAGGCTGACGCTCCAAGCGCAGAAGAGGACCATAGGAATCTGTCAAGCAGGTACGTGCACCTGTCTCCCTGGAAGTGCAGGAGAACCGCGTACGGCAACGTGCAAAATGGAACCAACTCCGAAGAACCGTCTGTTATGACCCTAACTAGAGTCATTCAAGTAAAAGAATACTCAGGATACCAGGAGAGATCTTCATGTAGGTTTAATAAGATGACATCAGGAGATTAAATAAGTCAGTTACAGGATCAGAGAATCCCACTGGCTCCCACCACCGAGGGTACCTCATTCTCAACTGTCCTAGGTGGAATATCATCTCACAACATTCCACTCAGCCACACCTCACACATTCCATTCGTAACCTCATACTTCAAGCACTTAGCATACATACAATAAGGAAGACAAAGCAGATAACTGAACAGCCTAATAGGAAAGAGGGTACCAGTCCTAACACTGTTGGAAGACACAGAGAAGCCTGAGGTCAAGGTGAGTGAACAGAAGCTCATATGGTAGGTACGGGCAGCCCGGGAACCTCGTGGTCCAAGAAAAACCCATGTGAAGTGGCCTGGGACCCGATAAATAAAAACCTATATGAAGGGGTCTCGGACCCGAGGACAACAAGTAAAAAGGGGTTGATGACCCGAACATGAGAAACCATATTGAAGGGCTCTGGAACTCAAGGCAGTACCAGATCTGCTCAACTGGGCCAGTGGAGAGGCCCAACAAGCATGAGGAAGGACAGGGGAGTGGAGACATTCCCCTTACTTTGTGGACCTGCCATGTAAAGCATGAATAATGCCAGGGGAAGGGAGACATTTACCCTACTTTGTTGAACTGCCAATTGTGTGGAACTGTGCTTGTTCAGAAGAAGGGCATCCTTCTTCTGGACCAAGAAGACAGCAAACCACTTTAGTTTGTTTTCAAGTGTTAAGTTGAGGCAGGGAACCCCCTCTTAGACATAGAATTACGTTTTTCTCTTTATTTCTTTAAGAATAAAAGTGTTTGCCCAAAAACAAGCCAACTATGTGTCGGTCTCCTCCTTCTACACCCTTACAACAGCCACAGACAGGCATGTGTGAATAGCAAAGGTCATGCACATGTAGTTCCTGCACACAAAGCATCAATTTGATGTATGGTACGTCACCAAATTAATATACAGAAAACTCACTGCTGCTAGTAAAAAAGGGTCAGAAGAAGTTTTTTTAAATGGTTGCAGTCCATCAGCAATGATATATGGTGATATTCAAAAACATGTGATGGTTCCGTCCAGATTCTGGTTGAAAAGTAGCATTCAATGCTCCATCATAGTTCCAACATACACCCATGAATGGATAGCAAGCATTTTCAAGAGTGTGTACATGGACCTTTGAGTAAATAGCACGAACGTAAGAAAAAGCGGTTGGTGCGTGGCTCCCCTCCTCATATAGCCCTTTAAAAGATTGTGTGTGACAAAACGCTTACCAAAGATTTGAAGGGCCCAACTGAATTTTGCCACTCTGGTGATTTGGAGGTTTCCATAATATGTGCGTGTTGTGCAGGCCTGAAAGGTTGTATTTCAGCATATACAGTATGGAGGGCAGAACAAGGCTGGCTGTCCTTGCTAACAATGATATGGAGGCCAGAACAAGGCTGGCTGCACTTGCTATTAATGAGAACATTGGTCAGAAACAAGCTAAAATAGGAGGTGCTTTTGGTATGCTTTGTTAAACCATGGCATTTACCAAAAGAAAAAGCAAGGGGTAGCTAAGTCAATATTAGGGCACATGCAATTTGACTTTGTGAAAGATCTGACTTTTACTGTGCTAACCATGCAAATTTACTAACTGACAACAGATTATGTTTTGAGGGGGCAATGGCCCCTGCAGGCAGACTTGTAAGTGTGGAAGCCCGGAAACAAGGGTTCCCGTAAGCTTACCAGCACCCTAAATTCCAGACCGCCACATTTGTAATGAGGCCCTAAATCTTTATTTCAGAAAAATAAAATGTTTATCCTATTCAAAAAACTAGTTTCATAAAACAAATTACCGTACATAAGTTTTACAAAAAAAATATAAAAATATATATTTTTTAAATGTACGTATTTTTGGGTTAAAAAAAATGGAGTATTTGTCCTATTAAATGTGCATTTGTATGAATTTCTACATATTTGTTCTAGCACATACTTTTTTGGTTTTCAAAAAAAATGTGAAGGCAAAACATAGTTTCTGTACTTCTTGGTCACAATCATTACAAGTATATTGATTGTTTCAAAGAAACATACATTTGGGTGTTATTTGGTTTATTTGTAATAGTCAAAAACGAAAAAGGATGCCAAGGACAGTACTGACACATTGATAGCATTACAGTCACACAGGTGACAGATGTGACTGTAAATTTTATTTTTTATTTTTCATAATGCATGTATAAAGAACCCCATCACAAAATATATATATATAAATATGTAAATCTTAAACCAAATGCACAAAGGAGAACTTGAGCGTTTGGCCTGCGGGGCTAGTACAAATCTTTGCAACCTCCAGGCTACAAAGTGTGTGCGCAATGCCTACCTGCTGCCTGCTGCTGTGTCATCTGCTGTCTGTTCCCCTGTACGGGACTGCAGCTATTCCTCCACTGCCGCTGATGCGGGCTCCATAGCTTGGCCCGCCTCCCGTTAACGGTGACTGCAGGGGTCACGTGATCCCACATGTCCGCTATATCAGGAAGCGCCCCAGGAGTAATGCTGTTGCTCCTGCAACCTCCAGGCCACAGCATGTGTGCACGCTGCCTACCTGCTGCCTGCGGCTGTGTCATCTGCTGTCTGTGCCCCTCTCCGGTACTGGAGCTGCCATCCTCCTTGGCCATTCCACTGCCGCTGCTACGGGCCCCATATCTTGGCCTTGCCTCCCGTGGCTGGTGACTGCAGTGTTCATGTGATCCCACGTGACCCCTACAACAGGAAGTGCCTTTAGGGTGTCCTTTAGCCCTGGGTGTCCCATTCAAAGAGCGAACCTCTAAGGGCATTGTCTCTCCCTGTTTGCGCCTGATCATGCTCCAACTTGCAATCTACTTGCTCCTTTTCCCATTTATCTCTTTCACTCCTATCATGCCTTGCCCTATTCATCTAGGATAACCCACTGTTCCTTCCCTCAGCCACTCTCTGCTTGGACCCACGACCACTCCAACCTATGTTGCCCTCTAATATCTACGAATGCCTTGCCTGTCTTTCATTTTGGCCTTCTCAATGCCTGCTCAGTCTGCAACAAATCTCACTCAATTCTTCATCTGTTTTTACCTTCTAATTTGCATTTTCTTTGTCTAACCGAAATGCATATTACTCCTGACAACATTTTTTTATCAGCTTTATTTCAAACTGCAACCACCCTATTCTCTAACAGACCTCGCCCTCTCAGGAACAGCAGGGGTACTGGGGTGTCTTTATATTTTTTCCTGGACTCTCTGACCTTCTGTAACGCTCACCTGACTCCCACGGGGGCGCTGGCCTGGTTCGCGCTGCTGTGACCTCGTCTAAGGTGATGCGCAGGGTTCGGAAGACGGACTGGACCGGGCCCCAGATCTGGCTTGTCTGACTCGCAGAAGTATCCTTCTGTAGGTGAGAATAGGGGGTTAACTGTCTGCGGGGTAATGCAATCGGCCTCCCACTTACCCCTCTCACCCTCCTGTGCTTCCCCGTAGCGTCTCACCTTAGGGTCTGGAAGGACGAGCTCTCCATCCTGCTTCTGATGCAGGGGCGCGTTGGTATCCAGTTACGTCACTGGATTTTCGGATGGGTGAGAACCAAACTTGCTTGGCTTCCAGGTAAGTTTTTCTATAAGTGGTTCCCCTTGTGTCCATGCATTAATGTTCTAATGCTAGTGTCTTTTTCCCCATAGGGGCCGGGGTACGGAATGCTGGGGAACAGGCACCGACCCGAGGTGAGCGGTGAAATCCTTGTGGAAATCAGGTAAGTCTTTAATGAGTGTTTTGGTAATGTCTTTTCATTCACTCATTAACGCTGATGTCTTTTTCCCCTTAGGGGCCGGGGTCCGAAAATGCCTGGATGCGGCGCGGACCCGAAATGAAAAGGGAATGACCCAACAGGTAAGTCTTGACATGGAGTTTTAGCTTCCCTTTTCCCTTCTTTCTCTCACCTTTGTTCTTGTCTTTTTCTCCCTAGGCGCGGGGGCGCGACTGCGAATCCGGATGGTCGCTGCTGAACATGGAGGCGCCCTGTAAAGGTGAGTAGAATGCGGCGCTGCAGCGATCGATGCAATGTGCTTTTAAAAATAAATGTCTTCCTTTTCAGGATTGTCGGCGAAATGTCTCTGGGATGCAGATTTAGCAGGTGAGGCCTTTTCCTTCTTCTGTTCTCTTGTTCCCTTCCTTTGCAGGTGATTCAGGATGCTGGCAGGTGTGGCAGAAGTCAAGATGCAGGAGCAGACACGGTGAGCGTCCAGCTGCTAGATGCAGAACAACGCGAAGCACGTGTGGCTGATCGGGTGTGGTTTAAATAGCCTTGGAAGAAGTTCCTAGAATGTGTCCTTCCTCCAATCAGGTATGTATCCTTCCCCGACCACGCCCGGGTGGTAAATGAGTCCCACAGGTAAAGTAGTTCCTTTCAGGCCTCAAGGAGGCCGGGGTTCTGCAGCATGGTCTGCATCAGGTAAGTGCACCCAAACACTTTCATAATGAGCCTGGCGCCTATGGCGCCAGGACTGACGTTTTCTATGAGCCTGGCGCCATAGGCGCCAGGACGCTGTCCAAAGGGCCCCTATAAGGGGTTGCTGGGACCTTCCCCAGGGACTTGATGTCCGCTTTCGGGGACGCAGGGCCTGAGCGGCTCCCCAGGAGCGGGCATCGTGACACCTTCCTCTTCTGGCTTTTCAAACTTTAACTCTTTCGAATATCTTTTTTTATTTCCAACACCTTTATTTGACATTAAGCTGGCCATCTCCCAGATTAATCTTCACACTGAATCTATTTGTTGTCTCTATGACCATCAGTCTGGCTTTGGAGCAGCCAGAAGCACGGAAACTGCTCTCCTGTACATCTGTGAAGACCTTCTCTCTAACCTCGATGCTAATCTCCCCTCTGTCCTCATCTTACTTGATCTCTCTTCTACCTTTGACACAGTCAACCAGGCCATTCTGCTCAAGCGGCTCTGTGATAACCTGGGTATCACTGATCAGGCTCTGGCATGGCTGACTTCTTTCCTCTCGACCGACCCTCTCAGGCCCAACTTGGGTCCTTCCTCTCCTCTATTTCTCTCTCTACCTGTGGTGTTCCACAGGGCTCTAACCTTTCTCCCTGGATGTTCAACCAATACCTAGCACCTCTCGCCCACCGCATTGCTGCTCTCTGCTTCAACTTTCAGTGCTATGCGGATGACACTTAGCTCCCTTTCAGGCTCCTCTCTGCCGCCTCTTCTTCTCTCCTCTGGGATTGTCTGTCTGCAATC
This sequence comes from Ambystoma mexicanum, assembly GCF_040938575.1. Taxonomy (NCBI): domain Eukaryota; kingdom Metazoa; phylum Chordata; class Amphibia; order Caudata; family Ambystomatidae; genus Ambystoma; species Ambystoma mexicanum. The sequence goes on along the minus strand of NC_090930.1, from coordinate 76,325,897 downwards.
CAGGAGTGGTGTGCCTCCAATGATCTCTGCTTGAATGCCAGTAAAACAGAGATCCTCCTCTTCGGCACACCTGCACCTTCTTTTCCTGCCACTCTCTGGTCAGCCTCCCTTGGCCCTCTTCCTGCTCCTACCTGTGAGGCTAAGAACCTCAGGGGCATCTTCGACCCACACTCTCCTTCTCTTCTCACATCACTGACATCCCTAAGAAATCAAACTACCAACTGCACCTCTCCGGAGGTATTCTTCCTTTCAAACAGAAGCTCTCTGTTTCCAGAGCTCTAGTTCTCTCTAGGCTTGACTACTGCAATAGCCTCTTTTTAACTCTGCCTGCATCTACTCTCCGTTCTCAGCAACTCATCCAGAACAGGACTGCAAGACTCGTCATTGGCCTCAAGCCCATGGATCGTATCTCTCCAGCACTGAAATCTCTCCTTTGGCTCCCAGTGGCTGCAAGGGTCAAGTTCAAGACCATTTGCATTGTCCACAAGGCCTTCTGGGGCCTGGGACCACAATACCTCCAACTCTCTCTTCTGAAATACCTATTCAAGCTCTTTGCTCCTCCACCGCCAACTCCTTGAGCATAAGGCGCTTTTCCAAGCAACGAGTCGGGGGCAGATCTTTTTCTTCGGCTGGCGCCTCCATCTGGAACATCCTCCCTGCCTCTCTAAAACTTTAGCAGACCGATCTCTGGTTCCGGAATCATGTAAAGATTTTCGTCTTTGCTTCTGCCTTCTCTCTTCCTCTTCCCTGCTGATCTCCTGTCTGATACTGCACTGGTCTCCTGGCTGCCCAGTTGCACACCTGCACTGCCTCCTGGTAACCCTTGCACTTGGGTTTGTATCTGCAACCCTACAGTCCCCATAACTGCACTTATCAAACACTTGTTGTCTGTACTTAACCCTTGCATTGCCACCTGCTGGCCGCACTACTTGTTTTTGATCCTGTGTCCTGCACTTGCCCATCCTCCCCTCTCCTGTGCACTTGCGCAATCTCTATGACATTAGGCATAGTAAGATCGTTGTCTTTGTCCTCCCTTTGTTTCCCCTCCCTTGTCTCAACGCGCCTTGAAATACTTGTGTGTATGCGCGTTATAAATGTCATATCATATCAAGTCATCAGGTTGAATACGTTACAAAATTCATAAAATACATAAAATTCATAAAATTAAAATCTTCATCACAAGACAATTTAAAAGAATGAGAATAAACATTTACTCAGTATCATTGAGCCGTAATCTCCAGCATAACTCAACATGATGGCTCAAAAAAACAGGACCATGGAACCTGGGATTTGATTGCTAAAGCACTGTCAACGCAAACCACGAGACAGCCATGGTAGCGACCAGAAGAGCATCAGGGTGCAGAACTGGCACTCAAAAACCACGGATTTCCCACATTTATCCAAAGAATAGATTTAACTCTAAATAATGAATTTCGAACTTCAACAACTTTAAAACTGGGATCCTGGAATACACAGGGCTTTAACCATCTGATGGCCCCAAGTGATGTAAATCTGGGTGATTTTGACATTCTGTGCCTCCAAGAAACCTGTCTCTTAGACAAACCCGGCCTTGATGGTTATGAGATCATCTCCTCACCAACATTCAAAAGCACAAAGGGGCGCCCCTAGTTGGGCTTGCTTACGGCAATATGATCTGGTAGCGGGGTCTCAGTAAAAATTATTTTGACAACGGACAAATTTGTGCAAGCAACATTAACAAACTGGAGGCACCTGGGGAAACGAGCAATGGAAGACCAATCTGAAACCATTGTAGTGATAAACACATACTGGAACCCGCAAGCCAAGTCTAACACCGATTTATATCAACAATGGAAACCCTAATTGACAACATCTACAACGCCCACCAAGCTAAACACATGGTCGGTCATATGCAGCGATTTGAATTCTACCTGCGCCAAGTGACACGGCCCCAAGAAAAATCTCCACACCCACTCAGCTGCATCATGATGGGAAAATTGTGGAATTCATTCATGGATTCCCGCAAAAGGTCGTCCTAGTATCCACATGGGAGAGGGAAGGATTGAGTGAAGTTCTGTACTATGTCTTAGTTTCGAGAGAACTCCTCTCGATAGTTACACATTTTGGTGTAATCAGAACCAAAAACAGTGACCACAACCTATTAACTGCGTCATGGAGCCAGTTGGAAGAAACGAGAGGGAAAATGATAATCCCAATTGAAATGGGTAATGGAAGATCTTGCTTAAGACTCACCAGCAACGCAATACAAAATTTTACATCAAATGTGTAAAGTTCACTAGATGCCGATTCCGGCAATTAATCAGTCTTTATGCATTGCAACACAGAAAGCGTAGAATCTCCTACCTGGAATTAGATGAACGACCAATTCGTATTTCCAGTGGTGTACCAGGCTTCAAGAAGAAAGGGTGGAAAGTTATATCCCAGTAGAACATAGGAATCCCCCTGGCAAACCCTTCGGAGCCTAGGTGAATACTTGGCGACCGTGGAAAAACCAGGGAAACCCTCAGGGGGGAGAAAACCCTATGAAGAGCTGCTGGGGAGCGTTGATATAGGCGAGGCGGACAGGAGGAAACTGAAGGACCTCGATCCGATGGCAGCGTTGTATGTTGGTTAGATGCTGGAGAGGTATAAGGGTAAATACATGAGGTTCAAGAGAAAACAACACAATAAGGAATGGGGGTGAGATTGAAAGAACAGAAATTACCATTCACACATCTAGCCGGGGAGTTTAGTAGATGAGGAGCCCGGGGGACTGAGCCCGTTCAAGAAGTACTCCTTTGTATGAAATGGGAAGTTCTGGGAAGCAAGGACACCAAGTATTCAAGGATCAAGATTGACGGAAGGTAAAGATTGGAAAGTATGAGAAAGAATTCTACCTTCGAGGGGAACACGGAATAATGTCGGGATTTGCCGCGTACTGTGGGGACGTGGCTTAGTGGTTACCAGTGCGATACCTTCGATCCGCCGATCGTGTTCCGAATACTAAGAACAAGCAGATGCAAGAATGAGAAGGAAACAAGGTACGGAGAGAAAGACAAAGGGAGGCACTGAGATTTAAAGGCTGAACTAGCTATACTCACTGAGCGTCCGTATACTCCTAAGAGAGTAGCAACGCGCCGGTATCCAGGACTTCCTTGCTGATATGCCGAAGAAAGATCGACTTCCGCATCCTGCGTGGCTCGAGGCAGGGAAACAACTAGACCGTTGCTAGGGCTGCCGCGGTCATAACCCGGTGCGGCCATCTTGGAATAGGTAGAAGAGGAATGCGGGGAAACAACGAGACCGTTGCTAGGGCTGCCGCGGTCATAATCCGGTGCGGCCATCTCGGAATAGGTAGAAGAGGAATGCGGGGAAACAACGAGACCGTTGCTAGGGCTGCCGCGGTCATAATCCGGTGCGGCCATCTTGGAATAGGTAGAAGAGGAATGATTCATCCTCACGAACATCACAAAATGACATGATACAAGCTACTACAAAAGACGAGAAAGGAGGAGGAAATCCAACTGATTATATTCATCTGCTTACAGTATACCGGAGAAAAAAGAAAGCCAGATCAACTTCAGATAAAAGAGTACACACATCTGATGTACAAGTGGTGGAAAAAAGAAGAGCGCTGAGGAGACTATAGAGGTAGGCGAAAAAAGCAGCCACGGCAGACCAAAGTAAAGTATTAATCGCGGCAGCTAGAACATTCAAAAGATAGTTGACCAAACACTGCTTTACGATGTACCAAGCGGATGCAGAACAGATGCTCCGCGTAGTATGTGTAAGGAAACCAAGAGAATTTTGGTGACTACTTAAATCAACCTTTAACTTAACAAATGGCACCTTACAAAACAACGTGAGCAAGTCAACTTGGGTCAACCACTTTGCAACCTTTTACCAACAACCTCCCCAACTCGGTCGTAAGGTCATAGAAAAGTTCTCAATACCATGGGAAATTCCGACCGATAAAGAATGCATACTAGCCAAAATTACTAAATTAAACAACTCCCGGGCCCCCGGCCCAGATGGGCTCACTAACGCCGACCTTAAACAACACCTGAGCGAATGGGCAGATTTCATCAGCAAAGTAATTGATAGATGCACAAAAACAAAATCTATCCCAGACTCCTGGAGACAGTCCACGGTAGTCCCGATCTTTAAAAAGGGAATGAAAGACAATCCTAAAAACTACCGCCCAATAGCATTGCTGGACGTCACAGGAAATATCTTTGGCTCTCCAATTCTTGATTGTTTCCAATCTTGGGTGAAAACGGCTGGCTGCGCTGATCACCTCTAAACTGGTTTCATGAAGAATTTGGGCACGACAGCTAATATCTTACTTTTAAGTGTCCTGAAAGGGAAGGTTATGGAGGGGAAGCCAAGGATCCATCTGGCATTTATTGACCTGGTCCAGGTATTTGACCAGGTGAATCGGGAATCCTTATGCTAGAAGCTACATAACCAGAAATACCCAATAAGAATATTGGAAGCAATTCAATCTCTCTACTCTGAAACCTCAATGAGAGTAAGACTAAACCGATCTGGATCTTTATCGGTGGAAATACAAACATCAAGAGGAGTGAAGCAAGGCGGCACCTTGACACCAGCCCTGTTTAATGCGTACATGGCCGATTATCAATATCGCGGCAATAGCGTTCGATCTTTCCCTCTGACTATAGGAGGCGTGAAAATCTCAAGACTCATGTACGTGGATGACTTGATTCTGGTCGATCAGACAGTGATTGTACTCCAACGTCAGCTTGATAGCTTAGCAGCTTATATCAAAATCAATAACTTGGAAATGAACAGGAAAAAAACTCAATTCATGACCATACAAAAAATGACAAAAAGGACAGAGAAACCACAACTCTTCCTAAATGGTTCTTTGATAGAACATGTCAAGTATTTCAAATAACTGGGCATCATTTTAAATAATAGCACTGTGGAATCCCAAATGCAACTATCATTTCTCGAGAAGGTAAAGAAACTGACCACACAAGCAAGAGCATTGTACAGAAAGATTGGACGATTTTCCAGCATCCCAGTTGTCGACTTCTACAAGGCTAAAGTCATTCCGCCCCTAACGTATGGAGTCGAAGCAATGCCAATGGTGCCAGAAAAGGTATGGCCAAAACTGGAAGGTTATTTTTGGCGCCACGTGTTGGGGCTTCCCACTTTGTTGCCCATATCCTTTGAGAACTTTCTACTTCTCCAAAACAAACTAGAGATATTTATCATCAACCACACCGAATTAAAAAAGGGAAACGATAGTTGATTGAAGGCTTGGTCAGATCGAAATATATTAGCCCTTGCTCAGATTGGCTGTTCAGAGGACGAGCTCATATCAAATCCAACAAGAATCAAAAAAAAGTTGGAAGAACAAGTTTGGATCAACACCATCGATGTAGCAAGTAGCTATAAATCAACAACTTTCTGGGCAGTAAATCTAAAGAGACTGAACCAACTGCCTGAATACATGAATATGTTTCCCAGTCGCTTCAACAGAACAACTTACTCGAGAACTTGTTTAAATCTTCTGGTCATGAAAAAAATGATTGCTATTAGAGGTAAAACAACACTGAATAGATGCTGATACTGTAATAATCACAACCAAGTAGAAACACTAAGGTACATCTTATTGACATGCCCAGGCCTAATGGAAAAAATAACTACTTACCTAGACCACCTTTTTGCTGGTAAGCGACTACTTGATGAAGAGACCTGATGGAACTGCCTAATGTCTGGAGAGAAAACCTCATAAGTCACAGCTGTGGCATCCTTTCCCCAAAATATCTTCACGGTCAAAACTGAGGAAAGGAAAGGAGGACATTTACGCAGAGAGCATTGTGCGACAGCTGCAATAATGGAAAGATCTGAACATCTTGGGTCCGGTCCGATGACTATAGATTCGACGTGGTAAAAAATATTTTTGAAAGGACTGAACAGAAGGAATTTCTTGTTAATGATTTTATTCTGTAAAAACTGTTAATCAGTTGAACCAAGTAAATAAAAATGTTAACAAATATATCATTGATGTGATGATAAACAGGAGAGAAAAAACTTGCAGCCTGGAGATCCAATTTAGGATGCTACCTTTTCTCCTCAGCAGCAATACTCTGTGCAGATAGCAATCCACTGAGCGCGTTATGATTAAATACCTACCTCCAAAAATATAGGTCTGAAGTATAGCCGTCTTAACCGCAGAGTGGGTTTGCAAAAAAGAAAGAAATGGGCAAGTGTCTCTTTGACAGCTCCACATAAAGGACAACCAGCAGAACCAGAGCCTTTCCATTTAGAAGTGAATGCTGCAATTGGCAAGATCCCCTTTCAAATATAATTTCTAGTCCTTTTTGGACCCCTTTCCGGTCTCGCTTCTAGTTGTGTATCGTCCTCCTGGCCCAGTTGGCAAATTTCTGGTCCATCTCGATCTCCTACCATTTTTCTTCCACCTTTGTTACCTTTTTTTTCCTTTTGAGTGTCTTTAATCTCCCTTCTTCTAATCCTTCTTGCTCTCTGTTGACTTCACTTACTGACTTACTACTGTCAGCTGTCCCCATCCCCTTACTCCCATCAGTCTGGCTCTTCTCTCGCTCTAATCTTCTCCTCACTTCCTTCCTCTGAGCATGTGTCTTCCTGTCCCTTCTATGCTTCTGATCACATTTTCCTTTCCTTCTCTCCATCTACCCTACTCCAGTTACCACTCCTCCGCCTTTGCCTATTGCAACCTTCATTCCTTTGACTCTATCTTTTCGATCTTCTCTACAATCCTCTCTTCCATCTATTCTCACTTTCTCTTCTTTTTCTCCTGATGCGACAGCTAGCACCCTCCATTCTACCTTGCTGTCTCTCCTCTTTGTTCTTTTACTCCCACTCGCAAAACTCCCCAGCCTTGGCTTACTTCTCATCTGATCTCCCTCCACTGCAGTCTGCGTAAAGCGGAATGGCACTGGAAAAAAAATCTCGATATCTTTCTGATCTTGCTGCACTTTCATCTTTACATTCTTCTTTTGCATCTGCTTTACTTGCGGCAAAAGAATCCTACTTTTCGGAACTTAGTGTCCCTCTTTCTCACCATCCTTGTCGCCTCTTCCATCTTCTTTACAACGTCCTTTCTCCTAAACCTCCTGACCCGGCTCTCCTTTGATCCCCTTCTTCCTCTGACTTTGCCAGCTACTTCACATCTAAAGTTGCTAGTCTTCATTCTGCTGTTGCTCCTTTTGTCCACCTTCATACTCTTTATCTTCGTTCTCTCCTCTTATTTATTCTGCTATTTCTGCCCTTCTTAACTTTGCTCATCCAACAGCGTCTCTTTCTGATCATCTTCCCTCTTCTCTTATTCACATGTCTATCCCCATCTGCTTCCTTATTTTACTTTACCTATTCATTCTTCTCTTTAAAACTCATGTTTCCCGGCTATCTTTAAGCGCGCTCTTATTCTCCTGATCTTAAAAGAATCCGCTCTCGACCCTTCTACTGGTGCATCACATCTGCCTTTTCTCTCTAAATTTCTTTAGCGGGCTGCATACACTCAGGTTTCTAGCTTCTTAAATCTCTACTCTCTCCATTCTCTTCTACCACCTCTTCAATCAATTACTCTTCTGCGTGTTTCCAAGTCTCTGCTGTCTGCTTGCGATTCCAAGCTCTCCTCTATACTTATTCATCTCGATCTATCTGTAGCGTTTGACGCTGTTGATCACACTCTTCTTATTTCATCCCTTTCTTCTTTAGGTACTACTGGGTCTGCCCTTGAATAGGTTCGCTCTCATCTTACTCACTGGTCCTATTCTGTAACTTGGGCCGGACACACCTCTTCCTCACTTCCTCTTCTTTATGGTGTCCTTCAAGGATCTGCACTTGGTCCATTTCTTTTTTCTCTTTAAGCTGGCCCTCTTTCTGCTCTTATTTCTTCATGTAATCTTTCTTTTCATCTGTACGCAGATGATACACAAATAATTTTCTCTTTTCTCCCTTTGACTCCACTTTGCAGTTCACTGCATCAGCCTGCCTTTCTGCCGTCAAAAACTGGATGTCTTCTCATTTTCTACACCTCAATCCTTCTAAGACTGTGATTCTGTTTTTTTCCGGCTTCAACTATTCCTCCTACTCTTCCTCCTCTGTCTCTCTTCTTTCCTCATTCTTCTTTGCCTTTTTCCCTCCTGCACATAATTTGGGCGTTATCTTTGATCCCTACTTCCTTTCACATGGCATATCTCTTCTATTGCTCGCTCCTGTCACTATGCTCTTTTTAACATCTGTCGTGCTCACACCAACCTCTCATTTCATGCTACTAAACTTCTGTTCCATTTGTTTTTTTCTCATATTGACTACTGTTCTTCTCTTCTTCTTGGCTTTCCTGCATCACATTCTTCCCCTCCGATCTGTTTATAATTCCTCAGTTCGTCTTCTGTTTACCTTTCCACTCCTCTATTACAGCTACTCTACTGTATTTCGCTGCTTCCCTTTGAATCGCGACTTCTCTACCATTTTCTTTCAATTGTTTTTAAATGTACTCACGGCCTGGCTCCTCCTAACCTTTCTTTGCTAGTGTCGTTCTATTCTCCTTCTTGGAATCTCCGATCACAGAATTTGCTCCTTCTCACTGTTCCCAACCCCCCACTGTACCTCTTCCAGTTTCTGATCTGATCTAGTATAGCAAAAGGGAAGAAGCCCCTACAGTGGTTGGAAATGGGGACATCAAGAAGAAAACACAAAAGGGGTACAACCAGAAAACAAATCCTCTATTGTTGAGATTACCCATCTGGTTCTGTTCTAACAAACAAATCAAATCTTATTTCATAGGTGAGATAGCAAAGATTATTTAACTACACCTTTTACATTTTGAATTCATAAAATATGAATTCAAAAGATTTTCTATTCACACTTTGTAGAGAAATGATATAGACTGCCTCCTCCTCCCCTCTCCTTCAATACCTCTATGACAATAACCGCTTCCTCTTGTCTATATATAATGATCTCCCTCTATACATATCTATCCCTCTATATACATCTCTCCCTTTTTCTCCATCTCAATGCATCTCAATGCATCTTAATATCTCACTGTATCCATCTCTCCATGTCTGTCCATGCCGACCTGTCTTTGCATCTAGCTCCATCATTCTCTCTGTCTATCCATCTATCTGTATCCAATCTATCTCCATGTACCCATACTTCGCCCGATATCAATCTCACGATTTACATTCATTTTTGTATGTCCACACACGTTTATACTCATCTATCTTTCTGTTTCTCAATATATCTACCCATCTCTCTCCGTTTATGCATGTCTCTATATGTCTATATCCAGCACCCTCAATGCATCATATCTACCTATCCGCCTGTCTGTCTATCTATGCATCTGTGTTTTTCTCTCTCTCTATCCAGATCACTCTATAAATGTTGCTCTATGTATATCTTTATTCAGTGAAAAAACATTGTTAATGGAACGTTATTGTTAAGCTGCGCTACTACAAACCTATCAAATTCAGTGAAAAAACATTGTTAAAGGCACGATATGGTTCAGTTGTCCTAAGCAAAACCTATCAAATTAAGGGCAAAAACTTTTTTGAAGGGACATTACAGTTACTTTGCACTAATAACAACCTATCCATATCATGGTTATAAGTACACCAAAATACCCCAGAAATTCGCCAGTTATGGTAAGCATAAGCAACCATAACTCACGCCACCATGGTGCACTGCGAGGACTAACACCCATGACATCAAAGATGACATCACAAATGTCACTGATGACATCACATGTGCATTTAGTTTTCATAAAAAGGCTGCACAAGGCATATTGTCATTGTGCAAAAGTATTCCGTGCAATACGCGTCATGCGGACAGCCGTCCCATTCGAGAACATTCGCAACGTCACCATGTGACCGCACCCACGCTGAGCGTTGGCCCTTATTTGCCGGACACGATCCGGTCCCTGGACATCGAAAAAGTACTGTTTTCAGCAATGCAAGGAATGTTACTGTGAAACTACACGCTTACAGAGGTCCCAAACTGTGCCCCTGTCCATCTGACCATTTGTGGGAACGTTTTAGGCCCACTTTCGGGTTTGAAGTGCTCCCCAGCAGCCCTATAAAAGTCCACACCCCAGTGCTGCTCCTCATTCTGTTTTAGTCTTTGCAGAAAACAGCAGCGGTCCAGATTGCTCCGTGCTGGAATTGCTTTCTGATCAACTCTGCTATGCTACATTACATTTGGAGCGAATGGCAACCATGGCTGCTGCTACTGCCTCTACCTTAGCAGCACCCACACCCTCACCCTCACCACCACCACCACCACCACCACCTTCCCAAGGGCCTGGACAAGGGAACAGGCATGGTAATGTAGATGGGGATCAAGAAGAGAACGAGGATGAAGTAGAGCAATTCCCCATTGCCTGCAGCCAGCGTGAGTCCTGGGTGTGGAAACTATTTACCACCGTAGGAGACATGCCCGAAGGTGAGATGCACTGAGTGATAGTACTCAGCCGCGGCAAACCAGGCTTGTACAGCTACGGCACCACCTCTATGCGGCGACACCTGAATCTGAACCACAAGGCAGCAGTTTGGAGGGTTGTGCCCTTCGAACAAGGCAGTAGGTTGAGTTCCTCTGCAGCATCCTCTGCATCTGCTCCTGCCACCACTAGGGACACTCCTGTGGGGCAGCGGATCCCTAAACCAGCCTTGCAGGTCATACGCGCCACAGCAGACCCTTACCTTTCAAAGGTCACTGTATTGTGCATGTACTGCGATGCGGTACTCTGCAGGGTGTGCATTTGAAGGCTTTGGTTCGGGAGCATGAGAAGGAGTGCCCCCTACCTAAGTAAGGACCACCCAACATCTTCCTCTCTCCACTTGCCCTTTCTTATCCCTGTGGTTGGTGCCCCTTGCCTACCCCCCTTCCCTTCCTTTCCTTCTGTGTCGTTGGTAAAAAGAACAAGAAAAATACAAAACAAAAAAAGTAAAAAATAAAAAGGCTCTTTTCAGAGCCATCTTTCACAGTTCAAAAATAGAATTGCCAATTAAAGGATGCAGACCACCGCACAGCCTGTAAGCTCAGCGGATAGCGCGGTATTCCACGTACATCTGAAATAATGCGAGGCGTGGCTCCATCAAAAACATTGCATTTGTTTCTGGGAGGAAGTAGTGGCTCTGAAAAGAGCCGTTTTGTGGTGTGTGTTTTTGGAAGGGTTGAAGTAGCCAAAACCTACTTAGGAAATGCGTGCTATACTTGCTAAAAACGCTGCAGTGCATTTTGGATATTTCGCAGAAACAGATGATTGCCAGTATCAGTAAGATGGACTCCATCTTTGCGAAAACTGTTGGTGCTACGAAACTTATTGTATTCATTGTGGAAGAACATGCCAACATCTCTCAAAAAAAGCACAAAACAGCCTTGTTCACATTGCGCCTCGATTTCTCCATTTTTGAGCCAAATGAAGAAGAACGTAGCCACATCTGTCTCGGGGCAATGCGAGAAAAAATTACTCGACAGTTTGGAAACATGCCCATGACTTGGCCAAGTGCCTCCTTCATCGTAAACTGCAGAGAAATTCCGGTACAATGTTCTGAACTGTTCCCTCCACAATGAATAATAATAATGTCTGGATGATCGAGCATTACCAAAGTGGCACAAAGAGGAACCACATTCAGCCACTTCATTCCACGTACTCCATACCATTGGCCATCCACATGATGGAATCCAAGATGTGCAGCCTCTCCACACCATTCTGCATGCACTTCCAACCAATGTATCCAGGAGTGGCCCGAAATCCATACACTCTGCCTCCTGAACGACACAGCCATCTGCACTCCTCTCTGCAAACACACCTTCTGCCACAGTCTCTCCTTACACACCACACCCAGAAAACCTTATTGACCAACCCCCAGACCTCCAAAGTCCCATTTCCATGCCTGCCAATCTCAAGAGCCCCGGATGTGGCATGTGCGATCCTCGAACTACCGTGGTGTCCATGGACATAGAGTCCTTTGTGAATGGGTGGGGGGACACATTTCAACCAGGGTAGGGGATCTCCTCTTTATTGGTGGTTCTGAAAAGAGACATTTTTTTAAGGTACGTGTAAACAAACACCTTTTCTTTTGTATTTTTTGGGGGATTTTTATCTTTTCCTCCTTACATTATTACACAAGCCTCTCCAAAATTGCTCTTAGATTGTAGAACAAAATAGCATTTTCAATGGGGGACAGAAAAAAGGCAGCTGCACTGAAAAAGCTCACATTGAAAGCGATAATGTTCTCATTGTCACAGAAGAACATCCGAGCACTGAACAAAAATGCAGACATGCCTCCATTTTCAAGACACCTTCCGACCTCTTGCTGGGAACAAAGTACATCAGGATTGTTCCATACTCTTCTAGGTGGTATGCCTGAGAAAAACACCTTTGCAGTGGGAAAATGCGCCATCAGTGCTTTCACCAAGTCCTTCAGGTCACAGAGCAAACTTGCAGCAGTTATGTAACCCAAATGCAGTGCTCCACAATGCACCACTAGGACGTCAACAGTACTCCAAGTGGCGACATCTCTGCACACTGCAAGCACAGCTTGCAAACTGTGCATAGGCACACTGCGCCACAAAGCGTCCACTCCTTCCAAACCAAAATTGTCATCAATGCCATTAACCTGGGCATACCTCTGCAGGTCACCCACAAAGGAATCACCCACGATCAACACTCTGACTCTCTGCATATCTGCCATCTTCACTGTACACAATAATGAAAAACAAGTATTACAGCCCCTTCCTGTTAAGCACACCCTCAACACCTGATTGGATAATCCCCACAGTCCCATTTCCATGCCTGGCATACTGAGAAGGGCAGGATGTGGCACGTGCGATCCCCCAACTATGGCAGTTTCCGCCAACCCTGTAAAGCAGGGGCAGTCCTTCTCCCCTTTCCACTACTCTCTTTGCAGCACTCCCTCATTGGGTACTGGTAAGCAGTCACACATGCATCCCCCAATCACATCCACGATCTCTGCATCTAACTCTATCATCTCTGTTCAACTCTCCAAATTTATTTTTAAACACTCAGAGTACAAGTCTTCTGTGATTCAAAAGCACCTCCAGTAAAAAGTACTGTAAAACTATCCAAGACTTATGCATCCAGATTCATCCACATCGCCATCCTTGACCACAAACTACAGGTATCAATATTTTTTACACAGTACATTTGCAACTCTGTTAAAAGTGCCCTTCACCAGGGTGCCTGCCACTTAACCTCCATAATGTACTCAAAAAGTATTCTGTCATTTCTCTCATCACCTATCATCAAATGCCACCTACAATGCTATGTGCTTTGAACATTTTCATTTACCCATATCACCCATTGCAATGTCCAAACTTTTACTCTCTTCTTTCCTTCTGTCATTTTTATGACCTTTTCCCCCACTAACACACCTCCTATTCATATAAATTCAAAAAAATTCTCACAGAAAAGGATCACTGAATGTATCCTACCAAAGTAAACCAAGTACATACATTGCATGCAAAGCAACAGGGTGCCTGTCACTTACCTTGCACACTTCACAGAATGCACTATTACTTAAAAACCAAAATAAATGTATGTGTGCATTGAGAACAGTACCATTTATAAATGTGGATAAATAAATCAAACAACTGAAATGATTGCTACACGCATGTAGCAAGCATATATATGCAGAAATGTTAATGCATTGCACACAAGAAAACAGTCTCCTTTCCAGTCGGTACATCTTTCTGAACCTTTTTCTCACCCTTCTACAACTACGACTAATCCATTTTCAGACTAAATAGTCCTACACCAATACACACACTTGCTAAAGTGCACGTCATATGGCACACTTACAAAGAAACCACTTACCCCCTTAACAAAAATGCTGATGCTCCCATGTCCCCATTCATATACAAAGCCATCCAATTACACACACACACACACACACACTAACTCTTCCTGCCAAGACATCCCCCTACACTTAAGTAATGTATTCTCCAAATGCAATCACTGTGCCATTAACAAACATATGTTCTTACTTTCTTCTTTGACAGTTGCAGTCACCACCCCTGTCCTGAAAGCCAATGGCGTGTCAACTTGAAAATATAACCTAGAATAAACCTAAGAATAAACAGCCAACAAAGTAAGTACAATACAATCAATACTATCTTATTTATTTATTTATATTTATATAGCGCGCAAGTAGTCCAGGGGCATTGAGGCGCTGTTACTTGCAATAGCTTAGTTACATGGTACACATGATAGTGATTGTTGACACATTATGAATACTACAGGAAATCATACTGTTGTTACAAATATTGCATTTGGTCGTATATTACAACATATATGATAAGTATTTGTGCTGATGTGTCGGGTCTATCGTAGTGTTCAACCTCTTACTGCAACAGTGTAGTGTTCCTGTATTGTAAGATACACAATTCCATCAACCCAATGGTATTTGCTTCATTTACTCATTACACCTCAACAGTTGCCCACTTTATATTATAATCTCACCGCCATTATAGTACCACACATATACCAATATAGCCTTCCCAACATAAAGTAACAGACCATTACACAATCACACACCTCTATCTACATTCCTACCCTCATATTCAACCATTCATGCACAGTGCACACATATACATTACAAAATCTGCATACCCACACTTTCCTTTTTTCTCCAACAGCTACTACAGAATGCCTACCAAAAATCAACTCCGTAAAAAACACCGAATTAAAACAGATCAACCTAAAACCATACAAAATAGCCATCCACGTCTAGCAGAATTTGTACAGAAAGTTCAAACACAACAGCTAATACAGTCACTAACAAAAACGAAAGCACCTACTAGTAAGCAAACTTTAACTCCTCTTTCAAAATGTAGAAATAAAAAAATGTACTCAAAAGATTCCAACTATCACTAATGCTAACACAGCACGTACAAATGGTAACGTAGCCACAAGGAAGCATTCCAAAAAATGTATTTCACGTGAAATGTTTCACCACAGAGTGCTTCAGAACCTTATAAATAAAGGGGGGAAAATCACGCTCAACCCTTAAAACTGACCGCAGATAAGTAATCCTGGAAGCTCCTGTAGACAGTGCAATGGTCCTCAAAAGGAAATTCTTTATATAAATTTTAAACAGAATGAAACCACTAACAAAATGAATTAGTAAACTACAACCAGTACTTTGCAAAAAACGCAATATCAGCATAGATACCTTTGGCAACATCTGTACTGTTGAGTGGAGTCACACCACCAGCACAAAGCCATACTTCAATGAAGAATCATACAAACAAGAGCAAACAAACCAAATTGCCATACATAGCAGTTGGCGAGGGTATGAAAAAATAGCAATACCATAATGGAAGAAGAAGCACTGCTTTCACAAATATCCCCATCAAATTTAGATTCAACTCTCCATTTCACCAAACCAATATGCCCAATCTACAAATGGCCATGCACATCAATGTGTAACGTTCGCCAAAACTCTATCAAATCTTTGCAGCAGTTCTTCGATCACTATGTGAAAGCCAACGATAAAGGGAAAATGAAAATACTACAAACTATGGACTCCTGTCCAGTGCGCAAATAACAGGACTATGAGAACATTCATTAGCCTGCATTTCTGGACCTGCTTTCAAAAGCACCTTCCACCATATCAAAATGTTAGAAACACGCCATTCTACTGTACGACATCTTGTTCACAAACTGTGCTATGCAAAAAGTCCAGCTTTAGCACTGGAGCATTTAAATGATATTCTCCTACCCGGTACAGCCAAACAGCTGCTCGAACAAATAGACCACATCCAAAGCAAATATTTTGGAACTGAAGAGCACTTACAAACTCCAGTACCTTCAGAAAACAGTAGCAACTTTCTATTTCACACACACAAAAAAGAAATACACAAGTTCAAAAGGACATCTGCTGAAGTACCAAACCAAGTATGTGTATGTTGTCGTAGAACTTTTTATACAAAGAGCACAAAAACTATAGATATCATGTACAAAATAGAAGAAAATGAGGAATCGCAATGGTTCCAATTAGCTATCTACCTTATAGCAGAAAACAAATACAAAATTATTAACACCTCCATACTGTGCACATACTACACTGCATAACTTGACAATAACCAAATACCTACACGGGCAATCAGTAATAATTTGGAAATATTCCCACTGCCAAACGCACTCCAACAGCTTAATTTGTATGAGAGCATTATAATCCAAACAGTACACCCATTTCAAGCAATAATACGACTGCAACCAAAAACTGCAAAATTGCCTCCCACTGAATTACTAAGAGTCATTTGTGGCAAAGAAGTTTATTTACCATTAGATCTCAAAGAAAATGTGCAACAGCCAATAGAACAGTCTTTGATTATCCTGGTGAATGGTGTACCTACAAAAGACAAAATAAATTAATTCAGGACTCCTCAACAACTGGCCAATTTGAACTTCTAGATCCTACTGCAGCCTGCAATATTTAAGATCACTATACAATTCACCCACCACACTCCAAAGACACCGTAGACGATGCACTAGAAACATATCAAATGCGGCAAGCCAAAGAATTGCAATCAGTATATGGGAATTAATTGTAGAAAGCACGCGCCTTTCCTCTACTCTTTCCAACTGGAAAAGGTGGAAGATAGAATGAAAGATGCACACAAAATAGCATCAGATTACCGCTCTTTACAAATGTATTCTGACAACCCTAGATTCAGACAAATTGTGGAATACATATTCCACCTCCTCTTTGAAATTGAACTAGCAACTCTATGTTATGGAGTTGTACACACATTGAAAACAGGTTCCCATTTTTAAAACATGTCTGCTACCCAGCTACTTCAAAAGGTGCAATAGAAAGACGAAGTTTTACAGTCAAGTATTACAAATCTCTTGGCAAACATGCATGGTACGAAAGAATACTTGTTCCGATGGCACGCAGATGTACAGTGTATGCTACGCAACCTTGGCCCACCCACATGGTTTGTCACTTTAAGTTCTGCAGATTATGCATGGGAAGACTTGCACACTTTGCTACGGATAGCAAACAAAAACAAAACAGGTATAGACATGAAAACACCAGGAGAACTCTGCTCTCTTGATCATGTAAATGTATCAAGATACTTCCATCATCGCTTTATTGCCATGCTGCACTTCATTTGTAATAAAACAGAAGATTATCAAGTATTAACCAATGCAGATGTATCTCTTGATTTACTGATTACCAACCCTGATAAAGCCAAATTGAAAATATTCCAGGTTGATTGGATTAAAACTAGAGAGAGTTGTCTACAATATAAGGATGGTGATGTGTCTAGATTTCCACCAAAAAAAGTTGGCACCCTACCTTCTTATTTAGTACAAGCGCTGTCTGCTTTATATCGCAGTGGTATACTGCGTCGACAATTTCATTTGTGGCTCATGAAAGACATCCAAGTAAAACGTAAACTTATATTGAAACAAGATAACTTTTGCCGGTTTTGTTTGAACCATGAGACCCGAGGAACCCTAATCCATTTGATCATTGAATATGGAGCTTTGGACAGATACATTTCTCTAGACATTGCAATTTTTTGGGAAATCTAGATCCTCACGACTGTTGGTCCATCATTTTATGTTCTTCTTATATGGCCATTCAAGTAGCCACAATCAGTTTCCTAGAAAGTTTAAATCTGGAATCTTAGGAGCACTAAACATGTATAAATCAAGAGATCAGGCAACGCCTTCAAATTATACTATTGCATGTATTACATCAGTCAGTTTTTACATTGTTAATTTAGATGTTTTATGTAGAGACTCCTTGTCTTAATCAAATTGTATACTTATCTATCACAAGTTGTAGTTTTGTTTTGAAAATTTTAGTTTTGTATATATTAATTGATTGGTAATATGTCTGATTTTTCCTTTTCTTCTCTTGTTGATGTTTGTATCATTTTATTTGCATTTGATGTTTTATGTGTATTGCTTCTATTTATGTTTTGGATGTTTGACAGGTTGATTTAATTCAGCCAATGCAAACCTTAATAAAAACAAATTATAAAAAAAATAATAAAACACTTCCTCCCCTCGGAGAAATGGAACACTTCTTTTGGAGAAAAGAATATCAAGCCAGACGAGCACCACACATCCACATGGTTTTGTGGATTAAAAATGCTCCTAGATTTGATCAGTACAGTGATGCAACCGTTTTGCAGTTCATTCACAAATACGTCACTTGCGAAATCCCTTTGGAAAGTGCACATAGTGATCTACATGCACACATTTTGCAGTTTCAAAGACACAAGTGTGACAAGTATTGTCCGCGCAAATATAAAAACAAAAGGCAAATACTACACCAAATGCTGCTTTGGTTTCCCTAGACCAGTTTAAGCAACACAGCAAGTAAACAGCTTAATGTCTTTGGTTAGACACAGTGTAAAAGGCAAACCTCCTAAGAACACATACTGCATAAAAAGAACCGAAGCATCAAAGTACATCAATGATTACAATGCAATCGTTGCCCTCTATGGAATGCAAATGTAGATGTGCAGTTCATTGAAGACAATTCCACTGCAGTTGCATGATATGTCACAGCTTACTTAACCAAAGCAGAGAAAGCAGAGCTAAACGACCTCTGGGATGACATATCTGACAAAACACTGTCAAAGAAATTGAACAGCTTCGGCATAAAAATGACCTTCCATAGGGAATGCGGCTGCTACGAAGCCGCAGATCATTTAACCGGCACCGCTTCACATGGGAAATCTGAAAACATAGTGTGGCTAAGCCTTGGTCCTGCTGCATCCAGAAAAAGAGTTCTGAAATCGTACGAAAACATAGAAACAATGGCCAAAAATGATCCCAACAGCCAGGACATTTTGAAAAACAACTTATTGGACACATACTACCCAAACAAGAGTACTGCTATAGAAACCATGGGCCTCATTACGACCCAGGCGGATTTCGCGGTGCTAAATGCACCGCGAAGCATGGCGGAAAGCCGCCGATAGCGCCATGGGGGTTGGCGGATTTACCGCCCCATTCCGACCTCGGCGGAGCGGTAAATCCCCAATCCCCATTCTGCCCTTCCCCATTCCCATTCTTGCCCCATAGGGTATAATGGGAGTGGGGAAGGAGTTAATTACGCCACCGTAAAATACGGTGGCGTAATTAACAACGAGGTCCCGTAGCGCCATGGTTTTCTCCGGCTGGTAAAACCAGGCGGAGAAAACCTCCATGGCGCTACGGGAACTCGTAGTATGGCGGAGAGGTACGCCATGCACTACGCTGGCGTAATACCCTCTCCGCCAGGGTCCTAATGAGGCCCCATGTGCCTATACCACATAGCCCAAAACCTCTCATACAAAAATAACATTAAACCAAATGAGAAAAGAGGTAAATACAGAGCCGAAAGTTGTGAAGGCAGCTTGGTGGAACTTACCAAACGCAGCCTGATTAATCATATGAAGCGGTCATTAAAAACTCCTCAATACAAAGAACTGTACTACATGGCTCTAATGCAACTTTTTAAACCATGGAGAAAAGAAGAAGATTGGAGTGAGCATGCACGTGAGGCATATGAGCAACTGAAAGGACCCACTCCCGGCAGCTGCCGACATCCTCTACACATATCCTATTCCCCCGAGCGACACCCTGCCACAAGCCCGACAGAAATCGGGTCTAGGAAACTGGTGGATGCAGTGACGCTGCTATCTTTTTTTTCATGGATTCAGGTCGGAAGCTGCGGATGCATGGGTTGCCTGCCAGCTCCAAACGCCTCCGAGCACCGGAGGACCGACTTGCCAGACTAGCAGACCTGCAGGGGAGTAACACCAGGCCCCGCCGGGGACACAAGCAGTGAGGAGGAGGCGTAGATGTTACCCACTGGCAATCCCTTCCCGTGGGATTGCTGGGGAGAGCCGCCCTTTTCAAAATGCTTTCCTTCCCGAGATTCCTCTACATCCTGCAGAACGCTCCTGTCCATGTCCCCCATTCAACCTTTTCTAACATAGACCCTGTCCTCCAAAACTCAGGTGGGGAGGGAACCAACCCTGCATCGCTCTGACCATGCTGCAGCAGTCGGTCTGGGAAGGCGGCTTGGGCATATCCTGTCATAGGGCCTACTACTGGGCATCATAGCTGGCCGTCTTGAACAACTGGCTCCATGCGGACCCTGCTCTTCCACATATTGGTAACAAGATTAGAAGCATGGCCAAGAGAACGCCCCACCGGGTCCTCTTCGGACCAGACACCGCAGTGACGGACCTCCCAGGGACGATACAGCAAATAAGATTAGTGTGGGACGCTCCAACACATTGGGTGGGGGAGACGGCCCACGTTGGCCCAACCTATGTGGGACAATGGGTATATACCGGAGGTCATGGCAATGGGCCGCTTTGCTACCTAGCTAGGAGGATCGAGGGATACTCGCCTTGACGGAGGTCATACAGGACGGTCACCTGAAGCCATTTGAGGCAATGCAAGAGGAGTTTGGTCTCCCTCCCGGAGACATTTACAGTCACATACAACTGACACATGCCTTACGTGCCCAATTTCTTGTGCTCTCAGACATGCCACAAAGCTCTCCCCTTGAGATGAATGTTCTTCAAGCGAGGATCTTGACAAAACCCACATCAACACTGTACCAAGTGATCACTGCATTTGGGGCCCGGGACTTAACCATTCTGCGAGAGAAGTGGGAGAGATTGGTAGGCCCCTTGGAGTCGGAGGAATGGGTAGAGGCACTAATGTTCCCAAGCGAAATAGGCATAGATGCCAAACTTAGGCTCATACAATATAAAATACTTCACCAGGTCTACCATTCCCGGGCTGCAATGGCCAAATGGGGACTGCTGGAAGATGCCGCAGGGTGCCAGGCACCTTTTACCATACACTGTGGGAATGCAAGGTCATACACAAATTCTGGCGTAAGTGTATCCACGAAATTAATGTGGTTGTGGACACTCCGGTTCAGTTGGAACCTAAGGTCGCATTACTGGGGATCTGGAGGTAGGGGGACCATACTCGAGCTGTAAAAGCATTCCTTGCCCATTAAATTAATAGGTTTGCGTCCCTGGAGAAATGGAGAACTCTGCTAGGGGCTGCCCTGGTAAATTTCTGAAGGTGTGAGGTAAATGGACCGGTGATGCATGACCTGTGAAACCTTGGGAAACTACTTGCTCACAGTTGACCTCCCGGGTCCCCGCCCC
Source organism: Ambystoma mexicanum (assembly GCF_040938575.1). Taxonomy (NCBI): domain Eukaryota; kingdom Metazoa; phylum Chordata; class Amphibia; order Caudata; family Ambystomatidae; genus Ambystoma; species Ambystoma mexicanum. The sequence continues at coordinate 76,304,729 of NC_090930.1, read as the reverse complement.
TCATGGGTGCTCCCCGCTTTTTCCCATCATGAACTGTACACCCACATGAACCATGTGGTTGTTGTAGCATAATGGGACCCAACCTGTCTGTCTTGTTTGTTTGTTTGCACCTGATTTAACTCTACGCCCTTTGTTTGGGCCGACTCGCCGATCTACTGTGCATCACTTGGCTGGTTATGTGTTTGGTGTGACAGGTATGCTCGTCCTTTTCCCGTTGTAAACCAATAAAAAGATTTTTATTTTTTTTTAAAAGAGAAAAGAAGAAGATTTATTAGACACCCTTGCCTCCTATGAAGATGCTTTCAATGCAAGTGAAAGTACAATTACAGATATAAACTTTACGTGGAACACCACCATATTGGACAATGAACGCCAACAAGAAGAAGAACGTCAAGCACAACTAAGAGCAGTGAGCCTTCTGTGACAGGAAGCCAAGAACCACCTGGACAGCCACTCATAGCAAATGAGGCAGAATTAGCCATGACGGAAGTAGAGAACACCATGTGTCAGTATGAGCAATCTGCAGAAGACATTGCTCTACTAAAATCACAATTAAACAATGAGCAGCATACCATTTTCCTAGAAGTAACTAAAGAACTTGAACCTGGTATACAGCACGAAACTAAAACTTGTACCTGTAAACACTACAAACCTGTACTGCTATATGTAAGTGGTGATGCTGGTTCAGGCAAAACATTCTTAATAAAAATTATCAGTAAATTCCTCCAACAATTAACAAACAACAAGCTTTCAGCTGTTGTAACCGCCCCCACAGGTTTAGCTGCCTACAACATAGGTGGTGTCACTTTACACCGATTGCTACTCTTTCCAGTAGAACACCAAAACAAATGGGACTATTACAAACTTTCAACAGAAGCTGCTTTGGAGCTACGCAGAGTTTTGAAACAAATGAAAATGCTCCTAATAGATGGGGTGAGCATGGTCTCCAACCTAATGTTAGCTTTGATTCACCTCAGATTGCAAGAGGTCCTCAAAACAGACTACGATGAACTCTTTGGAAGGAAACATGTGATTGTTTTCGGAGATCTCCTTCAATTAACACCATTGAAAGGTGAACCTATCTTTAAAACCTTAGGACACAAACTATGCCGTAAAACTCTTGGAAGCATAGGGGATGTAAATCTCTGGCAACATTTCTAATGCAGAGAACTAACTGAAAACATGCATCAGTCTGCAGACCTCACCTACGCCAACATTTTAAAAAACATTTGGATTGGTATACTATCGAAGTAAGCGCAGTCTACCCTAAATACCAGACACATCCATGAGCTATACGGCCATAACACTTGTGGTACTGATGTCATGGAACAATTAGCACACAAAAATGTCAACTGTATGTCCTTAATGCCAACTCTAGCAAGCTTTGCACAATTCAATGAAACAATGCTGAAAAAAGAAATTGAACTAGTGCAAATGTACTCCACAGACAAACTGGATGTACACTGTATGATAATACATATGTGTGAACAAGCCATAGCACGACTAAATACCTTAGAAAACTCCATCTCCAACACAGCTGGTTTGGAGGACATTTTTACATTGTGTTTAAACTGTAGAGTAATGCTAAAGCGTAACCTTGATGTAGAGCAAGGTTTAGTTAATGAAGCACTTGGTACAGTTGTTGTCTTCCAGACATACCCACGTGACAACAGCATTGAGTTTGTCAACATCCACTTTGACAAACTTTCAGAAGTTAAAAGGATAGGATGCCCAACAGCTCGATTCCTTCTTTTCAAAGACATGTATGTACGCAGAGAGCAGTTTTCTCTGTCGCTTGCCTACGCAGTGACTATTCATAAATCGTAATGTCTAACCTTAGATCAAACATTAATTGATATTGGCAGCACTGTCTTTAAAGAAGGCATGCGTTACGTAGCACTGTCACACATACATACACTTGAAGGACAATTTTGATGCAAGTAAAGTCAGCGATGACATTCCGAGCATCATAGAGTACAATAGACTACATGCACTCTACACACCCCATCTAAAAATGTACCCTGTTCCTCAAAAACACAAACTTTGTAAAAGAAAATGAATGCAATCAGAACTTATAAATCATCTCCCAACAGTACCACCAAAGAAAATGAAATCAGCTCATACTCCATGAACTTCCAATAACACAGATAAATGGACTGAAAAGGACAATACATACCCAACTGCACACACAACGAAAACTACCTCTTCAAACAAACCACGTGCACTTCAATCAAAGTACTCAGACACAGAACTATCTGGTCCATTAAAATTTTCCAATACAACTGGTGTAAACTGTTACGCAAATGTAGCAATCAATGTTCTATTCCAATTGCCAGCAATTGTTGAAAACATTTATTTAAACTGCTCAGATCTGTTGTGTTTACAAATGCTAGTCCTTCACAGAAATGCAACAAACAATCCTGAAAACATGTACAGTATCTCAGGAATAAGGCAGGAATTGGACTACTGTCCTGGAATGGTGAGATTAACTATAAACACACAAGAAGATCCACAGGAAACCAAAAACATACCCATAAATGAAATCATCCAGATTTCCTACATGTGGAAGGGAGTAGTTTCTTACCTGTAACTCCATTTCTCCAGCATTGGTATCTTTCATGGATTCACATGCTTAGAATATTCCCCGTCGCCAGACTGGGAACCCTCGGTACACACATATATATATAGTCATTTCCCATAGGAAAAACTTCCGACACTTGTGTGTCCTATCCCCGTCCACGTCCTCCACGGGGCCGCCCACGCTCGCTCTGTCGGACGCATTAGTATATAAGCCCCGCCCCCGCGGGACCCTTCAGATTTCGGCCCCTCCAAAGAGAACGGGGGGAAAAAACTTGCTTACGTACATAATTTCACATTGCAATCCGGGGAGGCCGGTGGGCGCATGTGAATCCATGAAAGATACCAATGCTGGAGAAATGGAGTTACAGGTAAGAAACTACTCCCTTCTCCAGCATTGGATCTTTCATGGATTCACATGCTTAGAATAGATTGTAAAGCAGTAACATCAAGAAGGAGGTGAGGGTGCAATGTAACCTACATTCGTAGAGACACCCCCAAACACTCCCCTTTACACCGTGTATGTAAGCAACAACTTATTATACTGATACGAAACGGATTTCCACAGTACAATGTTATGCCATATGACCCAAGTATGCACCCCCTGCGCATATATATAAAGATAAATGAACCTATATCTAGACAGATATAAATATGTATGTTCATGTATACGATCGGAAACAGCTTAGGCCAAGTAAGCGACAGCATTTTCATCGTAATTTTGGCTTACCTCATTGAAAGAGGTGGCGCAGCACTGCCCGCCCCATCTGCACCTCGTCTGCATGCTGCTTTTCCAGGCAGTAATGGCGGGTAAACGTGTGTGGGACAGACCATGCCGCCGCCTGGCAGATGTCTGTCAGAGGAATTCCTGCCCATAGAGCCGCGGAGGAAGCCGTCGATCTCGTGGAATGGGCTCTAGGGCGATCTTGTAGGGGTCTCCCGGCCTTGGAGTGACACAGGGAAATTGCCGAAGAGACCCAGCGAGCCAGACCTTGCTTGGAGATAGCCTTACCCCTCGCCGAGGGACCATAGGCGATGAACAACTGTCTGGTGGTTCTGATATCTTGCGTTCTTTGCAGGTAAAATTTTAGCGCCCTTTTGACGTCTAGAGTGTGAATGGCCTTCTCCGCCGTCGACGACGGGGATGCAAAGAAAGTAGGAAGCACCAGGGTCGAGTGCTTATGATAGACTGATGGTACTTTTGGGATGAAAGTAGGGTTAGTTGATAAAATTACTTTGTCCTTAAAGAACCTCATATATGGAGGATCTATGACCAATGCCTGCAATTCCGACATTCTTCAAGCTGATGTGATGGCGACTAGGAACGCTAGTTTCCAGGATAGGAATTGTAGGGACGAAGAGGACATTGGCTCAAATGGAGGCTTCATTAAGGCAGCCAGCACCACATTCAGACTCCACGACGGTGGGAACCGTTTTGCAGGGGGGAAGGTTCTAAAGAGACCCCTCATGAAATGCTTCACTAGTCTGTCACTAAATAGTGGTGAAGACTGTCTCCTCCTTGTAAACCTTGAAATGGCCGCCAAGTGTACTTTGATGGACGATGATGACAGTCCGCTCTCCGCCAGGTGAAGAAGATACGGGAGGATTTGCTCAGGGGTTACTTCCAACGGGTGAATTTCGTGTTGTGTTTGACACCACGTACAGAATCTTTTCCATTTGCTTATATATGATTTGTTAGTAGAAGGGGCCCTAGCCGCCTGTAGAATCTTTCGGCAATCCGTCGAAACTTTCAGGTTCCCAAACTCTGAGAAGTCAGGAGCCATGCAGTTAAGTTCAGGCTGTCCGGATTGTGGTGCCATACTGTTCCCTTGTCCCTGGATAGGAGGTTCGGCACTTTCCTGAGCGGTATCTGTTGATCCAGTGACAGATGAAGGAGGTCGGAAAACCATGGTTGTCTCGGCCAGTGCGGAGCCACTAGGATGACCCGGCATTTGTACCTGCGGATCCCCTGGATCGTCCTCCGTATGAGGGGGAACGGAGGGAAGGCGTAGAGGAATTTGTCTGTCCACGGAAACGAGAACGCTTCCCCCAGGGAGCCTATTTGGGGCCATCTGCTCGCGAACTGGACACATTTTCGGTTTTCTTCCGTTGCGAAGAGATCGATCGATGGGGTCCCCCACCTTTCGAAGATTTCTTGTAGCTGACTGGAGTCCAGTTCCCACTCGTGTATTTGCGACATTGTCCTGCTCAGGGAATCCGCCCGCACATTCTTCACTCCCGGTAGGTGGTACGCCACTAAGGATATGTGGTTTTTTAAAGCCCAATGCCAGATCTTTTGAGCTTCCGTCGAGAGGGTCCTGGATCTGGTGCCACCTTGCTTTATCAGGTAGAACATGGCTGTCGTATTGTCTGTCAGCACTCTTACTTTTGATCCCTTGATATGTGGGAGGAACGATTTCAGGACCCATCTCACCGCCCTTAGTTCCAGCACGTTGATATGTAGGCGCGATTCGGTCGACGACCACCTGCCTTGGGTTTGATGATTGTTCATGTGTGCTCCCCAGCCCGATAGAGAGGCGTCCGTAATGATGGTGTTCTGAAATTCCGGCTCTTGCAGAGGGACCCCTCTGTTCAGGTTGTGGACGACTTTCCACCATTGGAGGGATTTGATAACTCCTTCGTCGTCGACAGTTATCTTGTCTGACCAGCGGCCTGTGGCCTGCTTCCATTTGTCCGACAGGAACTCTTGTAGAGGCCTCATGAATAACCGGCAGTTTGCTACCAGGTGGATGCACGACGCCATGGAGCCTAGGAGCGCCGCATATTTTCTCACTGACATCCTGCTCTGCAGACGAAGTTGGCTTGTCAGTCGTTTGATCTTCGACATCCTTTCCAGGGACGGTTTCACTATCCCCGCGTGGGTGTCGAATTGAGCACCCAAGAACTTCAAGCTCTTTGAGGGCTTTAGAGAAGACTTTTCGTAGTTCACTGCAAATCCCAGACGCTGCAGCAGTCGCAAGGCGGTTAGTAGGCTGTCGTTGGTCGACGCTGGGGAGGATCCCCTCACGAGCCAGTCGTCGAGGTACGGGTATACATGATGCCCTTTCTTTCGCAGCCAGGCTGCTACTGGTGCCAGACATTTCGTAAACGTTCTTGGGGAGGACTTCAGGCCGAATGGGAGCACTGTAAATTGGTAGTGTGTTTGCCCAACTAGGAACCTCAGAAACCTCCTGTGTTTTGTGCACACCGGAATGTGAAAATACGCGTCTTGCAGATCTAGTGAAGCCAAGAAATCGTCCTTTTGGACGGATCTGATCACCTCCTGTAGTGTAAGCATTTTGAACTTTTGACTCAGCAGGGTTTTGTTGAGGTCCCGCAGGTCGAGGATGGGGCGCCACTTTCCGTTCGGCTTCTTTACTACGAAACAGCGTGAGTAAACCCCTAGGCCTTTTTGCGATGCAGGGACTAATTCGATGGCGCCTTTTTTTAACATGAGCGCTACTTCCTGACGCAAGATGCCTAGATGTGGTTGGGACAGGTGTATCGGTGGACGTCTTGGAGGTTTGCATTTGAACCGTAGGGAATGCCCTCGTCTCACCGTGTCCAGAACCCACTGATCTGTTGTGATTGACTCCCATTCCTCGACGCAGCTTGACACTCTTCCTCCCAGAACGTCATTGTTGGTCTTTCTGTTTGCTCGTCGACGACGAGTAAGTGGGTCGTCTCTTGGAGGACTGGAAATTTCTGCGCCGGGTTGAGGACTGCGAGGCGCGCCTATATCCTTGTGACGGATACGACGACCTACCAAACGCTCTATCCCTGGTTGCTGAGAATCTTGAGTTTCCAGTTGCTCCTCTAAAGGGGCGAAAGGAACGAAAGGGCTTACCACTCTGAAGAGAGCCCAGCGAACGTGCCGTCTCAGAGTCCTCCTTCATGCCTTTCAAGGCCTCATCCACCTTTTCGCCGAACAGAAGGTCACCTTCGAAAGGCATGTCCACGACTTTATATTGCACTTCGGGTCTGAAGTTGGTGCACTTAAGCCAAGCCTGGCGTCTTAGAACAACTCCGTTGTTAATTTGTTTAAACCCCGAATCTGCCAGGTCCACTGCTATATTAATAGCATGGTTCGATGCTTCCTCGCCTTCTCGAACCAGGGACATAGCCGTTCTTCTATGCTCTTCTGGGAGGTGGTCCATAATAGGTGCCAGTCTGTGCCACATCTCCCTGTCATACCTGGCCATAATTGCCAGGGAGTTAGCTGCTTTTACTGTTGAAGCCCCCACTGACAGGACCTTCTTACCGAACGCGTCTTGGCGCCTAGCCTCGGAATCCGGAGGGGTAGAGCATTTATGTTGAGACTTTGCTTTTCTCGTCGCCGCCGCCGATACCACCGAGTCAGGTGTAGGTTGCGCCGAGAGGCATTTCGGCGTCGAGTCTGGGACTTTAAATTTTTTCTCTATGCGGCCCTTGACAGCCGGTTCAGAAAATGGGTGTCGCATAGTTTGAACGCCTTCTTTCCAAACGTGGTCCAGGATCGGTATTGAAAAAATTGAACGCCTACTCTTGCCCATGTGGTCAAAGAGAAAACAGTCCTTCTTTTCTTCCTGTTGGGCCAGGCCGAACTCCTTGCAGGCCTTTTCCATCATGGAGTGGAAGGCGCCTATATCATCCGGTGTTGATGGGTGAATGGGACTTTTTGGCGGTTCCACTTCCACATCCGAAACCCAGGATGGGTCCCTCGACGGTGAGAGGGAGATATCTGGTGCTGACCCCCGGTCAGAGAGGGAGTCCGAGAGCTCACCCTCCTCCTGGACTGCTGGAGTAGTTGGGACTACGACCGATCTAGTCGGGAGGTGTGAAGGGCCGGGCTCGTCGACGAGGAGAGTCGTCGGTATGGGTGGAAGCCTTTCGTCCAGCGATTTTAAAAGCGAGTGTAAGGAGGAAAGTACCTCCATGGAGAGGGTAGCCTGGGCGCTTGGAGGCTGGGTAAACACCTGAGAGCAGGTTGCACCAGAAGGAAACCTGGCTCGTAGACCAAGGTCTTCCGGGCTCACGATTCTGAAGCCATCGTCTTCTTTCGAGGCGATTGACACCGCCTGTTCTTGTAGCAGTGTGTCAGGTAACCCCATATCGAATACTTCTGGCCTCCAGGCCAGAACTTCCGTCGATGAGGGTATCGTCGTCGATGTCGACCCCGTGTTTATGACAGGCGACCGCGTCAGTGAGGGTACCGACTGGATCGTCGTCGTCGTCGTCGACGGTGGGCCTGCAGGTGGCTTCGGCGGTCCCGCCTTCGCGGCGCTCTCCCTGCGTTTATCCGCATCTCTACTCGTGGCTGATCTGTGTTGATCGCCCGAGGAGGATTTAGGCCCGTCTTTTTCTTTCTTCGACGAAGTTGACGTGGATTTTCTTGCCGAGTCTTTTTCCTTAGAAGAGTGACTTCGCGGCACGTCTTTCACCGTAGGTCGTGTTTTCTTGGCCGGAGGTTCAGACGAATGCGAGCGTCGGGGGGCCTCTGATGTTTTAGCCGAGGCGACACTGCGCACCGAGCCTACCTCTGACTGTGGGTACGCCCCCGCGCCATCGTTCAGCCACGAAACCAGTCGCCGATTTCGATCCTTCAGGGTTTTCTGGGAAAAACCCTTACATATATCGCATTGGTCCGCCGAGTGGTGAGGATGGAGGCAGTAGATACAGTCTAGATGGCCGTCCCCCTCATAAACCTTCTTCAGTCCACACGTGGCACACGGGCGAAAAAGAGGTTTTCCCGACATTATGACAGGACCAGACAAACAAACTCGCAGGAGTTCGAACAATTCGATAAGTAGCAGTAGACTACACGAGGAGATCCCACTATCTTTGGAGACGGTTGAAATCTGAAGGGTCCCGCGGGGGCGGGGCTTATATACTATTGCGTCCGACGGAGCGTGCGTGGGCGGCCCCGTGGAGGACGTGGACGGGGATAGGACACACAAGTGTCGGAAGTTTTTCCTATGGGAAATGACTATATATATATGTGTACCGAGGGTTCCCAGTCTGGCGACGGGGAATATTCTAAGCATGTGAATCCATGAAAGATCCAATGCTGGAGAAACATACATGCACACTAGGCAATCATTCAGGAACAAGTACCTAACAAGCGCTTTGTCTGTGTATCTATACCAAACTGTGATTCCCTTCCATTTCAGCAACTCGTACAAAATGCAAACCATAGCACATTGTGTAGTATTTGCAATTCTGATAATCGTTCCACGTTACATATACAATCACATAGCCAATACGTAAAATTAATGATTTTAAGATACAATGCCGATGGAACCAAAAAGAACAGCAAGCTTGCTACATTCACATACGGACAGGTAACACTTGGCAAGAAAACCTTCACAACAGTAGCCATAATCTACCACACAGGCGACACTACCACTGCAGGTCACTATAATGCATACATTCAAAAGCAATGTGCATGGTTTAAGTGCAATGATACTTCCATTGCTCTAAAGCAGAGATTAGAATTGCACACAGAAAATCACCTTCTACTCTGTGGAAGTGCAACAACTTAGCATACAGCAACTAGCCAACAAATACATCAGTGTGGCTGCTGTACAATGCATTCCCCAATGATTACAGACAGAAAACCAATAAGTGTACAAACATCTCACTAATATTGTTTCCTACATGGTGCTTAAAGAATCTACTAAGTATGAGGGTTTAAAACTATTCTCAGTATCCTCTGAAACCACCAACTACTCAAATAAGGCAACAACTGTTTAACAATGCCCATACCAATGCAAGAAATATGCAAACATCATTAGGTGAGCCCATAGTGGTGCACCAGCACTTCAGAATGTTGAAAGCTGTGAAAGTATCAATGAGAATGCACAAGCTTCTAAACATACCCTATACTCCAACCATAATACTTCAATATTGCTTGCAGCATTCAAACTGCCAAACTGAACCTTCAGCAACCACAGTGCTACAAACATATCCTCAAACATTTCCAAACTATCAATAGTTAGAATGCACCAAAAGATATCTAACTGCCTCCACAATTCTGCAATTTCACAGTGCAATGGCACAATACTTACAAACCATCAGCAACAGCCAAAAGCATAAAGAAATACTGCTAAAAAAGGAAACAAGTAAACAATTAGAATATTCCAACTGGTATATAACTGCAACCATACTACCAGCTCTTACGAAACAGAAATCATCCACCATTTCAATTCCTCCTACTGCAACAGTACCACCGACCCAATGATTATGCAAAGAAACACAAGAACTGCGCACATTGCACAGTACACTTGTTTAAAGCATAGTACTTACGCAGTACTAATTATGAGGTTCGACAAAGTATAGAAATATCTACATTGAAATGAACTACAAAATAACGAAGTACCTGCGCTAACATGTTATGTTTTCTTTTACCACACAGAATGAAACGATTACTCCTGAATTGCACATACCATACACAAAAACTGCATAGGTCCTCAACAGTAGAAACAGTAAGTATAAAATGATTGGTGTAATACTTCTTTATAATCTCCAAATTGTAATCTGTGCACATATTTCAGCAATCCACATACCAATATCATAATGTTCAATGCATAGCTATATTATGCTGTGCTGAATGTAACAATGGCCTACACTCTTGACTGCATACCCTACAGTCCAAGGCCTCCAGCCATGCACTCAATACTGTAGACCCTGGCCACACCCACCACAGCATACTACAAGCATGCATGCAAACATCTACCCACTTACCACAAACCACAAACATAACACAACCACCTACCCCCTAGTCACTTCAGTCCACATACTATTCCAGTACTTCCACTCAATGGACAAACTCTTTGCTGAATGCCCTCTTCAACCAAGCCTCTAAAAACTGGCCACGATCAATACATTATAGTACAGTAAACTACTGAATAATCTGCAGTCACCACAACCCAAACACAAAATGCATCCATATCTCACACATAAGTGTCGTATGACCTGTACGATTTGGCTCCTTGCATGCCACTAACATCGTTTAGCCCATTACTTCATGTTTGTTCTTATGTACATCATTTGACTGGAACGGGTAGAACACACAATAGAGTGCACCACATGGTGCAGAACTCGGCAAGCATATTTGAAAGTCTGCTGTAGCCCTTAACATTTTAAACTTCTCCCCTACTCTTTTAATATGTAATGCAAACACAATTTGAAAACCAGACTCCTCTTACAATCTTTTGTAGAGTTGTAAAGTAATTTCTTTTGTTTTGTGCACGAGGGCGCTAAATATGTCAGTACCCGAAGACGGTAAACTGCTTAACATGGCTCTGCCACCCACATATTCTCAGATGTCTCACACACACTATCCCAACATACACCGTTCATTCGTAAGACACTGCACATATAAATATTACATAGGGGCCATAATTGTGGAATTGTATTTTTGATCATCCGTCCAACCATTGCACCATGTTTAAGGTACCATCATCTCTCCATGTACCTAATACTAACTTCTACGTAACCACACTGCTTACATTGCAAAATGCATGATAAAATTCGAACACTTTCCAGCCTGAATGCTTTTTTACCTGCATTGTACCCGGAAATTGAAACCGAACATGCCTCTCTTGCAACAGGACAAACGCTTATTGTAAAACGGCCTTGACCGCTATGCATGAATTGCTTCAAGGACAGACTTTGGACGAAAAAAAAAAGCTATGATAACTTACACTATAGTCACAGCGCACATTTGGTAGTCTTCAACCGTTCAATACGGAGTACAGAGGAATTTCCAGTCGACACAGTGTAACCATGGATTTTGCAGAAATTATGTAAATGGGAGTTTATATAACATTTTTATAGGGATTAAAAATGAGTAGCATACAGTGCTCTATACATAAATATTAATGTACAGTGCTGTGAACTTTGTCCGTGTGCACTGTACTGGGTTTTCTAACGGTAGTTTTGCACATTTCGTTACAGTGCCATCTCTCCGGGATTCAGCCTAAATCAGTGCTATGATTGTTGGTCGTTTGGTTCATATCGATCTCCACCCCATTGCAACCTATACCTAGAGCACAACACTGCAATGAAATGCAACTCCTGCTCTCAAACAGGGCACTGTGTGTTTAATCGTGTGCTTAAAGATTGGCTGTATTGTCCTTTTAATTAACTTTCAAAAACTTGAGAGTTATACGCTACCTTATTATATTAAAATAAATAACAGCCAGCGGTGCATATAACACTCACCCGGCAGACAAACGGCGACAGTTGATGTTGTACTGTCGAATATCTTGCCAAAACAGCTCCTGCATTGTCCTGCAATCGTTGCGGTCCCCCAGGAGTTTTTTTGTTTGTTTTGGAGGCTTCTGTGGGCACACACAGAGGGAGCATGCCATGGGTCTGATGACACTCGCTGGCACTGAAATCATTCGTAAAAAGCTAAAAAAATTAAACAAGGGGGTGTTGGCAACGTTTGAAAGATGAAGCACATGTATGTAGCAGTGTAAGGAGAGTGGCACCTGCAAAACAGACAGCAAGCCTTTGGGTGAACACCTGACGCAAGTCAATAATACGCATCAGCTCCGCGAAGACAACCAACTCCACTGTTCACCTATGCATGTGCCACAAAATGCGCACCATCCAGTTTACGTATAGAAGCAAACATCTTTTGTAGTACTGCTTACTCTTTAGCTTTGCATATACAGCTATTGAAATGATAAGGAAGTCCCTGCAATATCAGAAACTACCCGCCACAGTTCAAAATGAAGGAGTACTGGGCACGAAACAGTATTGCCAGTGTTGCACTCGCTTTACCTTTTTTTGATACTTTCAGTAACACGTACGTTGTTGCAGTTTGCAAAGGAACTTGCATAGTCATATAAGGTACCTACATAAAAGGTTTGTGGAAGCAACTGTCTCTTATACTCCCCCAACCGTTCCACTCTCTCCTATAAGGGGGTGTTACTGGGACCATGTACTGCCTGCGTTCTATACGCCCATCCTGGAAGGCTTTATATGTGCCCAGTCTTGCTTTGATTCCCTGTGGCCAACCTAGACCGCACTTTTTGTTCCCGGCCTCGCGTAGGTGCAACCTGCAGTACCTTCTACCTGGGCTCTGTATGTGCTCTCTAGCTCGTGTTCTTTATACCGAACCTGGGCGGCGCTATGTATGTCCTTTGTGACCTGGATTATGTGTGTTTCCCCAGCATGGACTGAGATCAGTCTTGTTTAGCTTCTGGGAGTACATTTTATTTCATAGCAAATGTTGCACACTGAATTGCTTTTATGGACTCTCAAAGTTGGTACATCAACCATGATCAGATTGCATGATTTGCCCAAGATGACACACTTTAAGTAGCAAAAGCAGGATTTCGTCCCAGGCGGACATGTAAGAACGTGACCACATATCTTCACAGATATACCTCATACCAGTATTTCCTAATGGTTGGGAGGCAAACGGGAAAACAATTAGTTTTGTAGCAAATCACATAATAAACGAATTTGACAGTATATACATTGTTGTATACATTGGTATAGAAACAGATGAAGGAAAACAATGTGTTTATGCATTTATCTTGGGCATACAGGATAGAGGTTCTCACATGTAAAGGAAAATAATAATGTAGTGTAGTGCATGAATGGACACTATTATTAATATGTAACAACAGTATACTGTGGGCACACTCCTTTAATTGCATCTGCAATGTTTAATAATATGTCACGTGTGTGGGGTAAGGACACTGGGGCCTGTAATAAAGTCAACTATACATAAAAAAGCTTTTGTCTGGAAAGGGCGCCTTTGAGGACGTCACCGCACTTAACTCCACCCACCCTTAGCTACATCTCCATGATCCGCCCACCTAGGTCCCTTTGTCACATGCTTCCCACTGTGCCCTTGGCCTTTAATCTGCCACTCATAATGGCTACTTAAATGTATTGTTATTCCTCTTCGTTCGCAGATAACTTATACCTTATTGCCTGTGTCACACGAATGTGGAAGACATGCCAGCAGACGGATTCTGGAACAAACACTTCAAGATTACCATAATGGGTGTGTTCTCGTTCATCGTTATATTTGACAATCGCTATGGCCCTATGTGTCCATTTGCAGTTCTGGCAATAAGAAGCAACTTGCAAACATTCATGATGTAAGAAACCACAGAAACAAGAACGTTCACCTTTCCAAATCCATACAAAACGTGTGTTCTCCCACACGAACCACCAAGGACCATCAATCAATTATTTTGCTAATTTGCCAGACAAAAGAAGGACACAAAAGCACAGACAGCATTCTGCGCTCAAAGTTAGCCGCAAAAAGGAAAAATTGGTCGTCTCATGCAGCTTACACTTTCTTGTGAACAGTCTTTGAAAAATAAAACCATTACACACTGTTGTTGATCCATTATTGAAATATTCACGGAACAAGTACTATATATAACAAGGCAGAGAGAGGGTACGCTCTGTGTGAGCATGTCTGTTTTATCTTATGTTTATCTTCCTGTTTTGCGTATCTGGGTCATAACATGGCACGTTGGGCTACGCTGGCCACGAACGTAATGAACATAGCAGGAGAAAATTATTTGGACCAACTGTCAGCTTGCCGAGTGTTTTCATATATTGCCGTGCCCTCACTTAAAGTTAGTTCAATTGATGCACGCATAACATTAGCACAAGGTGGCCGCGCCAAGCACGTTCTTTTCGCATCTGAAAAAGTGCAGAAAAGTAAGATAAGAGTAAGATGGCCAACCGTCCCGTATTTTGCTGAACTTACCCGCATTGATGGTTTTGTCCCGCGATTTGCAGGCACCCTCTGTGGGCCTCTGATGATCCCGATTTTGCCTTGATCCCCTGCCTGCTAAAGCCTTTTGTACCTTGAGCTCACACGGTTGTGTGCTAGTTGAAGCAAAGGGCAAAAAGGCGCAAGTGCAGCTCTCCAAGGATGGGCGGCATTTTGAGATGTTGCCTTGTGTAAACAGAGCATTACAATGGCAGCAGTTAGACATCAATAGTGGCCAGGGGGATATTAGCCGGGACTTTTGTCCCTTAACCAGTTTGAACTCGGAGTGATTACAAGTGGCACTGCAGCATGCTGTGTTCCAAATAAAACTACTTTTGAAAGTGAAGTGAAAATGTTTTGGCTCACAGTAGTGTGCCCAGTAGTGCTGTGCCCATCCATGCAGGATGGGGGAAAACAAGAATAAATGAATACTCATGTTGTCCAACATAGTTCTTTGACCATTTATGTAGTGTGCGGTTAGTTCATGGTCAGGTGCTCCTTTTTTGATGTTGTATGTGTTTTTTCCAAGACATTTCTGTAAACAAAGCCTTAGTGATATGATATGATATGATAGTTTATTTATAAAGCGCCTATACACAATGTGTTTCAAAGCGCTTCAAGGCAAGGGAGGGAACAAGGGAAAATACAACCACATCCTTACAGGCCATGAACAGTAAGGATGTGAAATTAACTATCGTACTCAGTCTGACGACATTTCAGATAGTGCAAGAGCTAAGACATAGATAAGGAAGGGAGGGGGAGAGTGGGAAGGAAATGGCAACAGACAGGTGACTACCGTACTAGGCCTGACGACATTTCTGGTAGAGCCGGAGAAAAACAAAAGGTGAGGGAGGGGGGTGCAGAAAGGGAGGGGAGGAACAAAACAAGCGGCTATCATACTAGGCCTGACAACATTTCAGATAGTGCTGGAGGGGTCGGGGGAGGAAAAAAACAGTAATGGGAGGGTGGAGGAAACAGACGAGGTTGCTATCAAATTAGGTCCAGGGACAATTCTGATAGAGTAAGTGCATAGAAGAAAGTAAGGGGAGGAGATAGGAAAAGGGAGAAGGGAAAGGAGGAGAGAAAAGAGAGTAAACAGTCAAAAAGATTGGAGAAGCAAGAGTGGAGAGCGAATACAATTGCAGAAGTCAGTAGTAACACATAATGTTGCAAGCCAGGATACAAGATGAAGATGGGAACAGCATGATTCAGGGTCACCATGAGTACAAGATGCAAAGGAAGACCAGCATGAGAGTTGAGAAAGAGTGACGCACCGTGAATGAATGAAGTCCATAAAAGTCAAATCCAGCATTGGCCACAAGACAGTGATGGTGAAGGAAGGCACCAGGTGGCCGGGGCTTGCTAAGTGGTGAAAAAGAGCAGCAGGCAGGAAGGTACCAGGTGGGCGGGGCTTAGGCCTGGTGACCTAGATCCACTTGCACCTGCTCCCCATCTGCAAAGGAAAAGAAGCTGGAGGGCTCCTTAAGTAGGTAAACAGAGCGGCAAGCACGAAGGCACCAGGTGGGCGTGGTTTGCTAAGTGGTGAAAAAGAGCGGGAAGCAGGAAGGCACCAGGTGGACGGGGCTTGCTAAGTGGTGAAAAAGAACGGCAAGCAGGAAGGTACATAATATATATTAGTAAATATGTATATCAAGTAAACCTTACAATATATGGGGCCAACTGCTTAAGTTACCCACATTCTAAATCTGTGATGCTAAGCAAATCCTTTACTCTCTCAATAACTTATTTGACTCCCTAACCAAAATGCCTTATCTAGAGGAAACCATTTTAAGCTGAAATTGTGGCATGTCACTCCCTAATATGGAAGAATGCGAAAGAATTACACCAGATGGAACTGCACACATTGCAGCTCACTTCTGGTGCACTACCACGTCTAAATTGTCCTGCAGAACAATTCTGTAAAGCTGACCACCCTAGGTAAGATGCATATGAAAAAGGGTTACGATCGAGCAACGTATGGTTATAACAACTTACCCAAACTAACGGTACAATGAAAATGCTCTCTATACACATATTTGTCGAATCCATGTACCAGTATCACAGTGGTACATGGTTGACGACTTACAGCCTCCGGCCATGCAACCAAGCGTCTAGGCCCTGGCCACAACCACTGCAACGTAATACAGCCATGCATGCAAACATATGCCCAGTTACCACAACCCACAAACATAACATAGGCAACCAGCGGCCCTACCCACTTCAGTTCACATACTATTGTACTACTTCCAACCAAACCACAAAATCTTCAGAACATAGCCTCTGCTCCCAAGACTCTATTAAGTGCTTGCAACCAATACATCATAATACAGTAAACTACTCAGGAATGTGGCCAGTGACCACAACCCAAACACAAACCATCCACCCGAACCCTATCCACTTCTGAACACACAGTATTCGAACACTTCTCCCAG
Organism: Ambystoma mexicanum; assembly: GCF_040938575.1. Taxonomy (NCBI): domain Eukaryota; kingdom Metazoa; phylum Chordata; class Amphibia; order Caudata; family Ambystomatidae; genus Ambystoma; species Ambystoma mexicanum. The sequence goes on along the minus strand of NC_090930.1, from coordinate 76,287,986 downwards.
TGGACACACTCCACGACTGTTCTCTCCAGCCATGCACCCAAAACTGTAGTACGTGCTCACAATCACCACACCATAACACACCCATGCAACCAACACTCTGTACACTGCTCACAAACCATACACACAAGCCAACAACCTGAAACCTACTTGCAACCGCTGGGCAGACTCTTGGGTGCATGGCCTCCAGCCATGCATCCAAGGCGCTAGGGGTTTACCACAAACAACACAGCATAATACACCCTTAACATCCTCATATCATCTGCAATGCACTCTCCTTCCTATATTAAGCCTGCCTGCAGTCACCACAGAAAGTGCTCGCCTAAGGACCTACGCTACCCTAACAAAGGCTGCCTGCAGTCACCACAGAAGCTACTCACCTGAGGAGCTACCCGCGAACTGCTCTAGTATTCGCGGACACCGCACGCACATCACCATCTTCTTGCATCTACACAAATACAACATATGAACCATTTTTCACTCCCTCGACCCTTTCCAGCCCCTCTTCCCACCACCAGATGCTGCCAAGCACGTTTTCGAGTCCCTTTCGCCACTTCACTATCCTCGGATACAACATGGTGGGCGGTACCAAAAATTAAGACGCACATCACACGTCCATCCAGCCAACCACTGGGCACGTTGTATGTCTGCAGACATTAAGCTGACCTCTGGGCTAATCGGAGTTGTGAACGCGGAGCGAACAGGGAAATAGGACCGCGGAGCGGAGCCAGATATCACTAATTTAGTGTGACCTACATTTTACCTGTTTTTAAAAAAACAACTGGATGGATTTTCACCAAATTTACAAAAGCACGCCTTCGGGACCAAGCCGCCATTCCTGCCGCAAATTTGGTGAAAATCCATCCAGTGGTTTGTTTTGGGACCCCCCCTATACCTTTCCTCCCGCTGCATGAAACCTCACCAAACTTATAATAATTCAGAGCGGGCCATATACTTTTTTTTGCAAAGTTTGACAAGGATTCGTACAGGGTGAGCGAAGTTATAAGCCTCCCAAAAAGTGGTCTTACTATGGGTTGAGCAATTTACCATAACTACATGGCCGCTACGACGGGCTGTGTAATATCAAGCTACATATTGATCTCTGTCTATCTATATCAGGGCTTGATATTAAGGTTGGATAAGCATATTAAGGTTGGATAAGCAGGAGCTAAAAGCAGATCCTGGATATCCAGCATGAACCAGTGACCAGGAGCTACCACTAGGGAAAAAGGAGCTAGTACAAATCGTTCTGCAAATGTAATTTCCACATAAGATGCAATCAAATTATTTTGTCCATTATTTACGACCCTCTCATGCCTTAAATGGTGTACAGATGTGTCCTACTGTTTATTTTTAAATTGTCCAAATGCATACAGTTAATTTCACATATGTGTTTGTTCGGCATCTGTTGGCCTGGGGAGCTGAAAGTAGCTCCTGGTAGCTAACCAGACTGTTTTAAGCTAAACGCAGGAGTTAAATAGCTCCCAGCTGCCCTCAATTTTGAACCTTCTATATACCTTTATACATCTCAAAGTATGCATTTCTCTATGGCTCTCTATCCATATTTTCCTGCAAATCTAACGGTATGTATCTCTTTTCCTTTCCTGTATATCAATCTATCGATTCATCGCTCTGTAGCAATCAACATTTATTCATCTCCCTGTATACATCTCTCTATATACCTTTATCTATTTCTCTGTATACATCTATGTCTGTGCGTATCTCGGTCTACATCTTTATCCATCTCTCTAAGCATCTGTCTATGGGCCTCATTACGACCCAGGCGGTAAGTTACCGCCTGGGCCGTGACTTTACCACCATGGCGTAAACTACGTTTACGCCATGGTGGTTGGCGGACTTACCGCCCCATTCCGAGTTTGGCGGGGCGGTAAGTCCCCAATCCCCATTTACCCTTCCCCATTCCCATTTTTGCCCCATAGGGCATAATGGGAGTGGGGAAGGCGTTAATTACGCCACCGTAAATTACGGTGGCGTAATTAACTCCATGGTCCCTTAGCGCCATGGATTTTAACACCTGCTAAAAGCAGGTGTTAAATCCGCCATGGCGCTAAGGGACCTCGTACTCAGGCGGTAAGGGTCGCCGCCTGAGTTGTAATGAGGCCCTATATCTTTATCCATCTCTCTCTCTGGATCTATGCACATATTTTTTAGTACTCTGTTATTCAATTTACCTGTCACCATCTAGACCCCGTCACCCCCACACTCTGACGGTCTTTCTGTCTCTCTGTCTGTCGCAAGTATTGTGTCCGATTGTATTGATCTGTTTGTAACTTTGTCCATCGGTACTCTCGATAATACTGTTGTACAAACCGACTTCATAGCACAATGGTACATATATGACTCTAGAATGTGTGCTCTGTATCGATCGGGTCCAGTTTATGAAGACACATTGTAGCACACTTAGTAATTTTACATTCCGCCCGTCTCCCCTCCGCCACCACAAATCTAACTCCACTCATCCCCTCATTGTCTCTGTCACAATGTAAGAGCGTACTTAGTTTTTTCAATTGTATACCAAGATTACGCTATTTTGGCAAACATTCTTATTTTATTCAAATAACAGTAAAATTGTTATTGGATTCTCGTTGTTAGTAAAGGACACTGTTTTAGATGGGTTAAAAACAAGTTAGTTGTTATTCATTTTATCTGAATAAATATGACTGGCAAAACTAGTACTAATCTGTTTGCAATGCAAAAGTGGCAGATGAGAAATAACACAAGAACACTCTCCTGTGTGCGCATGTAGTCTTGTTTGCTTAATAAATAATAATTGAACATGGTTTGATTAAGAATGTGAATACTAAGAGTAGCGTTTGAACTAAATGTTATGTTCTGGTGAGGAGAACAATATTTGTATCTAAAGGTCTAAATAGAAATAGGAACAGCATACTTTTCTTTTTTATTTCTGTGGTAAAGGTGAAACAGAAAGTCAAGGGGACCTTGGAATTTTGAACACTGAAAGAGGCTCATTGTAAGTTGGCCCTGAATTCACCATAGTAAAAATTCCAAGGATAAAATGTAGTTATTAAGAAGAAAAAAAATATAACATTAAGCTGAAAGAAACACAATAGACGAAATTCAAGTTTCTATTCAGAATAGCTCTCAAATTAAAATTACCTGCATTTTACATTGCGAGAACGGAAACACAGCAGACTGTAGATTATTTTTTTCAGTATTATATTTATGTAAATGTATGCTTGACGCGAAACGATGTTCTACATTTATCTTCAACTTGATGCAAAAACAGCATTTAAAAAAATATATATAACGTATAAATAAGAAGTTATGTTTTATTTAAATGTAGTTAATAGTGTTATTTATTTTGACAAAAATGTGTGTATGTCATGGCCACCATCTTCCCGTGGATGAGTTCTTCAACCAAAACTGGAGCATCACCACCACAAAAGTAACTGTGATCACCATATTCTGGGACGATCGTGCCGCTCCAGTTTGCCCACTTGCGATGTCCGTCATCCAGACCAACATGGCTGTCTTTCATCAATGAACACATGCAGGGAACAAGGTTTTATTTCAAATGTGGAATAAATCATGTGTTTGCCCAAATGGAATGTAATGTGCTTCGAAAGAAAAAAGATTATGGAACTGAATTGCACTGTATTTTACTCCACAGAACTTTCACTTGCACAATTCACGTACTGGGATTGAAGCATCAAAGAATGGAATCTGAAAGATTGCATGGAATGTAACTGTCAACCTAAACATGATAACCATGGCTTGAAGTAAACAATCTGTTGTTGCATTGATTAAATGCGACAAAAGTTGTAATGAGACACATGCCCTATACATTAGGCCAATACAATTCCTGAGAGAACTTCTCCTTTAATTACTTTCTGCAAGGTGAAGGCTTACATATATAACAACTTCAAAGAATGATTAACATGTTTACAATGCAGTAAATCCAGGTATTACTTGACATGCTCACTGTCACTAAACAAGAAGAACTTTCCAGGAAATGTGGTGTCATCAGTGATATATTGGTTGTTGGTCGGAGCAGTAAATGGTAGAGGCACGAGGTATGGTTGCATATCTCATCATAACTGGCACATTTCTTTTGTTTTTGATTTTGCGGGGCAACCATAACATAGCCTTAACAATGTTTTTATCAGAATTCAAAGGTTTTTACGGAGAAACCCAACTATAATGTCCCTCTAACAAAGTTTTTTCATTGATATGATATGATATAAGTGATTTATAACGCGCCTGTACACAAGTGAATATATATTGTGACAATTTGCCAGGTATTGTCACTTCTTACCAGGGGGGAGCCTTTCCCCTGAGATTAGGGAGGTGCGGCGGCTACCCAATCGTCCCCATAGGGGGGGTTTAATGCTGGAGGACCTCATCGGGAGGAAATCCCCTTTTGGGGACAAATACGACAACCTAGGGTATAGCCCATTGAACAAGGTCACACCCCAACTTTCCCTAAGCCACCTCCTCCATTCCAACACACTTGCTTGAGAGTAGACAAATGTATTACTGTAGTACTTGGGATACAACCAAAATAGAAAATACCAGGGTGAAGAAGAGGACAGAAGACGTGAAGAATACGGACTGTGCTAGTACTGATACAAGGTAGCCACAAGGAGGCATTAAGATCAAGGTGTAACGATTGGAGGGGGTTATATATACTTCTGCCCTCGATATGGTTAGGGTAGAGGCACAGAACACCCCGCCAAGGTTCTCTAATGGTAGCAATGGATAAGCAACCACGGGTGAGACTCAAGCAAGATTATGCAGGCAGGTGTTAGATACAGTGAACCCCCAAATCCCCACAAAGGAATGTCCTCACACTGTTATGCGCAAACACAGTTCCTTTATATAAAATAAAGTTCGAGTTCAAGTAAATATATACACATAAATAACACACTTAGTACTTTAGGCAACACTATCTTAATACTGGGAAATATATAAACATCTATGTGGTACCACACTATACTTTAGGTTCAATTTAAAATGGAGACAGTTATCAAAAAGCATAAACCTCATAAAGCATTGGATAACTGCTTAAACATTACTGTAGAAAGGCAGATTAGATTCAAGACAATATTCTTTTTTTAAGACTCGAATAAGTGATACTGTGTGAGGATCCCCCACCTGGGCAACCTGTAAGGGAAATGTTAAGGTGTACTTTATCTTGTATATGATGCCCAGTCCAAATATGTTCAGTAATTGCCTGCTTTGTTTTTCTACAAGTCCCACTACCCCCATGTACCTGGGAAGCCACAGGAGGACAGAATCCACAATGAAGCTGGGACCCCTGGATGAATCCTGAGGAAGGAAAATGTTCTTCCTTGTCACAGTACATTGGGTGCCTTGGCAGTCAAAGTGGTGGAGGTTCTCAGCTTTACTGGACGAGTCCCCTGGAGGATGGACTCCCTTGAAATAAGGAGTGACGGGGATGTCGGTGTCGAGCGGGAGTAGGGAACCAAGCAGTCTTGGAAAGACAGCAATTCGGACGGTCGCGGTGCTCTCCGTTGGTGGGTCGTTACTCCGGCTGTGGTTGTCTCACAAAGGTGAAACATGCTGTGGGGCTCAACAAGGCTTGGACAAAGAGGATAAGATCCTTGGTGGCCATTGGCGGCAATGGGTGCAGTGGCAGGAGTAGGTTCAGATTTTGGTATTTCACAGTTTACTGTTGTTCAGTTCTTCAGTGCTGCAGCCACAGCACAGACCTCAGGATGGCTTCTGGAGACCTGGACATGACCAGTGGACTGCAATGCGGACCTCCACCAAGTCTGGACCCTCAGTACATCTTTTTTGAATTTTGGTGGCAGGAAACCCACCGGCAGACACTCCTCTGCCTGCAGCGAGCTTGGATGTTTTCTGGTGTGAAAAAGTGGTCAGCTGTCGTGGCAGACATGCCCCTTGGAGGATTCTTTAATCAAGTGGAACTTCGGCAGCTTTGGGCGTCAGGCAGCACAAAGCCAGTGTACCCCCTCTTCAGGGGGATACACAGTATCTTGGCTTTCAGCAGTTAAAAACACTCCTGGGTGACACAGATGGACTCCTTGGGCTCACGATGTCCAGGCACACCTCTTCTAGACTCACAAAGATCCCTTCTCCGGACGGCACACAGGACTGGCTTCCAGGAGACTTCGGATGAAGAGCAGCAGTTGCACAATGGTCCCTGGTAGCTCGGGAAGAGGTTTCCTATCCAAAAATTGAGTACACCCACATCCCTATCAGGTCGTCACCAGCCCATACATGTTGCTATGTGGGCAACACACATGTGCCCAAAAACACACACTATGGATACAAGGGTGTGCCCCCACCCATGGGTGCATAATTGTCACCCAGGGGTCGTGTTCACCAAAAGCTAAAATGAAGAGATGCACTACCAGAGGTCCAGGCTGGACCCTCATGGCAGAAAACATATACAGATAAGTGGTAGGACAAGGACTAGGAAGCCCTGTCTCTCCAAAAAGCACTTCCAGCATTACACAAGGTAGCAAAAGAAACAAAGGACTTTGACAATCTGCCAGGTGGTACTGGCAACAATGTATAAGAAGAGACAATGGAATTAACAACTTGTCAAGCCCTGCTGGCAGAAGCAGCTGCGGTGGAGAGCATGCTGCGCAGGAGTTTCAAACATGGACGGCAAACCAGAGGAAGAGAAGAACAGAGTACGCCAGTGAGCAGCTGGGAGTCTTGGGGTCTTGCTGGAACGGACCCAGCCAGCAGAGCTGCATGCCAAGACACTGCGGCAAGAGCAGAGGAGAGCAGCCTTAAGAGCCGGAGAGATGAACCTCAGTCCTAGGAAGCCCAGGTGACATATCAAAGCTCTAGTGAAGGTAATGGGTGCTACGAGAGACCCATAGGGGACATGAGGGTGCAAGAAGGGCAGGCTCAGGTGATTTTCCTTTGGCTCATGAGCAGTAATACAGCCAATGGGCCTAAAAAGGGTCAGCTGTATGTCCAAACTAATATTCCTCGTAGCAGAGAAGAGCTCCACGACCACTAGAGAAGGGTCTGGAACCCCAACACAAGTGAAGCAAGCATCCGAGGAAATCTTCCTTGTAGCAGTCGCAGAGAAAAGTCCAGTGACCACCAGAGAAGTGACTGGGACCCCAAAATAAGTGAAGCAAGCATCTGAGGACATCTTCCGTGTAGCAGTGGCTAAGCCCACTGACCACCAGAGAAGGGTTTGGGACCCCAAAGCCAGTGAAAAAGACATCCAATAAAATATTCCTCGTCACAGAGAAGGATTTGGGACTTTCCTAATACCGGACCGAGTGGCAAAATAAACGCCAAGTTCGAAAGATACAGAAAATAACTCTCAAATACTAACACAAGGGAGTCATTATTCTGCTGATGAAACTAAAGCCTTTTGAATATACTCCAGTGACGCCAAGGGAAGGGAGTCATTCCCTTGGCCTTGTTGTGAACTATATTGGAGTGTGCAGACCAGTTCCAGGAGATGGGAGTCATTATACTGGTCCAGAAAGCGGAGTGTACAAAGGTTTTGTTGGAACCACAAGGCAGGGAAAGGGAGTTTGTTTGTTTATTTATAGAGTGTGCCTAACCCAAGGGTATCTGTGTGCTTTTGCTTAAGGAATCCAATAAAGTTACGTACATACAAAATACAGAAGAATCCAGAATACAGATGACAGTTGACTGGTGTTACAGATCGAGTCAACCTGCCAGACAGGAGCATTGCATGGGTGATTCATGATAGTTACATGCAGTGAAAACATGATATAGCCTTGTAGTACAGAAATAGGAGGTTATACATGCAGGGCAAGTGACAATTTGTGAGCTATCATTAGCAGCCTTTAACTATGCTGGGCGAATAGCCAGATTTTTGTTTGCTTTCTAAAGATCCAGAATGATGGTTCAGCTCTTAGCGCTAAGGGCAATGAGTTCCAGGGCTTGGAAGCCGGAACAGGGAAACTAATCCCACCGGCTTTTTGTAGCTTCAATCTGGGGATATTTAGGCAATGTGTGTTTTTAGATCGAGTAAGTCTGTTGGAACGGCTTCTGGTGAATTTGTCAACCAAATATTTTGTGGCAGAGTTGGAGAGGCCTTTGTGGGTAATCTCTAATGTTTTAAATGCGTTTCTGTCTTGCACTAGGAGCCAATGGGCGCTGCGTCCTGCTGAAGATATGTGGTTGGCTCTCAGGATGTTTAGACCAGTTATTATAAGTTACTTACCGTAGTGACTAAAGTACTCTTAGTCCTTAGTCCCCTTTCCTCCATATTGCATGGGCGTCCCTTCCAAGGGACTGGAGATGGAACCTTTTTCACCAGAGCAATTAAGAGGCGCGCTGGGGTGCAGCCCTGGGAGCATGCGCTGCCCTGACTCCGCCCTCCGGCGCCACACCTCAGTCCCCATTGACGCGTCGACAATAGATTTAACATTGCCCAATGACACCAGTATTATTAGGGGGGAGGATGGTGGGACGTATGGAGGAAAGGGGACTAAGAGTACGTTAGTCACTACGGTGAGTAACTTATAATTACTCTTACGTCCCGTCCCCTTTCCTCCATACTGCATGGGCGAATACAACTGAATGTAGCCCCAGGGTGGAGAGGAGACCCACCTCAAGCAAATAGGTTCCTGAGAACTGCCTGTCTGAAGGCTGCATCGGATCTATAGCCGGCATCCAAACAGTAATGCTTGCAGAAAGCCGAGGGAGTGGCCCTAGTGGCGGCCCTGCTTATGACTTGCCAGGGGACATGGCGCTGGAATGCGATGGCCATTGCCTTGGCCTTGACGGCGTAGGTGTGCATGTTGGCCGGGATCGGCTTGTACTGGTCCTCGTATGCTTATTTGATGGCCGAGACCATCCAGCGGGATATGGAGGCCTTGAAGACCTGATAGTCTGGTCTTGAGCCTTCAAAAGTGACAAACAGGGCTTCCGAATTGCGGAAGCCCTAGATCCTGTCCAAGTAGAATTTCAGGGCACGCATGACATCCAGGCAGAGCAGAACTCTCTGTGCCTCATCCTTAGGATCGGCAAAAAACATAGGAAGGACTATTTCCTCGTTCAAGTGGAAAGCAGACAGCACCGTAGGCAGAAATACTGGGTGTGTCCGAAGGACTACTTTGTCCCTGTGAAAGGTAGTATATGGTTCAGAGGCGATTAGCGCCTGGATTTCGCTGACTCTGCGAGCCAAGCTGAGGCCGACTAGTAACCGTCTTGATGGTGACCAGCTTGATGTCCGCGGATGCCACTGGCTCAAATGGTTTATGCGCCAGGGCGCCCAAGACCACGTAAAGGTCCCACACGGGGTGCGGCCTCTTGATGGGCGGGTAGAGCCTTGCGAGCCCTGTCAAATATTTCTTGATGATAGGATTGGAGGAGGAGATCTCCTCTTCTGAGTTCCTGTATACCCATATGGCTGCGAGGTATGTACGGCAGGTGTCAACCTGAATGCCAGAGTGGGCGAGGTGCGCAGAGAAGGAGAGCACGTCGATCAAAGTACATGCCAGGGGGTCGATGTCCTTGGAGGCCGCCCAGTGGCAGAACCTGGTCCATTTACTCTTATACTGGGACCTGGTAGCCTTACTCCTTGCGCCCTGTATGATTTCCAGGTTAGCCTGGGAGAGGCTGAGGTGTCGCAGCGTTACCTGCTCAGGCACCACGTTGTGAGGGCTAGTTTCTGTGGAGAGGGGTGGATGACTCCGCCTCCCCTGCTGCACCGGAAGATGTGCTGGGCCCATCGGGAGGTGAATCGGAGGGGTCTCCGAGAGACTGAGCAGCTCCGAAAACCATGGTCTGCCCGGTCACCATGGAGCTATTAGAATGATGTTGAGGTGGCGAGACTCCCCGATCTTGCAAATCACTCTGTGAATCAGCGGAGTGGGCGAGAAGGCATAGGCCGTATGCCGTTCCACTGAAGCTGAAATGCATCACGCAGGGAGCCGGAGTCCTGTCCCTGCCAGGAGGCTAACTGAGGGTACTTGTTGTACCAAGTGGCAAAGAGATCCACCTGGGGATGACCAAGATCTCCTGAATAATTAGGTAGTTTAGCTGCCACTCATAATTGTCCGCTCTCAACCTGCTGAGCCTGTCCGTTCTCCAGGTTGGATTCCCCTGGGAGGTAGACTGCCGTGAGGTAGATGTCGTTTTCCAGGGCCCACTCCCACATGCTAACTGCCAGTCTGCACAGAGGAGGGAATCTGGTGCTTCCCTGCTTGTTAATGTAGTATATGCTGGTCGAGTTGTCTGTCTGGATGAGGACAACTCTGCCTCTGAGAAGTGGTAGGAATGCTCTGAGCGCTAGCCAGATGGCCTTCAGCTCTAACCAATTGATGTGGTATTCCTGCTCCTGTTGAGTCCAGGTGCTATAGACCGAGAGATTGTCTAAGGTGGCTCCCCAGCCCTCGAGCGAGGAGTCTGTGGTGATCGTGACCTGCAGCCAAAAAGGCTTGCCCGTCCGTAGGTTGCAGTCCCTGGACCACCATGCTAGGTCCGGGTGGAGAGATGGAGGAATGTTGATGCTCTCGGATTGAGAGCCCCGCTCCTGGTTCCATGAGGCCGCGAAGTGCAGCGGAATCCTCCTCATCCTCAATCTCGTGTGTGGGACGGCTAATAAGACCGCCGCCAAGAGACCCAGGAGATGTTGGTACCACCATGCCGAGGTCACCTCTCTGCTGAGAAAGTGGGAGGTGGCCCTTTTGATGGCTGAGATCTTGTCCTCCAACGGAAATACCTTCTCGGAGCACGTGTCCCAGATGAGGCCCAAGAATGGCAGAGTCTGCGTGGGCTTCAGTTTGCGACTTCTTGAGATTGAGTGAGAAGCCCAGATCATGCAGTGTGTTTTTAAGGGCATGGGAAGAGTGGTGTAGAGCTTCTGGAGATGTAGCCCTGACGAGCCAGTCATCGAGGTTTGGGTAGATGTGGAGGCCCTGAGCTCATGAGCTTGGTAAAGACCTTGGGGGCCGAGTTGAGGCCAAAAGGAAGGACATTGTATTGGAAATGGTAGCCCATGATCCTGAACCATAGGAAAGAATGATGGGGCTGCCAAATCGGGACGTGTAGGTATGCGTCCTTCAGATCCAGGGAGCACATCCAGTCTCCCTTGCACAATGTCTCAGCTATAAAAGCTGGCGTAACCATCTTGAATTTTTGTAGGGGTAAGGAGAGGTTGAGGGTGGAAAGGTCCAGCACAACTCTCAGGCTCACCTGGTTCTTCTTCTGAATGGCGAAAATCCTGGAGTAGAAGACCAGGCCTCGCTGGGAGGCTGGGACTTCCTCCACTGCCTGTCTCTCTTCAAGCGACCGGATCTCCACCAGAAGAGTTGCTGTCCCAACTTGAGGGAGTGGAGGGGAGGAGGGAGGAGAGGCTGGGATGGGTAGGTGGTAACCTGTTGATACTATGGAGAGGATCCAGGGGTCCGCAAAATTTTGGCACCAGAAATGTGCATGGAGAGCAAGCCTGGATGCCGCAGAACCCTCCGTAAGTACTCCCCCTGTCGGAGCGCTGCTGTGACTGGGTGTATGACTTTGGCGTGGTCTTGGTCAGGATGGATAAAGACTTGGCTGTTTGTGAGCTGTTTTTTCTTTTTGTTCAGCTCCTCGTCCGTGGTGGAGTGGAAGGGGTCCCCCCCTCGAATTGCAGATCTAATATGCGTTCCTGGACGTCTGGGTTGAATTTCGTTGCCCGGAGCCAGGCTATCCTTCTCATGTCCGGGACGTATCTATATGAGCCACAGTGGATTCCATGAGGTCCTGCGCCACCAGCTTGGCCTCAACCAGTCCCGCCTTGAAACGTGATTGGCTCTGTGTAGGGAGGAAGTCCGCAATTTCCCGCCATAACCTTTGGTTAGCGGCCGCCAGCATGGCATCGGCGTTGGTCTGACGAAGTTGTAAGGACGCGTTGGAATACAGCTTCTTCCAGTACGCCTCCAAGATCTTCTCCTCCTTGCCTAGTAGCGTTGCCACGGAGGAGGCTGAGGACGAATGAGGCTTGGAGTATAGTGATGCTGCATTGATCACCGAGGAGTAAGGCTGAGGATGGGCCGATAGCAAGAGTGTATACCCCTCCATCTGCCTTTACTTGGTGTCCAGGTGATGAATTGACCGGCTGGACAGAGTGGGATTTGAGCCAACCCTTTTTGACCAGGGAGACTACGTCGGTCTGCAGTGGAATTCCCGTTTTGGCAGAGGGGCGTCATGTGAGGACTTCAGCCAGAACCCCCTCTGCCGTATGCTCCATCTCGGGTTGGGGTAGGCCCAGGTACTCCGCCAGCCTTGCAAGACGTTCCTGGAAGGCCCTGGCTGAGGATGGCATGTCAGGATCCTCATCCGTATCCTGTGGGTCAGGAGAGTCCTGCGTAGGAGGAGGAGTAGCGGGAGCCGGAGGCTAGGGTACGGGGACCGGAGCCGGAGGCTAGTACGGAACCGCCTGAGGAATCGGCTGGGGAGCCCGGGGCAGAGGCTGCACCGGGGCTGGGAGCACCGGAGGAGCCGCCTGTGGTGCCTGTAGCATCGTAGGGAAGACGTCCCTGATGGCTTCCCTGAGGATAAACCCCATCCGAGGTGACGTAATGATCCCGAAGAGCCCATCTTTACAGGCTGGAGAGGCGGTACGGTACCGACGGGGTAGCGGGAGGCTGCTGGAGCCACTGCATACCCTAAAGGACGCAGTGGGAACCTAACCTGCGCAAAAGGAAGGATAGGCTGTCGGCCACCTACCTGGTGGAGGTCAGTGCCACCTTGACACTCGTTCTTCACCGAACTCCTGGAATGGCATCCGACGGGTGCCGATGTCTGGCACGGTGGCCATTTTGTTAAGCTGTCTGCCACGTGCCTGCGTCGTGTTGCTCAGCTCGCTGGGCCCAGCCTCCTCCAAGACTCTTGATGTGGATCGCGAGGCCTACCCTGCTCCTCGGGCTTAGACCCAGTAGGTGATACACCCTCGGCCCGTGGGCCAGTAGAGCTGCGTTTATAGGCCCCATCGGCGGTATTGTCGGTACTAGGGCGTGGCCCCTCGACATAATGCCGGTAAAAGGGCAGAGCCCCTCGGGTGGTGACCCGGTCAAAGAACCTCCCGGTCCCTCAGCACTGTCACCGGGAGGATCCGAGAATCCCTCGGCCATTAGGCCGGAAGCTGGAGCAGCCTTGGTGCACATGCTGGTATCAGAACCTGAGCAGTCCCTCCCGCGCGGGCAAGTCCTTGGGAAGGAGTCTCTTGCGGGGTGCGATGGAAAATAGAGGCCCTACCTTGGGCCTGGCTAGATGTTTCACGAAGTTCTTGAGGTCCTCTGGAAGAGACTTCTGGAAGAGCTCCCTCCACCTGGCTAGTCTGTTCTTCAGCGATTTCGATGACAAGACACTGTACAAGCTTGCCAACTGTGGTCTGGGCCATGGCAACGTAGGTAGAGGGCGTGGGGGTCTGAAGTTGGGAAGAGCCCATTGCAGGATGGACACCTGCTGAACTCTGTGGAAGTCAACATGCGCCGGGGAGGAGCATGAAGCCTGGGGACCGAGTTCCTGAATGCTAAGAAAGACAAAAAAGACAAAGAGAAGAAGTATCCGCGCATGGAATTACATGGCCGCAGCCAAACTCAGGAGTGCTAGTGAATTGGCCCATTCCCGTCGATGCGGAAAAGGGGACTGAGGTGTGGCGCTGGAGGGCGGAATCAGGGCTGCGCATGCTCCCAGGGCCGCACCCCCACACGCCTCTAAATTTAATGGGAAAGAACATTTTTCTAGTGAAAAAGGTTCTGTCTCCCGTCCTTTGGAAGAGATGACCATGCAGTATGGAGGAAAGGGGACGGGACATAAGAGTACTAAGCACATTGTTTTGAAGCACTTGAAGTTAGTTCAAGTTTCACTTATTTGTGCCTAATTATAGGGCATTGCAATAATCCAATTTTGATAAGATAAGTGCTCTAGCCAGCGTGATGCAGCTATAAGTAGACAAGAAGGGCTTACAAGCATAAACCAATTTGGAGGTGTACGCTCTTGCTGAGGCTGTGGCATTGACATGTCTGGTGAGGAGAGGGTAGAGTCCACTTTGATGTTGTTACCGTTGATATTAAAGGAGTTGTATTGCTTGTCTAACTTGTTTAGTCGTGACCGTGATCCAATAAGGAGTAGCTCCGTCTTATCGTCATTCAGACAGAGGCCATGGATAGCCATCCAAGCCTGGATCCTTAGGAATATTTTATTCAAAGTTTGGAGTCTATGTCGTAGGAGCCTGTCAGAGTGATGAGGAGTTGCGTGTCATCCGCATAGTTCGTGTAGGTGACACCCAAATCCTCTAGATGCTCAAACAATAGCTTGGTAAAGATATTGTACAGAATAGGGGGGGTGCACAGGAACCTTGCGGGACTCCGTAGGACATTGGGGCAGCTTTAGCTGAAGCTGTTGGTGCAAATACCCTCATGGTCCTGTTTGCAAGGAAGGACTTTATCGAGGCAGCTGCATTCGTGGAGAAGGCTGCTGCAGTGGTCAAGTATCTGGTAAAGATTTTCTGGTCGACTAAATCAAAGGCAGCTGATATGTCGAGCAGGAGGAGGAGAGATGGTTTTCCTTTATCTTTTAACTCATCCATTTGAATTTTCAAGTCAATGAGGGCTGTTTCAGTGCCATGTCTTGGTCTGAAACCTGACTGGTGTAAGCGTAGGAGGTTATTGGCTTCTAAATGATTTTGAATTTGAAGGTACGCTGCTCTGTCCAAAATTTTCAATAAGAACGGTACTGTGGTTATGGGTCTATAGTTAGTAGGGGTGCTAGGGTCAAGGTTAGGTTTTTTGAGAAGTGGCATGACACAGGCATCTTTGAGACTGTTGGGGACTGTGCAAGTCTCAAAGGAGGTGTTTATCACGGAGGTGATGAACGGGGTGAGCTCCTTTTCCGCTTCTTTTATGACAGTAGCAGGACAGATATCTCCTTGGCATTTTAATGGTTTTAAGTTGGCTAGATTTCCTTCAACTTCGCTAATAGTGACAGAGGCAAATTCAAATGGGCAGCAGGGTTTGGGTGGTAGGTTAATAGGCCCACTATGTTTGTGGCTTATGTCAAGCTGAGTTTTTTGGCTTCTATTTTGAATTGTAAGAGCGAGATTTTATCCAGTAGCGGTTTTTGAATATTTGTACACCAGGCGGCAGCGTTGGTGCAGGATTCTGTCATAGGTGCTGGATTCTTTAGCTCCCTAAGGATGGAAAATAACTCCTTAGTACCAGATTTAGCATTTTGAATTCTATTGTTGAAGGTGTCGCTTTTATTTTTTAGGATGGCTGCTCTGTATTTGTTGGAGGCTGTTATGAACTTTTACTTGTTTAGGTCAGTGGGAGTTTTTTTTCCAGTTAGTTTTAGAAATTCTTTTGGGACTGCGTAAGACTTTCAGATCAGAGGTGTATCATTTATTTAGGTGAGGTAGTGTCTTGGCTTTTCTCATTTTTAAGGGACCAATTTTATCTACGGCCTGAATTAGAGTGAAGTTATACAGTTCCACCATGGAGAATGGGTCCTTGTTTATGAGCTTGGGTTGATTATTGATGGGCTGTAGTAGGGGTAATCATTTCTCCACAGTAATATTGCGATTCTTTCTGGTATGAATTGGCCTCCGGCTTCCCTGGATGGTAAAAGAGATGATGTGGTGGTCGGATCAGGCAAAAGGAGCATTGGAGAGAATCTTGGTGTCACAGTTTAGGTCTGCTAGCCAGTCCAATATTCTGCCTTTACTATGTGTCGGGGTGATGATGCGGTGTGAGAAGCCTAGCTCTGATAGTGTGTTAGCTAAGGCTATTGTGTTGTCATCACTTGTGTCATTGAGGCCTAAGTTTAGATCTCCCAACAACATGATTTGGGAGCCAGGTTTGGTGTTCCAGGTGATGCGGTGTGAGATGTCTTCCTCAAATGAGGAAAGTGGGCCAGGGGGTCTGTACAAGAGGTGTGTCAAAATAGTGCACTCCGCTGATAGCGGTAGTTTGACCGAAAGAAGTTCTCCAGAGGAGAATGGTTCGTTGGTAAATTCCCTAAAGCCTAGTTGAGTTTTAGCAATAAAGGCTACTCCTCCACCTCTACTAGTTTCTCTGTCTGCTCTGAGTATTGTATAGTTTTCTGGTACGGCAAGAGAGAGAGTTGGGCCTGCAGCCGAGTGTAGCCAGGTTTCCGTGATTGCAAGGAAGTCTAAGTGATTAGATGTGATGAGGTCCGCTATGTCTAGTGCATGGGCTGAAAGTGACCTAGCATTTATGAGGGCTCCTTTGAAGTGAGGTACGTCTGAGATAGGTAAACCTGTATGAGATGGGTTCTGTGCTGGTGGGGTTGAGATGTTATCGAGATTGTTGGAGTGTAGAATGTCTTTCGTAGGCCGTGTAGGCGTAGTTTTAGGGCAGGGAGGAGTTTTGCAGAGAGCAGTGAACATCCAGTTGTTCTTTATACGGTATCCTAGTCTTGTGTTTCTGATATTTACCGGCCACGGTTGGTTGGGAGTAGGCCGGGAAGTCTTAGTTACTTACCTGTAACTGTATTTCTCCAGCATTGGTATCTTTCATAGATTCAGATGCTTGAATATTCCCCGTCGTCAGATCGGGAATCCTCAGTGATAAAAAATAATTATTATAATGTTTTAATATACACACATTGCTACATAGAAATGCATGTATATAGTCCATTATGGCCTATGAGCCACTCTATTGTGTAGTACCTCCACCTCACCTTGGTCCTTTATGACCCCAACCAATGAGGTGGCAGGGCATATGCTCCACCCCAGGCAGCCATCTTCAGATTTTGAACCATAGAGACTACAGTATGATGGATGCTGAGCGTAGGAGCAGCCTCTCAGGGGAGGCGGGTGGGCGCATGTGCATCTATGAAAGATACCAATGCTGGAGAAATACAGTTACAGGTAAGTAACTAAGACTTCTCCAGTATTGGATCTTTCATAGATTCAGATGCGTGAATAGAATACCAAGCAGTTAAAACATGCCACCATCATATCATATATGCAAATACAGAAAAAACATATTTCTGATCAAACCTTTACCATGCAGCAACACCATGGTTACATACTCCGGGAAAGGTGGGAAAGGGAGGCTGGTCCTAACTTATGCAAAGAGATGGCGGAGCACTGCCTGTCCAACTGCAGTTTCTTTTTTGGTATCTTTAGCCAGGCATTAGTGTTTAGCGAACGTGTGCAGAGTACTCCACGTGGTGCTCTGCATATGTCCTTCAAGGCCACCCCTGCGTGGAATGCTGTTGACGCCGCCCTTCCTCTGGTGGAGTGCGCAGATGGCGGTCTAGTTAGAGGGTCGCCTTTCATCTGATGCCTGACTTTGTTTAGAGATATGCTGTCCCTTGGTACGGCCAGAGAAAGCAATGAACAGTCGGTTTGAGGATCGGAACTCCTTGGTTCTCAGCAAGTAAAACTTCAACACTCTAGCAACGTCTAGAGAATGTAATGTTCTTTCTGCTTCAGAAGCGTGATTCTGGAAAAAGGTTGGTAAAACAATGCGCTCAGTGAGTGTCATCTCCGAAAGCACCTTGGGAAGGAACTTAGGATGTGTCCGTAAGATAACGCGGTCCTTCTGGAACAAAGTAAACAGAGGTTCAGAAGACAAAGCTTGCAACTCACTGATCCTTCTGGCTGATGTGATGGCTATCAGAAGGGCTGTTTTCCAGGACAAGAACTTCATTTTGCATCTATGTATGGGTTCGAAGGGAGGTTCCATGAGGGCTGTCAAGACGGTGTTGAGGCTCCATTTCGGGACTGGCGTGGGCATAGGAGGATAAGTACGCATCAGCCCTTTCAAGAAGACTTTAACTGTCGGTAAAGAGAGCAAGGATTGCATCTCCGGAGTTGTTGTGTACACCGCAATGGCTGACAGATGGACCTTGATGGAGGACATTGAAAGCCCTGTCTTAGCCAAGTACAATAAGTAGGGTAGAACTTGATCAACCGAGACCGTGAGAGGATCGATGGCAGATCTCTCGCACCACTTGGAAAATCAAGTCCACTTCCTGGTGTAGGCAACTTGTGTCGACGGGGCTCTCGCGGCCCTGATGATATCCCAACATTCTGATGGTAGATTAAGGTTGTTCAGTTTGCGCTGCTCAGGAACCGTGCCTAGGCTTCTCGGGTCATGGTGGACCTTGCGGTTCTGTTGTGTCAACAGATATTGATGCGCCTTGAGGTGAATCGGGGGCCGATTGGATAGATGCTTCAGAGTCGAGTACCAGACTTGCCGCGCCCAATCCGGTGCAATTAGGATCATTGAACAATTCTGTTCCTTCATCCTGCAAAGTACTCTCGCCATGAGGGGGATGGGGGGGGCATAGAGGAACTTTCCCATCCAATTCACTGAGAAAGCGTCTCCCAGTGATTGATACTCCGGGTAACTTGAGGCAAACTTTCTGCACTTCTTGTTGTCCCTGGTGGCAAAAAGGTTGATTTGCGGATGGCCCCATAAGGCAAAAATCTGTTGGGTTTCCTTTTTGTCCAGCTCCCACTCGTGGGACGACGCTTATTCTCTTCTTAGTCTGTCCGCTAGGTCATTGTCCACTCCCGGAAGATGCTCTGCTTTGATCTGCACTCCGTGGTGCAAGGCCCATGCCCATAACTGTTGGGCTTCTTGTGACAGGATCTCTGACCTCGTGCCTCCCTGCTTGTTTGTGTAGTGCATGGAGGTTGTGTTGTCTGTCTGAACTGTAAGTACCTGTCCAGCTACCACAGGCAGGAAAGCTTTCAGCGCCCATCTTATGGCCCTGAGTTCTAACACATTGATGTGTAGCTGGGATTCTTGTGCTGACCAAGTGCCCTTGGTTTGGAGGTCCGCAAGGTGAGCTCCCCAGCCTGATAGACACGTCCGTCCTCAGCAGAAGGGTCGATGTGGGTGCTTGAAATGGCATCCCCTGTAGAAGATGTCTTGGTACATTCCACCATCGAAGGGCCTTGTGTAACGTTGATTGGTTGTGGACTTGGTCCTCCCAGCATCCGAGAGCTTGTTTCCATTGGTGGTCCAGGGCCTCCTGAACCGGTCTCATGCGAAGCCTGCAATTTGGTACAAGGAAAATGCACGAGGACATCATCCCCTGAAGGGATTTGTAAGAGTGCACAGATGTTGTCTCTCTCTCCAGGAAGCCCGCTGTTGAGCGTAGAATCGCTGCTACCGTTTCTGCCGATGGTCTCACCCTGGGAATGCTGGTATCGAAGGAGAAACCTAACTCTTCTAGGAGGTTGATAGTCCTTGACACTGCTGAGCGAGCCCTTGCGGGCAATTGCGGACTGCTGAGCATACTTTTATCAACCAGTCGTGCAAGTATGGAAAGACTTTCATTCCTGTCCTCCTGGTGGCAAGCATGGTGGCAGCTACTGGTGGCAAGCATTTTGTGAAAACTCTCGGTGCCGATTTTAGCCCGAATGGGAGCACTCACAACTGAAAATGAAGCTCTCCCACTGTGAACCTGAGGAACTGTCTGTGGAATGGATGGATCGGTACAAGGAAGTATGCGTCCTCCAAGTCTAAAGTGGCCAAGAAGTCGTGCTTGTTTAACCAAGGCAGCACCCTTTGTAATGCCACCATCTTGAATGTTATGCGTTTGATATATTTGTTGAGTGCCCTCAGGTCCAAGATGGGTCTCCATTGACCGTTTTTCTTTTTGATGAGGAAGAAGCGGGAAAAGAAACCCTTTCCCCTCTGGGAGTACGGCGCCGGTTCTACTGCTGCTTTCTGGAGTAGTTTTTGAACTTCGGGCATAACCTGCCTTAACATATGCACCCTGTGCGAAGTTGGAGGCAGGGAAGGAGGTTGGTCTAGAAATTCTAAGGTGTGACCCTTTCGGATCAGTTGCAACACCCATTTGTCCGATGTAATTGACTGCCAGCGCTGGAAGAACTGGCTTACCCTTCCCCCCCACCGGGGTGTGGCGTTGAGGGGAAAGAATCGGATAGTCAGTTTTGCTTGCTTTGTGACTTCCCTTGGGCGGAGCCACCCCTGCCTCTATGGGCGTATCTGTTGGAGGACTGACATTTATTTTCTTGGTACGTGCCGCCTTGTGCTTTCTGGCCATAAGAGGAGTGACCGTATCCTTTGTATTTGGAAGATGAGCCTCTATAGGGACGAAAGGATCGACGGTCCTTATCCTTGTCCTTCAAAGAACTGATGACTCGGGCTGTGTCCGTGTCTGATTTGATTCCCTTCAGGTGGTCATCTATTTTCTTTCCGAAGAGATCTTGTCCATCAAAGGGCATGTCTAATATCTGCGCTTGGACTTCAGGCCTGAAATTAGTAGCCTTCTTCCAGGCCTGCCTTCTGAGTACTGTGCCATGTGCCATCTGTCTGAAGCCTGATTGGGCCACATCAACCGCTGCGTCGATCATATGATCAGATGTTGCTTCACCATCAGCGATTATCGATCTAGCCTCTTCCTGGAGCTCGGGTGGTAACTGCTTAGCCAATTTGGACATGCAGAGCCAAAGCTTGCGATCAAACCTGCAGTCATGGCCAGAGCATTACCCGCTCTCAAGGTAAGCGACGCCGACATCTGCTTACGCACGTTCTTGTCCGGTGGTGCTGACAGAGGCGAAGCGGGATTGGCGAGCTTCTTCCTTGCTGCAACTGTGATAACCGAGTCCGGCTTTATATGACCTCTCAAACAAAGCGGTGCAGACTCGGGTGCTTTAAGTTTCTTCTCTGGTCTGGACACCAGAGCCGGAGTAGACAAGGGCATAGATAGGCGCTTAGTTGCGGACTCCCAGATGGTGTCGAGGAGAGGGATGGTGGTCACCGTTCTCCTGCGTTTGTCCCTGTGCTCATAAAGCACCGATTTCCTTTCCTCTGATGCAACCTGAATTTTTAACAATTCTGCAGCCTTGCCTATTATGGTGTGGAAAGAAACCAGATCATCAGGCGGTGAGGCATCGCCTGGTGAATCACTCTTCCTGGGCTTCTCAACTACGTAGTCATCCCACTCACTGGTTGCGTCAGGGTCCTGTGTAATTTCACCTTCTTCTGGATCAGAGAATTTGCTAAAAGGATCCCCCTGCCAATCTGAGACCGAGAGGGAGGACGACACCATTGTTGGATCCCTATCTGGAGATCGAGGTCTATGCGATGATTGTGGTGATGGGACTCTTGTCGGTGAACTACTGTGAGTCCTGCTCCTAAGCCTTCAAGCAGGCTCAGGTGATCTCGTTCTCTTCTGAGGTCTACTCCTGTGAGGTGAACTTCCCGACGTGCCTGGAATTGGAGATGTGTCTCGCCGATGGGTTTCCGTTTCTATGGGATCAGTCGGTATGTTTTTCTCCCTTTGACACCTGTAAAACTCCTCCACAATCATCTGTACGGATAACATCAGTATCGGGTCATGGGGATAGTCGGCCTCTTCCGTGGACGGCTGCCAAGGAGAATCACATCAGGGAGCTCTGCCATGTCTCCCAGAGGCGAAACATGTGGTACCACTGGTTCAGCAGCTTCAGCACCCTCAAGGAAATTGTCCTCAATGACAGGTGTCACCCTGTCGTGAGCAGAATGCGCCTCGGACTCCAATTCCTCCGTAGCTGCAGGAACTTGTGGTTTCGCCAACGGTGTTGTGATCGATGGTACCTTCGTCGACAAGCGTCCCGCCGACGGTAGTTCCGTCGACGAATGTGGTTCGGATCCCGTCGATGAGTATTTCATCGACGAATGTGGTTTGTATCTGGTCGCTGAGTGTTTCCTTGACGAGTGCGGTCTGCCCGTTGTCGAGTGCTCCGTGGACGAGCGCGCCGTGGACAAATGCCTCGTGGACGAATGGTGCGTTTTCTTCGTCAACGAGTGCTTCGTGGACAATAAATCCAATGACGATGATCTTGCTGTAAACAATGTTTTATGTGTAATCTTTGTCGATGATGGTTTCGTCGACGGTATGGCCGATGACGGGCCTTTACCTTTCCCTTCGCTCGTGGATGGCTTCCCCGTCGACAACTGCCCCTCCCCCCTGGGTTTTGCAAACTCCTCCTTACCTCTAGAGGTAGGTTTTGCTGACGAATGTGACTTCTTCTGGCTTGGGGAGTCCAGTGGAAGCAGAAGGGGTATTAACTCCAGCTTCCTCTTGCTTTTGGCAATGGGAGAGGAACTCCTTTCCACTGAAGAGGACCTTCTCCTTGAAGTATGCCTCTCAGATGTAATGCTGGAGCGGACAGGAGCTGTTCTGACAGACTCTTTGCCCGAAGATTGATCCCTGGCTTCCAGGTGTAAAAGAAGTCTTCTGTGCCTGTCCTGAAGGGTCTGGTTGGAAAAAGTTTTACAAATATCGCATTTTCGAATGTCATGTGGCTACAAACAAATTCAGTGTTCATGTGGGTGCTTCATGTAAACTAACTTCTTCTTGCACCTCATGCAGTCCCTAAACAAGGAAGGCTTCTTGACAGCCTGAGATGCAGCCATTCTGAAGAGATGGTTTATAAGCCGATTTTAAGTCAAAAACAACAATTATTTGTCTCAAAAATTCACTGAGACCAAAGCCCCTTAGTAGGGGAACAAAGCAGAATATATTTGAAAAATATATTCCACATAAAAAGTAGAAAAGAATTGAAGAGCTCCGAGAGCTTGAGGATTCCCTGTGTCTGTTAGAATGCATTGAAAAATCTGAAGATGGCTGCCTGGGGCAGAGCTTAAGCCCTGCCACCTCATTGGTTGGGGTCATAAAGGACCAAGGTGAGGTGGAGGGACTACACAATAGAGTGGCTCATAGGCCATATTTGGACTATGTACATGCATTTCTATGTAGCAATATGTGCACATGAAAACATTTTAATAATTATTTTTTATCACCGAGGATTCCCGGTCTGATGACAGGGAATATTCAAGCATCTGAATCTATGAAAGATCCAATGCTGGAGAAGCATAAAGTTCGATCCACTGTATTGGTGTGAGGGGCCAATGGCTGTTTTCTATTGTTCCTTGGTTGGAAACAGGCGAGGTCCTGCCAGGCTGGGGAGCAGGCAGGAACTTCGTCGGTGCTACGGTGTTGAGTAGAGGTAGAAGGGTGGCCATGGTCAGGTTTATCTTGCATAGGTTGACCATGTGGTCTGTGGCTTAGGTAGGATATTTACTAGTGGTGTTAATATTCAGGCAGGATACAAAAGATGATAAGGCACTTGGTAATGGCAATGTTTAAAATATAGTGCAAGGAACATAAGGGACATCTAGATAGCGAGTTCAGGTTAATAGTGATTACAGAGTAATGAGTTCAAAACTATGGCAGGTTATATGCACCGAATGTCAGGTGCAGCAGTGATACAAAAAGTGAGTGTAATATTGTGCTGGGACTAGCATGTATGACGAACGCATTGGCGATAAGATGCATAACAACTTCACGCAAAATGATACCAAGGACAAGTAAGGTAAGACACGCATTAATGCAAGCATGAGGGACATAGTGGGCACAGCATAAGTTGGGGACACGTTAGTGGGCTGACTACAGTGCTGCAATCATAGGTCAGTGAGGCGGGTGTTGGAAGCTAGTACTGCATGTCTACGAGAAAGTGCAACATATGATGTGACATACTGAATAAATGCGGTATCAGGTCTGTGAGCAATATTAGAGTTGCAGTTAGAGTAGACTTAGACATAGCCTGAAGAACTTTAGGAAGACTAGCAACGGTCGTGCATAGATTGCAGTCATATGGTGGCAAGCATCTTTGTAGTTGAGGTAGTCAAATATGATTGCAGGCAATCAGGGGTAGCACAAGCAGTTTTATGTAGGCCACATAAAAGATACTGATGACATTGCTGCAGGAATTAATTACAATAATACGGTAGAAGGTATGGCATCAATCTGATGTAGTGGAAAGAGTCTGTCTTAGGTGGCCTGAGGTGACGGTGATGGTGACAAGGCTAGCTAGAAGATGATAACTTTGGTATAGTTGGTGGAGTTGAGGAATGCAGGGCATTGAAAATGGCCAGAGCAAGGAGTGTTCACGCGTAGGGGAGAAGTGCCAAAGGCCAGAACAGGAGGGCAGCGGTACAACGTATGGAGGGCAAAATAGATGCTGTGTAGCCTTTGGACATACCGGAGCACAATTTGCAGCCTCTACACACAGTAATCGCTTACCATGTATATGTCGACGGCTTGTTGGGAACCAAAGCCGGGGTGCGCTGAGAGCAGAGGGACAGCCTTTGTTGTGGTGCATTTGGTGGGGGGCTGGGTACCACCTGCTGGCCCTCCCGATTGGGTTAAGTAGCGACTGGCAGCCAATCAGGTCGTAGAGGGTCGAACTCGTTGGTATCAGCATCACAGATCTGTAAATGCAGCGGCCATCTTAGTGAGAGGCATTATGCTTGTGTTTTAAAGCAGCAAAAACACAGTCTGGGCAAATAAACTGGAACGTGGCACTGGTAGGAAAGAGTGCCAGCAGTGCAGTGAATAGACCAATATAAATGTAGATATTTCGCCAAATTCAGGAAAAAGCCAGTAGGAACTGCAAGAGGTGCAGAAGTACCCTAAAGGGCTTACCTCGTGGCGGAGTCTGCCGGGAGGTAAGGGGGTACGCTGCTCCTGCAGTGCACCTTTCCGAGAGAGCGTTCCTGGCTCACGATACAGGACTGCCAAGTGCTGGCTCAGACAGGAACCTTTGTTGTGGTGCCTTCGCTGGGGAGGCCGGCTTTCGCCGGCCAGTCCTCCCGATTGGGTTAAGTGGCGACTGGCGGCCAATCAGGTCTTAGAGGGTCAAACTTTTTGGTATCAGGATCACAGATCAGCAAATGCAGCGGCCATCTTAGTGAGAGGCAGTATGCTCTTGTTTTAAAGCAGCAAAAACACGGTAGGGGCAAGTAAACTGGAATGTGGCACTGGTAGGAAAGTGTGCCAGCAGTACAGTGAAAACATCAATGTAAATGTAGATATTTTTGCCAAATTCAGGAAAAAGCCATAGGAACTGCAAGAGGTGCAGAAGTGCCCCAAAGGGCTTACCTCGTGGCGGGAGTGTGCTGGGGTATTCTGTTCCTGCAGCGCACCTTTCAGAGAGAGCCTTTCTGGTTCACAATACAGGATTGCCAGGTGCCGGCTCGGACAGGAGCCTTTGTTGTGGTGCCTTCGGTGGGGTGGGGGCTTTCGCCGGAGTCATTCCCTCTGTCAATCAGAGAATATTTTGGGGAACAACACTGAATACCAGGAGAAGATAGGGATAGTTAGGGTTTATTTTTACTATAAAAAAGCAAATATAGCAACCAACATGCCACCCGTGTGTCAGCTTCCTTCTTCGACACCCTTACAACATTTAAGTGTGCAATGTGAGACAGGCATGGTATCAAGATAGACACAGACTCAAATATGTTAGTTTCAAAACCTTTATTTACTAAGGTTCCTGGGTTGTGTAATGCCTAACTTGCCCTAACTCTAAAGGGATGGTTCCCTTAACTGATGTTTCTAAGGGCCGTCAATGTCTGAAAGTCCAAAACAACAATACGCTCTTTACAAAAATGTGTTAGGAAGTCTTTAAAATGGAAAAAAAGAGTGGTTCAAAGAAAAGGAAATGTAAATGTAAACCACAGCTGGTTTCAGATAGTTTTACCAATGGGTGTAATTTTGCCAGTGCAATATTGTTCAATTCAAAAGGAGAGCCCTTAGAACCTTCCACAGAGGCCTCTTGCAGCAAATCAACAAAGTTCAAAATAGCCTGGGGTCTCTCGGGGCTTCCTTTCCCAAGCTCAGACTCTTCCAGTTCCAAACAAAAAAAAAAACACAGTTCTGGTCAGTTCTGGTCTGGTCAGTGTTCCCTTCCCCAAGTGTAGCCCCAACAATGTCTCTCGCACATTTCTTGTTAGGCCTCTCAGGGTTCCCTTCACCAAGCTTAGGCCCCTTCCGTCTTTTAACAAAGATCTCCTAGTCAGGATGTACCTTTCAATGTACATGTCTTACATGGGATAGTATCAGAGAATTTGCAGAACGCTGGGCTCTTTGATCCACCCACCCACGACCACTCTGACCTTTAACAGCTCTCCTTATTCCTTTCTCTTTCTTTTTAACCCTTCACCTTCAGGTGCTTCCTGCACCCCTTCTTGGTCTCCTTTGTTTCCTTTGCTTATTGTGCACACTTCTACCGTCCGTTGCTTTATTTTCTCTGTATGGTGCCTCTGGCACGCGTTCCTCTTTACAGCGTGCACAGTTGCACTCATCTGCTTCTTTCTTTTCAACCTTTCCCTCTCAGGTGCTTCCTACACCCCTTCTGGCTTTCCTTTGCTTTCTTTATTTCACTGTGCGCACTTGCACCCTTTTCTTCACCATGCACACCTGCACCTCCCTGTGGTTTCTTGACTTTATATCGGGCCTCTTGCACACTTCACATGCCTTTACTCTGCTTTGCTTTCCTTTAGCACCGCTAGCACCCTTTTCTTATTTCTGTTTTCCCTTTTTCTGTTATTTCTTGGACTTTATGTACTTCATATGCTTTCTCTCTCTTTCCGTTCCGTGCTGTATTGCAAACTGTGCCTTTCTCCCGCTTCCCACCAGTCAAGCGCATGCTCCAGAGTTTCTCTGACTTTCCTGAAAATCACTGGGCAGCGTTGCATTGACAGGCGGTCTCTCTCTGGGTATGCGGGGTTGAGGTCATGGTCACACTGCCTGCCCCCCTCAGGCACACTTGGGACTGGCACAAGTCCCAAGGGAACAAGCACTTCACTGAACATCGCCAGCAGGATGCGGGCTGCCTCACTCCGGCTCCTCGGAGGCGCAACTCCCTAGCCACGCTGCAGCCCCTCACACACACCGGCCCAGCGTCTCGGCACCCCGCTCTCCGCCAGGCTTCAGCTCCTTCTGCTCTCTGTTCGTTGGCTTCTCTGGTCCGGACAGCAACCCCAGCTCACTCCTCTCTCTTGGCAGAACCTGGCTTGGGACTGAGACGGGATACCCTGCTGGTCTCAGCCATGCATCATACCTTCTGCTCACCCAACTGCTTCTTCCAGAACTCCACACTTTACAGTGTAGGGAAGAGTCAGGTGTGCACAGTTGGAATAAAGTGCCTGACATTGCCTGAATATTAATGGGACAGCCTAGTGGTAGGTTGCAGTAGTAGGCCCTGTCTTGCTTCCCAATGCTTTTCCTATGGCATCCATAACTAGAGACACAGCTTGCCTAATTACCAGCCATTTCGAGCTCCAATCAGTCACTGTTGTAGTGCAATGACACTGTGTTGAGCTGGTGGAGCCAGTAGAGTATGTTAGTCGCTGAAGACAAACGTCTACTTTTCCACATCCGAGGCTGCAGTGTCTTCCAGCACCACCAACCTTACACCTTGTGATGAATCGAGGGAACTCGTCACTTCTCCCCAAGCGGGAGCCTCTCCTGTGAGAATAGGGAGGTGAGTCTGCTCCGCAACAACCTCTCTAGGGCTCAAGGCAAGTGGGACCTCACCATTAGAGACTATCCCTTTGGGGACATGGACTCCCATTGAGGAACTCCCCGAGGCCTTCCATGTGATGGCTTATATGTGCTTGTATAATACACCAGAGTGTTATCAGTTTCATGAAGATAAAGTGAACCAATATCATCAGCAACAAAAAACGCAGGATATCCCTTTAATGGACTGTGTCGAGGAGGCTGATAAGGGATGATATGCCAGAGAACCAAGTAGAAAGAGCGGAGAGACGAGAGAGAGAGCTGAATACCGAGAGAACCAAGGGAAGCCCCCTGTACATAAGAGAATGGAAGAAGGTGGGGCTGTCGTAGAACTGAGAGCAGCTCCGACACAAAGTGAGAAACAATGGGAGACTGCCGTGTCTGTGAAAAGGAAATCCAAGTCCGGTGCAAGATAGAGTTCGGTGGTGGCGTGACCCTGAAGTAGTCGTGGTGGGCAGTCCGCCCGTACATCAATGCCAATGCCACCAGTGGGAGGAAATCACTCCCTATCTGATTCACTGCACCAGTGACGTTTAGAAGACGAGAGTGAAGCACAGAAGAAAGACGCTGTTAGGAAAGATTTCATAATTGTATGTAATTTTCCCTCCATGTGTCAACCCCCAAACTTTTTGCTGCTCTTTAGACACCATTTACTGACTTTGCCAGAGAAGCACAGCCTTCAGCTGCACTCCTCTGGGCTTTCGCTCAATTCTTATGGGGAAACTGACATGCCCTTAAGACAGTCAGTACTGGGAGATTTTGTTTCCTTTAGTACTTTCCTCATGTTGCAGCTTTTGTGCAACATATCTTACCATACAGCACACTTGGGTCTCTAGTCATTTCCAAAGGCCCTAGAAACGCTCGCTGGACTTTTTATGAACTGTGCAGACGTGTCAGGGACAAGACTGGTGGCAGCTATCTTTTCGCATTATTTTTAACTCTTTCCTGCCATGTTAACCGCAGTAACCGCGTTTGGCACGAATCAGTGGCCTGGCTCCAAAATGGCCATGCCACGAAGTTCTTTGTCCTGTCCTTTGGCCATCTTGCCCCTTCACCTTCCCCAGGTCGCGTTGACTCGGGCCAGTCCTTATTTGGTCATGCACTTTCCCGCGAATCCCAATGCTTTTGCGGGCTTCTGCGTGCCTTGTGTGTGTGCCTCCAGGATGTGGGCTGGTATGTCTGATCCCAATACACATCCTGGGTGCCAGAGAGTCTGGAGTGCCCTGAATGCCTGAGACCACCGTGGTCCCTGATTGGTCCACGTATGGAGTGTGTGTTTGTGAGCAGATCTCCCATTGGGTCCTCTCTGTTTTGGCGAAAAGGGAACATTGGATAAGAGGAGGCTGAAAACACCACTGCCATGTCGATCTTCTGAGTTCACACCGAACATAGGATAGGATCCAAGTATCCTGCAATACGAAGCCAAGTCGAGGAACCGCTGGTGACCCGCTGGAAGGTTTGGCACCCTGAGCCCGCTGTCGTCCCGTGGGACCCCTCTGCATCTGATCGTCCTACAATGTCTGGGAAGACGCTTCGACACATTGGAATAGTGGGACCAACTATTCTCGGCATCTTCATCAAAACCTGCAAGTAAGCTTTCTCGGAAGTGTCACTGGGCCAACCAAACTTGGCATTCTGCTAGCTCTGTGCCCCCGCACCCTCACACCGAATTTCGTACACTTTGGCATTCCCAGGTCTTAAGTGTGACGAGTGCGCCAGGACCGGAGTAAGCGCGGTTACTGTGTTGCCCTGCCACGGCAACGACCTGTGCAAGTTCGCTGCATTGGTGACCCTCTTGCCCTTGAAGCCTGCTGCAGTGAAACTGGGCTGATTCCTCCTCCAGGAGCTGAGAAATCGCCACTGTCCCATTTGGGAATCATCGCTGTATCTCAGGAACTGAAAGGTGCCGAGACGTCCTTTTTGCCGCATTCGAACCTGCCAGTAACGTGGACTGAACTGGCGAAGTTTGGGTCTGCCTGCATCGGGGACTGGTGAGTACTCCTTACACCACCCGGTGGCCCCTAGCACAGGAGACCATTTTTACACACGAGTGGCCCCTGTGGGCCCCTTTCCTTTCCACAGCTATTGCGAAATAGCGACTCCATCCCGCACTCTCGAACTGCCTCTGCCTTCAAGTAGAGGTCCTTCTTGAATAGTGGGAACTTGTTCTGCATAGCCTCACCCACCTTCCTGAGCTGTTAAAGACCCTCGAAGAGACCCTATCCCGCCCATTTGCACAAGCGCTTGCATGTACTATTGAGCACAAGGCTCCTCTCTTCGTAGGGCTTGAACTGCCTCTTAGTTCGGTGTATTATTGATGTTCAACGGGGCCTAAAGATTAACTGCACTGCCTGTTTCCTTCCCATCTAGGTTGTCGACATATTTTGTGCAGTCGCCCCTTTGGACCCCCATGGTCTTGTATATATATATCATATTGAGTGTGATGTGTTGGTTAACTTAGTGTTACTGTGATTCCTTGCTATGGTCTATGTTACAAAGGCCTTGTAATAAATGTGTCTATATTTTTGATATAACACCTGTCTGGAGTAATTTGTAAGTGTCCTTGCTTTGTATGCTCATTGAGGTCTTTCAGTCACCCCTCCTGAGATTTAGTCTTGACCGCCTGCCATAGCTACCCTGATTGGTCTGGCTTGTCCAGAGGTTACCCTGTTCCAAGAAACTAGGCTGGCCTTCTGAACCTCTGCTCCTTCAGAAATCCTCCTTAACAGACGCCACGAAACGTAAACTATGGAGCTACAAAGCAGACGAAAGAGAATCCGATGTCCACCAGGTGCCGACACCATTGCCCCTGAAGGTAATACGATGAACGAGAATACCGGAAGGGCAAGAGGAACTCAATGTAAAGCAAACAAAACTCGTCCCAGTATTGGCGTGAAGGGAATTGGAAATGAAGTAGAAACCAGAAATGTGTTAATGAAATCGAAGGAATAAGTAACTTACCTGTAACTCAGGTTGTCAAGCATTGGTAGCTTTCATAGATTCACATGCTGAGAATATTTCCAGTCGTCAGGCTGGGAATCCACAGTAATATAGAGAAGTTTAAATTTAAACTGAAATTCTCAGTCACTTGTGTGCTCTATTATATCCCTTTTTGGGTCATACTGACGGAAAACCAATAGGAACAGCTCCCTAATCTCCTCTCCTGTTGGCCATCTTCAGGTTTGGGAAGGGCAAGCGAGTGGCAGTAAGAGTGAAAAGGCGAGCCATGTGGGGTAGGTGGGAGGGTCGCATGTGAATCTATGAAAGATTCCAATACTGGAGGATCAGAGTTACAGGTAAGTAACTTATTCCTTCTCCAGCATTGGATCTTTCATAGATTCACATGCTGTGAATAAATTGCAAAGCAGTATTACAACAATACATATGGGCGGAGGCAAGCTCCCAGTATAGCTTAGCACCAGATACTTACTAACCTCACGCGAAAAGGTTCTGCAGAACCGACTGGCCGACTCTAGACTATTTAGCAGAATCTTGTGAATGCATGCATTATCCAGTGTTATGCAGACTGTAGCAGATGAGTTAGCACCCTATCAGATGTTGATGAAAAATGCCCCTCAGGCTGCACCTTGGTATACACCTGCATTATGCACATTACAATTAGAAACTCGACAGTCAGAACGTAAATGGCGAAAGAACTATGATGCCTCTATGGGGCGTGGTTACAGAGCCATGGGATAGGACGCGTTTCCAGAGGAGCTCCTGATGATCCTGAAATGATCCATGCAGAAAGTACACATAATGAGACTTACGACCGATAAAATTATGTGTGCAGACCTTTGAAACTGTACTGCAAGACTGGAGTGTGACTGAAACAGATTGACACATGGACTTGCAGATAACGTGTCCGAAATAGATTGCAGCTGCTCGCGGACCGAAGAACAAAGATGACGGACTACAGTGGACAAAGAGACAGAGGGCGGAGATGAACGGCTGCGGACATACTGATACATACGGTTGAGCTGGAAGCGGCCCAAAACGGACATGTGAGATGGGATGCGAAAAGGGAGGAACAGTGTTTCTTCATTTATATACAGATTGGCGGCAGGCACCCGGTCTGAGCGCTGGTGAATTAGCGGACTGCACAGCAGTTGCAGGGCTCCCACATAAGTACTTAGGAAATAAGACCTGAACACTGAATGAACCGCTCGGACAGGGAGCGCACATAGTAGTAGCTCCTTCCCCTTGCCGGGGTGCTGTAGAACGACACACGAGAGCTAGCGTAACAGACACAGCCAGCGTAGTGGCAACACACCCAGGAATCAGCAGACACATTGTTACAACCTAATCAGGAGATACATATGAAACACAAATGTAACCGATACTTCAACAGATCCGATCCTCCTAATTGAGATCCACGTCAATAGTACATGCGGGGTATGCAGACATTGTATACTCGAACGAGATGGACGTGAGGAGCTGAAGGTACGAACAGCAACGAATTCATAAGATCCAGCTGCGTACGAATTGAGGAGGCGACTGCTCTCAAATGAAGGAATATGCCAGCACACTGTGCCGTATGACAACTGAGATGGTAATCTGATGGAGAAGGTCATATGTAACATTTAACAGATTATGAGTGCCCCATAGCAATCCGTGAGAGCAGGGACGGCTTTCACTACTCGCATAACAATGAGCGCCACTTTAATTTGGGGTCAAATACCTAGTAAACTAAAAGGGGCGTTAGTAATTCCTCTATTTAAAAAAACCTCTTTGGACGTCTGTATTTTAGTGAACTACTGCTCCATATCGCTGCTTCCCTTCCTTATGAAGGTCTTGGAAGCTGTAGTCACTCCGCAATTGAGAGATTATCTGGAAGAACAAAAGATCCTAAACAGTTGCCAGATGGGATTCCGGCCTATGATGGGCACAGAATTGGTTCTTGTATCAGTGCTTGACGATCTTACCATGATCAGAGACAAGGGTGGTATGGCAGACCTTATTTTATTAGACCTGTTGGCCCCCTTCGATACTATTGATTATGGGATTATGGTATCCAGAATGAAGGAAGCAGGGTTCTCTGGGGCGGTCTTAGACTGGTTTCAGGAGTTCCTGGTTTCTCATTCTCAAGTAGTTCAAAAAAAGGTAGCAGGCGCCCCTCTCCAGAAATAACATGGCATAATAACCTGCTCTGAGATGAGAGTTTGCAGCACACGCTTTTTGCTCACTGTACCTTTCACAGATGGGAAATATCCATTTGCATATCAGTCTTTATCCCGCCCACATGGGCAGTCCAGCACCGACATGCTATGGATATTCCTCTCTGAACAAGAGTACCAACAGCAACCCCATACACGTGTTTCAGCCTTGTTGGGCCTCATCAGTGAGGTGAAGCTGTGCCTCTCTGAGCACAGTGAGCAGGGAGTCCACGTCTGGTTGCCCCAGGTAACTCAGGGTGACCAACCCATTCTCAAATAGTTTCACTTTCACCCTACCGTTCGTCCTTGGTGACGGTTACTTGCCAGCTAGCTCAGGGGTCAGCACTGTCTCCTTTGCTTTTTAACCTTTATATCCATCCTCTATTGGATCTCATCTGCCTATTTGGCTTTAGGGTGTTCTCCTATGTGGATGACACCCAAATTTTGTTCAGGCTCCCGCCTGACCAGCCAGAAATTGCAGAAAGCATTATAAATTGTTTGGAAGCTATCCGGGGATGGATGGAGGCAAACTGGCTTAAATTAAACAGTGGGAAAACCGAGATATTGGTTATTGCCCACCAGAGGTAGCGAGTGTCTGGACATTAGCGTTCTGGCCAGATTCATTGGGTCCATTTCCTGAGCCAGTAAAACAGTGCAAAATGTAGGCATCAAAATATCGCAGTCCTTGTCTCTGGAGGCCCAAGTGAATGCAGTATGTGGCCACGGTTTCGCCACACTCAAGCAATTAAAGAAAGTTCTGTACCTGAGAAGTGTCATGCTCAGATTGGGACAGCAGGTATCAACGGTAGCATTGATCACTGCAATGCAATCTATTTGGCTCAGCCATCGTATCTCCTCCATCGCTTGCAAGTGCTGAAAAATGCAGCAGTGCGCCTGGCGAAACATGTCCCTTTTGGAAGAGGAGTAACCAGGGCGCGGCAATCATTACACTGGTTGCCTATTGAAGCAAGGGTCAAGTTCAAGTCATTGTGCATGATTCATCGTGCCCGAAATGGCAAAGCATGCCTTGCCATTCAAGAGAAACTTCATAGTTATAACCCAAGTAGAACTTTAAGATCCACAAATACCTCTCTTTTGTGTTTGCCTAGTTACAAAAGAGAACGGCTGGGTGAAAGAGTCTTCTCCGTGGCTGGGCCCAGGCTATGGAATTCTCTGCCCGTAC
The DNA here is from genome assembly GCF_040938575.1 of Ambystoma mexicanum. Classification (NCBI taxonomy): domain Eukaryota; kingdom Metazoa; phylum Chordata; class Amphibia; order Caudata; family Ambystomatidae; genus Ambystoma; species Ambystoma mexicanum. Next base: position 76,254,332 of record NC_090930.1, on the reverse strand, counting down.
ATTTAAGAAATAATGATGACTTTGCATCATTCAGGAAGGAGCTCGAGACCTTTAATTTTACATAGGGGGTTCCCTTCCTTCTGGTATCTGTTCTACATGTTCCCTCGGTGTGAGCGCCATGATGCCTTTGGAGAAAGCGCACTCTAGAAGAAACAAATTGATTGATATGGACCGATCTCCAGGTGGCTGCACAGCAGATGTCAGGCAGCGGGGTCCCGGAGAGAAACGCATTAGTTGCAGCCACTGCTGTGGTTGAGTGCACCCGGGGCCTGGCCGAGAGAGGCCCGTCGGCTTGCTGGTGGCAGAATGAAATGCAGGCTGCAATCCATCTTGAAATGGAAGACTTGGAGAGATCCTTCACGGCTCTAGAAGGTCCAAATGCAACAGTTGATCCGTTGTACGAAATTAATTAGTGCATGCCACATAGTACTTGAGGGCACACACCACATCCAGCATGAGCAGGGTTCGCTCGGCTGGAGATGTCAGTGTGCCAAAGAATACTGGCAAATCCACCCGCTGATTGAGGTTGAAAGAGGATGGCACCTTTGGCATAAAGGTCAGGTTAGTCTGCAGAATGGCCTTTTCCTTGAGAAACATGAAGTAGGGTGATTTAGAAGAGAAAGCCTTGATCTCACCCACTCCTCTGGGCTGATGTTATGGCCACTAAAACTCTGTTTTCCATGAAAGAGGTTTGAGGGATGTCTGGTACATGGGCTCGGAGGGTGGCTTCATTTAGCTCCCATGGGCCAGTGCAATGAATAGGTGGGAAAGACCAGAAAAGCCCACGTATGAACTCTTCCACCAGACGGTGGGACCATAGGGATGGCACCCCTGTGGAGCAGTTGTACCTGGAGATTGCTGCCAGGTGCACCTTAACTGAGGAATGTAGCAAGCCAGAGTCATCCAGGGACAACATTTATGGCAACAGCTCTTCCAGCCGGATGGTGTGAGGATACAGTTGATGTGTCCTGCAGCATACCTGAAAACGTTTCTACTTACTCTTGTAGCACTTCGAGGTGGGCAGAGCTCTTGCCCTGGCCAGGACCTCCTGGCAAGCTTGCGGGAGGGACATAGCCCTGAACTCTAAGAACACAGGAACCAGGCCATCAGATTGTGAGAGGCTGGGTCGTGGTGCAGAACTGCCCCTTGGTTCCTGGACAGGAGCTATTGGTGTGGGCGCAGCTTGATTGGTTCCGCTGACGAGAGGCCATGGAGGTCGGAGTACCAAATCTGTCTCAGCCATGAAGGGGCCACTACTATCAGTTAGTGATACATAGTTTGCAACGATACAGTCAGAAAGTGTCTAGGACTCGAGGCACCAGAGGAATTGGCGGAAATGCATACAGAAACTTTTCCTTCCACGGAAACGCAAAGGCGCCGCCCAAGCTCTCCGGGTGGGAAAGCGGCTGGCAAAGATCTTGCAGCACTGTTGTCGCAGGTTTGAAAAAGGTCAATCTCTGGAGTGCCCCACCTCTGAAACAACAGGTGAAGATGGTCGTGCAATTTCCACTCGTGACAAGAGCGCAACTCTCAGCTGAGGGAGTCCACCAGAGTGCTTTGAATCCCCGGCATGTGGATGGGAATAAGAAACATGTTGTGCAACATGTCGTGCTGTAGAGCCCAATGCCTCCTTACTTGCGGACGTAAAACATAAATGTGTTGTCAGTGTAAACTCGAACCACCTTTCCTGTGAGGAGGGGGAGGAAGGATTTCAGGGCCCAAAATATCACCCGTAGCTCCAGCAGGTTGATGTGCTGGGTCTTCTTTCCGACCAAAGACCTGTTGTATGTTGGTCTTGACAGAGGGCACCCCAGCCCTCCACTGAAGCATCCATTGTGGCAGTGGCTTAATGATCCGGTAACCTGAAGGGGACCCCTGCATTAGATGCTCCATCACCGACCACCAGCTCCTACTGAAAACTGGAGTCAGAGAAAGGCAGTCGTCCCAGGACCCCGAGGCTTGGATCCAGCGGGGATCCAGGAATTCCTGCACCGGTCTCATGTGTAACCAGCAGTTGGTGCCCAATGGGATATATGATGATAACATCCCTAGCAGGGACTTGTAGTTGCGAACAATCATTGTCTGGGCACTGTTGAGACAGCGCGCCTTGTGCAGAAGGGCTGCTATACTTCGTCTGAGTGTCTGGCGGTGCAGATCTCGGTGTCTAGCCTTGCTCCGAGGAAGAGTGCCTGTTGAGATGGAACCAGGCACGACTTTGGGAAGTTTATGGAGTACCCCAGTTGCTGTAGACATTGGATGGGGGTGGTGGCGTTGGTTTCTGCCAGCGCATAGGAGATGGATCTTACCATCCAGCCGTCTAGATACGGGTAGACGTGAACGCCGCTCCGTACCCGCAGAGCAGACCTCAAGCCGAATGAAAGGGCCTTGAACTGACAAGGCACCCCTGCCACCATGAAGGGTAGGTAGCGCCAGTGTGAGAGGCAAATAGGGATGTGAAAGTATGCTTTCGAGGTTGAGGGATGCTACGAAGTCTCCTTGCTGTAGCTGGGACAACACCTGCTGTAGCTTGACCATGCAGAACATGTGTGCCTTTAGGAACTTGTTGAGAACCCTTAGATCTAATATGGTTCTCCAACCACCTGACTTGTTGTACAGTGATTTCTTCCTTACCAGAAGTAGCGGGTGTACACTTCTGTGCCCAGCTCGTCCCTGGGAACCTTCTCCACTGCGCCCTTCTGCAGCAGCACTTGCACTTCCTGAATCAAGAGGTTTCGCAACTTCTCTGGTTTGTGCACAGGAGGAATGTCTGGTGGATAGTCCATGAACTCCAGCGAGTGGCGCTGCTGGAGGGGGGATAACACTCATTCATCAGTGGTGATGTGTGACCATTATTCAATGCACTTTGACAGTCGTCCTCCTAACAGGTTGTTTAAGTGGGAGGACCTGGACCCGGGCTGGTCATGCTTGTTTGCCGGACTGGTCCTTAGATTGGAAAGAGCCACAGCGTCGCTGAGAATCCCTGTAGGACTGGCACCTCTTCCTGTACTGGTCCCCTGACGAATGCAGGGTCTTGTAGGAGGAGTAAAACTGGTATGTGGTGTGGTTATCCCGCGAAGTCCTGCCATAGCACCGTTTCCTGAACAAAAGGAATGGCTCCTCTGTTGCAGTGTGCCCAATGAGTTGAGCGATTTCTGTGTTAGTTTTTATGGATTGGAAGACCTCATCCACCTTCTTCCCAAAGAGGGAGGAGCGCTCGAAAGGCATGTCCATGACCCTGGACCGGACATCGGGAAGCAAATCCATGGCCCTGAGCCAACCCTGCCTATGTAAGACCTCTCCATTGCCAAGCTGGAAGGTTTCAATTGACAGAAATTGGTTGAGGTCTGAAAGGTCCAGAATTGGACTGATCCCGCTTGCTTTCTTTGGGATCAGAAAGTAACGAGAATAAAATCCCTGACCTAATTTCTCTTGATGAGCCAACACTATTGCTCCTAAGGAAAGGAGTTTTTGGATCTCTTCCAGGAGCTTCGGGGAGTATTTTTGGAGCTTCGGATGTGAAGATGGTGGAATAGCCGGAAGGGCAAGGCGGTAACCATGCTGAATAATATTCAGGAGCCATTCCTCTTGAGTAATGGTTTTCCAAAGGGGAAGGAAGTTGGACAGCCTTACTGCTACCAGGGATTATGCTCCTTGATGATAGTAGGATCGGAAGGTATGTAAATGCCCAGAAGGAAGTCATATAGACTTCTTTTGTTCTTGTGCAGAATTTGAGGAAAGTGAAGGTCCCGATTTAGACATGGGTCTACATCTCCTCTTTTTAGCAGAGTAATAAGACTTTGTGGGAGTGGCTGAACCACTATTTCCTTGAGGACGTGGTTTGAATGATTTAAAGGTTTTTTGATAAGGTTGTTTCACCGAAATTGAGCTAAGTGTTTTAGCGGCAATGACACTGGCCTTACATTTTTGGAGGACCTCATCCGTGAATGGATCGAACAGTGTTTTACCATCAAATGGAAGGTCGAGCGCCTTCTCCTGGATATCTTGGTGAAGGGAAGACGCTGACAAATATGCATGACTACGCATGCAGACTGCACTAATGACTGCTCTTGCAGTTGTGTCAGTGAGGTCTTTAATCATTTGAAGCTGCTGGATAGCAGCTTCTCTACCCTCTGAAATCCAGAAGGAAAACTCATCTGCAGCCTCCTGATGGAGCATTTCATTATAGCTCTCAAGATTTTCTCAATTAAGGATATTAAATCCCGCCAGAACTGTAGCAATGTTTACCTGCCTGAGTTGTAGGGTAGAGTTAGTGTAAGATTTCTTATCTTGAGTTTCCCATGCTTTGGCATTTTTATCCAGAATTGAAGCTGGAGATGGAGCAGGGCCTTTACCCTTTATGTCTAGAGCAGCAGAAACTACTGCCAAATGTGCAAGAAGATTGGCCATAAGTATGAAAGGTTCCTCTTTAAGAACGTTTATTTGTTATCTATAGCTTTGGAGATGTCGGTACCGTGCTAGATCTTGAGTGAGAGTGTTTATGCCTCATGTGGGAGCACTTATATGATTTTCTCAGTACCTAGAAGCTTAGGGCTCAACTGCAGTTGCAGAGGAAAGAACTTTGTCTTTCGGTACCGAAGTACCAGAAGTTTTACATCCGGAAGCCAACTTTGCATTATCTGGTAAAGGGGAATCGGAATGGACCGAGTCAACCCCGGAGGCAAGGGCCTCTTTTACATGATTTGGTTTACTGAGGGTTTCCCCGGTACGGTCGTTATTTTGTCTGGTGTAACTAACTTTTCCGGTACCGGATGGATATTCTCAAACACTTTCCTACCAGGAGGTACTAGTGCTTTCCCACCAAGAGGTACTCTCAGGTGAACACACTCAGGGTTTACCCCTGAACGGTCCCACAAAGACTCCGCAACTGAGAAGGCAGTCTTCCCTTGTGTGCCGAAGGCTGGTGCCGAAACTTGTACCTCACCTGAAGGTACGGTCTCCCTCTTACCGATGTCGACCTCCCTCCTGTTCGGAACAAAGTCTTTGGTACCGGTCCCAGCTGTGACATGGAGAGGAGACGAGTCCGCAGAGACCTCCGGTAAATCCCACAGCAAAAGACACAGGTACTCACCGGGTGATGTATACCCAAACTTCGGACGCAGGCATGATGGGAGTCGAGCGCTGAGTAATACTTCCGTCAACCGATGCACTGCTTGAATCCTGTTGCATACGGCATGCATAGAGGAAGGCACCACAACTTTTCAAAAATAAAAGTGCAGTATCAATTGCTAGATAAAAGGGATAGACAGCAAAAGTAACTAAAAGGAGGGAGTCGCAGAACAGCAACATTCTGACCCGCCCAGTAGGCAGAAAAACAGGAACTGGGGGTGGAACATTGGTGGCGTAGGGGTAAGGTGTGGGCTTATTGCATAGAGGGACGCACGCGTGACATGGGCCCTACCCCTTCAAAAGTTCTTAAAGTGACAGCAATGTTTTGTAGCCTGCTTTTCCGGCCCATTTGCTGATGCAGGCGCTCTCAACCAGTTGGGAAGGAGGAAACCAGTTGGGAAGGAGGGAGAGCCAGGACAAAGAGAAATAGAAATAGCCCCAAATAATGTTTCGAGGAACTTACTTGGTGTGTTAGCTCACAATAGTCGAGTGCCAAGAGAGGAGTAAATGAAAGCCCAGCGGTCATGGAGGAAAAAACTAGGGTCGTAATTACTCCTGCCAGAAAAAACAGGAGTTTGTATTTCTGTGTTTTTTTATTCTAATATTATTTGTCTGATGATCTTAATAATGTGCCCCAATCTTCTAAAACTCACCTCTAAAACTTGTGGTAATGTGCGAAGCCGGACGCGGGAAGGAAAGCAGTTTGAGAGCGACCTCCCTTCCCGCGTTCGGCTAAACACTGTATTTTGTTTGTGCGCCACCCTCCGTCGTACATCCACGGCTGTGATGGCGCGGCACGTGCATTTAGGTTGACATAGTAGGAGAGCATCACAAGTATTGTGAAGACATAGCTGGCATCATGATCAAACACAGTGATGCATACAACGCTAAACTGTTCTAACAGTTCTAAAGTTATGTTATATTATAAAAATGTGTAGCGCACTACCGCCTAAAGACATCATGATGCTAGGAAACCACAGTATGGACCAGCTCATTCTGATCTAAAACAGAAAGGTTTTCAGAGACCTTCTAAATTCAAGATGATCTGTAATCTGCTTTAATGCGGGCGGCAGGGTGTTCCTACCGTAAAGGCTTGGCCCCCCAACCTGGCACGCCTATAGGACAAAAGGTCCACTGTCCGTGAGTGCAAGCCGCATGCCGGGCAGTAGCAAACATTTTTCCTGTAGATAGCCGGCCCCAACAACCATCAGGGCCCGGTGTATCAAACATAATCATTTGAAGTCAATGCACTTGGACACCAGAAGCCAATGCAACCGTTTTAGGGTGGGGGTAATATGGGCACCAAAAGGGGAGCCAGTGGCCAACCGTGCCGCCAGATTTTGCAGCCACTATAGACGCTGTCTCAGACCCTTTGGCTGAGCTAGATAGAGTGAATTACAATAGTCTATACAACTAAGGATAAGGGCAGCTGCCACAGGTGGACGGAGATGGGAAATAATAAAAGGGAGCACCTTACGCAGAATCCTAACTTGGTAATGCCCACATTTACAAACTGCCACCACTTGCTGAGTAATAGACAGAGCAGCTGAGAATGTCAGCCATTCAGTATTTTCCATCTCCATTCTCCATCTTGAGTTGATACTATATGTGAATGGTGTTGATTTGTGTGGAGTGTACTGCAGCCTGATAGACTGTACTTGAGCAATATATATACAGTTATCATGGTAAAACATGTAACATTGTCTACGTGTTGCATTATTAACACAAGTTAATGATACTTTTGGTTCCCCAAAAGAGAGGTAATATCTCCTTATTCTATATTTCAACAATCTGAGCATGCTCAGTCCTTGGCATGCCCTGTGTAGTTCTTTGCTTCGGGAGGAAGTCTTTAAATGTTCCCTTACATATGATATGATATGGCATTTATAACGCGTCTATACACAAGTGTTTCAAGGTGAGACGAGGCAAGGGTGGGGAACAAAGGGAGGACGAACAACGATCCTACTAGGCCAGGTGCCTCTGGCTGGCCTCTCTTGGTCCTCTTCCTGCTCCCACCTACAAGTGTAAAAACCTCCGGGTCATCTTCGACTCCACACTCTCCTTCTCTCCCCACATCTCTGACGTCTCCAAGAAGTCACACTACCGGCTGCACCTCCTCAGAGGTATTCTTCCTTTCCCCAGAAGCTCACTGTTTCTAGAGCTCTGGTTCTCTCTAGGCTGGACTATTGCAACAGCCTCCTTCTAAATCTGCCTGCCTCTCCTCTCTGCCCTCTGCAACTTATCCAGAACAGGACTGCGAAACTTGTCCTTGGCCTCAAGCCCAGGGATCGTATCTCTCCAGGATTGAAATCTCTGCACTGGCTCACAGTGGCGAGGATTAAGTTCAAAACGCCTGGGAGGGGACAGGAGAGGTAGAGACTGCCGCAGGGTTGGCCAGTTCCATGCAGATTTTAAATAGTTCAGCCGAGTTGTTGGATGCAGCACAGACGTGGGCTTGGATATGAGCTCTCTTCTTGGTTAGGACAGAGCTGGTATTGCCTTTGCAGCAGGCGGCAGGCCAGTTGGTCGGGGGATGTACCTGAAGCACACCATTTCCTCTACGGTTTGGTGTCTGAGCCTCTTCCACCAATTCTATAGAGGGGATGGGAGCGGATGCATGCTCTGGGACACAGAGTTTCACCATTGTATTCCATGGTCTTCCTCTTCCTGAATATACATTTGACTCTCCCAGATTTGGTCCATGTTTTTGCACAGACCAGGAGTAGCCATAGCACTTTTGTTGGTATTGTCAAAAATTGCAGGGAGACTTGGCATCAGCACAAATATAGTTATACACACCTGGGGATATCATCACCCATTCTGTGCAACGATGAATACTAGTTTATTTTGTCACCAATGACACCTTGTTTTTAAAATGAACTGATTTACTAAAAGTAAATTCAATGTAGTGACATGGATGCTAAGAAACTTTAACATTCTTTAACTTACCTATCAAAATACTGGGAAGGGCTGGCTGTTACCCTCTTGTGCATATTGTAAATTGTAGATGTTGAAGCATTAATAATAGTAGGATTGGTGCCTGCTCTAATAAATTACTTTTTTATGCAGTATCCCAGTACTTAAGAGCAGCATGGAGACTAAGACAAAATTGCTTGGAGATATTGCAAAATGTCTTTCTATATGGTTCAGCTTAATTTTCTTGCTATAGCTTTCTTTGCTACCAAATTGACAGTCCTCTCCATCCTCGTTGCTAGCTCCCAGCCCCTCTGTATCTCTGCTTCCCTCATCTTTCTCACTTTCTCTAGAATTTATTTCAGAAGTACAATTTCATAACAGTCAAAACAATGCACCATTTAGAATACAAAAAACAAATGTTAAAATACGAAAGAAAATTATACTTTCTAAAAGCAAGGGAATTTTCTGTAAAACTATAAATAGAATGAGCCAAATTCTTACAAGGAAGAAAAGAACAAGTTACTTCTTACCTGGTAACGTTCTTTCGACGGGATGTTCCTCCGACGTATTCCTTATCTTTGATAATACGTTTCCAGCTTGCTGGCCTCGGAAATTTTTTCTGTAGAGGGCGCTGCGCGTCGACGTCCGCCGAGTCGATGTCCCTCGACGGCCACCGTATCAGCGCCGACGTCACCATGCCCATAAATAGCCACGCGCTGCGTCCGTTGCTCAGTTCCGTTTTGTAGCATAAGAAAAGTCATGCCTGAATTGGTTAGTGACCTTGAAGGAGCGTAAGCTGCAACCACAAGGGAAGTTATCACTGCGGGGATGGATGGGAGGGGCGATAAGGAATACGTCGGAGGAACATCCCGTCGAAAGAACGTTACCAGGTAAGAAGTACGAAGGGATTGTGTCCTCCGACGTATTCCTTATCTTTGATAGACTCCCATAGCAGTGGCAGGTAATTGGAGGTGGGAGTGATAGTGTTATGTATCCCTTTAGGGATGGACCGAATGTAATACGGGCTTGCCAAATCTGGTCTCTTGAGCAGTGGAGGAATCCAGATTGTAACATTTTGTGAATGTATGTGCGGACGACCATGTGGCAGCCGCACATATGTCCCGGACCGGTACCCCTCTCTGGAGAGCCGAAGAGGCTACGATACCCCTGGTTGAATGAGCCTTGAGATTTTGGGGTGGCTCTTTCCCTGCTAGTCTATAACATTCCAGGATGGCCAAAATAATCCACCTGGAGATGGTTTGTTTTGTTATGGGTAGTCCCAACTTGTGACCTGAGTATCCTACAAACAGTTGGTCTGCTTGCCTGATCCTAGCCATTCTGCTGATGTAAAACCTGAGAACTCGCCTAGGGTCCAGCCTATGTAGCCTTTCCTCCTCTTTCCCCGGATGGGGAGGAGGGTAGAATGAAGGCAAGGTAATTTTCTGAGTAATATGAAATTCAGAAACCACCTTTGGGAGGAAATTAGGCTTCACCTGTAGGACAACTTTGTCCTTGTGGAAGATTGTATGTGGGGGTTTACAGGAGAGAGCTTGTAGCTCACTCACCCTCCTAGCAGATGTTAGTGCTACCAATAGGACAGTTTTAAGCGTGAGAAATCTCAGCGCGCAAGAGTGAAGTGGTTCGAATGGAGTGCCCATTAAGAAGTTTAAGACTACATTTAAGTCCCATAAGGGAACCTGGAATGGTTTTGGAGGGTAAACATTAGTTAGACCCTTGAGAAATTGTACCACTAGAGGAATTTTGAAATACGATGGTTCCTACGCAGTGCGCTTGAAGATAGAAAGCCTTTACAGTGCCAACTTGAAGGCCTGAGTTTGCCAAGTAGAGTAGAAACGATAACAACGTTGGTGTACCACATGAAAAAGGGTCGATATTCTCTTCCCTACACCAGCTGCAAAACTTGTTCCAATGGCAGCGGTATAAAGACTTTGTTGCTGATTCTCTGGCCGAAAGCAACACCTCCATGATGTCATCAGGGAGATCCCAATCCTTGTATCTCAACCTTTCAACCTTTCAGTCATTCGGTCTCGGCGTCGTGCCGGAGGCCCTTGAAATCACCGTTGGCTGTGAGGTGGCCTTGGTCCTCTCTTTCATCAGCGTCGACGTCACAGTCGACGATGGCGTCGAGTCGATCGACCGATGCGTCGAGGAACCCTTCGACAACGGCGTCGATGGCGCTGATCCGTGCGTCGAAGGAATCTTCGACGACGGCGTCGAAGACGGTGCCTTCTTACCCGAGGGCTCATGGCGCTCTCGGGTGGAATGTCTCGCCGGGTGCTGCGACTCGCGCCGTTTTGATTTTTTGGGTTTTTCACCTGGGGTATCACCCTCAGCTGTCTTCGAGGGGGTCGAGGCCGCTTTCTCGAAGACGCTTAACATTTTCTTTCTGAATTCCTCCCACTCAGCTTGAGAACTGTGTTTGGTGGGACAGGAGACTCTTTCTGGGGACACAGAAGACGACGAGGAATGGGACCTTCGACGTCTCTTTTTTGAGTGTCTAGATCTCGACGAATGGTGGGAGCTGCTTCGAGATCTAGAATGGGAATGTTTTCGACGGCGAGGAGACGAATGCCTCGACTCAGCCAACGAAACATTCTAGGAGGTTTTGACTGACTTACCTCTCTCGAGCTTCCCCTTTCGCTCCTTCAAGGCTTTCACCGTCATGGACATGCAGTCCTCACACTCCGAACAATGGTGCTCGGATCCCAAGCACCATAAACACACCCTATGTGGATCCGTTATTGACATTTTTTTACCGCAGTCTCGACATTTCTTGAAGCCGGATCGCGGCGTCGTCGGTTCTGATGAAGAAGCCATCGAGAACGATAAGGAATATTCGAGTAGAAATAGATAGTTAACCTGACTGAACTGAGCAACGACGTTCCGAGGCCCCACGAAGCGCGGAAGAACGGAACTGAGCAACGGACGCAGCGCGTGGCTATTTATGGGCATGGTGACGTCGGCGCCGATACGGTGGCCGTCGAGGGACATCGACTCGGCGGACGTCGACGCGCAGCGCCTTCTACAGAAAAAATCTCCGAGGCCAGCAAGCTGGAAACGTATTATCAAAGATAAGGAATACGTCGGAGGACACAATCCCTTCGAAAATAACATTATGCTTTCTTAGACATAGGGCATGTTCAATAAAACCATAAATAGAATGAGTCCCAGTGAAGACAAGGCACGTTTGTTGATTGCAGCCAAGGACTTGCCCCACCTACCTCTGCAGCCAGCAGATCCTTGATAAGCGAGTGCGTTAGATGGAAATCACTCTCCCTTTTGCACCACAATCCCGCCCATAAATTCAGTAGTTTAAAGCTTAGAGTGTCCGAGATAAAGCCCCAACCAGTTTCCCAATGCCACCTACAAGTGAGGGCACCTCCAGACACTCCAAGACAACAGCGCAGGAAATTATTCTCTGTCCTTTGGATCAGTGTTAGAGAAGAATAGCCCCTCTGACAAATCTGATGATATTGTCTCTTCTTCTCAAGAGGGAGACCTTTCCCAGGGGCCAGGGCTGTGCATCTACAGTACAATAATCCCCCTGGGGGTGGTGCACAGCAGGATGATCACCTGGGAAGGGAACCCCCTTTCGGGTTTAGGGACGAACATCTTCAGGAGACGCAGTATAACTCAGTTGAAAGTCCTTCAACCCCTTTTCAGGCATTACATTCCCCACCCATCTGCTATTATAGGACTGTTATGTTTTCTTGTGAGACCAATTCAGTAATTTAATTCAGGCAAATTAAAGAGTTAACTATGACCGACATTGATTTTTTACATCCAAACCATGTACTGAGACGAGGAAGAGGACTACAAGGATGAAGATCACTTGGGTAAACTGAAGTGAGCAGTCTATTTCTTCAACTAATCTGCTTGGTTCTGAATGACTCCCTTTTGCAGCATAGGAGTTTAAATATGGCACAGCTAAGAGCAAGAAAAAAAAACACCAAGAAGCAGTGACTGGGGAAGTGTTGGGCTGCACGTGCAGATTCCATGCACAGCCAAACGATTCAGAATAAGGAAAATCTATTAGCGCACAAGTAAGTGAAAGCATGCTGCAGCAGAGGTGTGGAGAGCACAGTTGGGAGCTGGTTATTTGATAGGTCTGGCAAATGTATTTTTAAGGTAGTCATAGAAACCTAGGTAGACCCAGGTATAGGGCACAGGTGACATTATGTAGCAGTAGTGAAATAAAAGGTGTAACGCAGATGGTGCTGACACAAGGCCGGAGTGTGGGAAATGCTGAAGCATTGCCTTATTGGAAGTGAGGCCTAGCATTTTCTATTCCCACTTAGAAGTGTGGTAACCTGGCATAATGAAGAATTAGAATTATTTTCCCTTTCCCAAGCTCTGGGAGTGAAGCTGCGAATGGTGGCACTCATGCTAAATAGATAATGGTTCAATTGCATCCAGCTGTAGGCCTGTGGAACAAAATTGGAATGTGAATGGCAGAACAAGGGTAGGGCTGTGGTCTTCCTAAAGGACACATCCATGGGCGTCCGGTTTGAGGTCTCGAGCTGCCAACATGCTTGGTTTGGATTTAGGGAACTATCGCCCCTCGGGACAAATGCTGTACTATTTGAACTGCCAGGGGGCTGGAAAATAGAGTACATGAATTAATCAGAATTGGGCTGATTAATGTGTTCCTCGAGAGAGCAAAGAGGTGTACCGTGGGTGGACAACTGAGAAGTGGGGACTGGTAGTATGTATGTAGGTGGTAGCCAATGAGGGTGGGGGAATAACACTGTATATCATGAGTGACGATTTCTTTCCTTAAAATCCATGTACCCATGTTGAACTAACTGAGAGCTCTGTGTCAGTTTGGTTATACGGAACCTTCTGCTCTGATACCTTTTTCCATTTTGTATCCAAAATAAATTTGCTTTCCTTGCAAATCGGTGCACCAAGCCTTTTTCCTTAGAGGGGTGGTTTATTGTCTGGTTGTCTAGAGGTCTTGCCTTACAAATTTGGTGACCCTTACATGATCTCAGATCCTCCGCAGTGATGGAGGATTCCTGGCTGCACATCTAGAGGTGCCGCACTCACTTGCAGAGACCAGTCCCCTGTGCACAATCTGAAGAAGTTTACAGGAGCTGTGTTGCCTGAATTCTTGTCTGCTCTTTGGAGCAGAGCTCTCCTCTTGGATTGTGCAGGCTGTTGATGGGATCCTGTGACAGAGAAACTCGGGAGAGCACATAGATAAAAGTGCACCTTTGTGAGATAAAACAATAAAGAGAAGGGGTGGGAGAGTGTTGAAGAGTGTGAGTGTGCGAGTGTGCGAGTGTGTGTGTGTGTGTGTGAGTGTGTGTGTGTTTTAATGGTTCAGTAGATGTGGAGTGAAAAGACCATGCAGCATTATATAATTATTTAGTTAAATGGATTGGCGTCATGGTAAATAATATGAGGTAAAAGGATGATAAGGGAGTAACAGGGTTGCGTGGCTAAGTAGCCATGAAGTAGGACATCTTTCCTGGGAAACTCCTGCCGATCCGAGATTGATCCTTGAAAATATATGCTGACTGAAGCTTATGAGCCCTGGAATTGGAGGATAGGATGTCGGAAGATGTGTTGCATATGAGTTGAAACTCTCAGGCGCTCAGCGTCTGTGGAACAAGAGTTGCAGAACTTTGAAAGTCGCAGAATAAAACGAACAAAGGAAACAAAATGGCGGACCCGGACTTCAAAGGGTCTGCCTGATACACTGTGGTCGTTAAAGACTTCAGCCTGGGTCCACGCGACTAAGAACTGCCCTTCGGGCACACACAGCGAGCGCGACTCTCCCAACCGTCTTGCCGTGCACGGAGCAGCAGACCAAGGCTGAGGACCTAAGTGGAGGCACCCTCAGGATGAGGAAGGCGGGTTGGAAGGCAGAGAAAGACCCTAACGAACTAAGGACCCGGCCGGGAGGAGTCGCGGGCAAGCGGCCCCTCCCGATGGATGCAGGACCGGGTGAGCACATTGAATAGAGACGCGCAATGGGTGAGGGGCCCGTGTCGCTGACACCAGCTCACAGAGGTATGCTGCAGTGATTCACAGACACATCTGCGGCGTGCCTCAGAACCAAACGGCGAGAGAATATTCATAAATTGGAGCACGAGGCCCAAAGGAATGGACGGCGCTCCCTGGATGTGAGGGGCACTGTCAGAATTTATATTGAGAAGAGAAACTGATGCATTATGAGATACATTGTTACAAGCATGTGAGCGCAGTGCAAGAGTCAGATGAAACGGAGCTTTGCCCAGAAAGAGGCTACACTGGAGCTATATTGAAATCAATAAAACGCCCTGTAAGAGAGATGATGCAGGCACTGTTACTGGTACTATGGTCTGAGCCTGATGGAGCACGATGGAGCATGATAACTGCGGGGTGCTGATAATAGAGGAAGACTTGAATATAAGACAATTGGGTAATTTGGCACGCTGAAGGAGACCCAAAGTTCTGCACAGAAGCAGCGCAGACAACTAACATTGCAGTGCAGGTCACAGCAAAACACTCGCCCGGAATGACGAACTTGACCAGGTAGATACATGGGACTGCAGGGGTCCCCTTAGAGGAGTGGGAGCCCGAGGGTAGAGTGGACCACGAGCGCACCAACACAATCAGGCTGGGACGTACATCCCGTGAACTAGAGATGTATGCCCTAAAGTTCTGGGGCAGGAACTGGCTTGGGGCCCCTGGCATAAGTGGAAATGGAATCCAAATTACCCAGAGTCAAAGGGAAACAACCCACCATAGAGGAGTATGCCAAATCACCACAAGTGACCGAGGCAATGAGTGGGAAAGGACAAGGCACTCGCGAATCTGAGAAGTCAGAACTCCACAACCAACAGATACTGGACGCTATTGCTGAACTAAAAACATCATGGGAAAGTAAGATGGGTGCAGCAATATCAGACCGAAGGACAGCGCTGGAATCTAAAATTGACACAGTGAGCATAGATGTAAACTTATTGCGACAAGATGTAAGATCACTAGCAGAGCGCACAGGAACACTGGAGAAAGAAGTGAAAGGCAACACGAGCATGTGCACAACTAACACAAAGGGAATTCACGTGTTGTAACAACAGAAGTGCAACCTGGAGAACAGAGCAGAAGAGGCGGAGAGACGGGCCCGAAGAAACAACGGCTTCCAGAGAGAGAAGAGGGAGCTGACCCGATGAACTATGTTGAGAACATGTTGCTGCAGGAGATATCGGGTGGAGTACTGAGCCAAAGGTTCACGGTGGAGAGAGCGCACAGGGCCCAGTCGAGCAGACCACCACTGGGAGCCCCGCCGCGGCCCATCATTGCTAAGATATTAAACTATAAATACAGGGATAAGGTCCTGGAACACTTCCGCAAAAGCGGAACGATAAGCAGAGCATCAGCAACCATTACGGCATACCCGGACTACACACTCATGGTGCACAGACAATGCCTGAACTATGTTGCAGTGAAAAGGAGAATGCGTGAAGCAGACTACAGATATATGCTGCTGTATCCGGCAAAAATGAAGGTGCTCCTGAAGAATAAAGCTTTGTTTTTCGAATCACCAGAGGATGTGACCACATGGCTGGATTCCAAGAACTGCCCGGCAAGAGAGGACGACCAGAGGGAGAGAGAGAACAGGAAATGAACCGGAAACACGCAAGTGCCGAACCGATGCACAAGAAGCCTTTTTGTGAGATAGGTACAGCACATACAGCGACATTGGGACTATTATAGTAGATTACATAGTACACCAATAGGTCAACTTGTACGGTTCTGAATTATGCATATAGTCAACGCGTAGTAGGAGGCATTATACCAGGAGATTCTCTACCAACCCCCTGGGTAGTTTAGTTGGGATACTGTAAGATTGGTATACCCCTGCTGAGAACAAAGTATCGGATATACCGAGAAAAGGGCTAGATGCAGGGGAGCCTGAGATTCAGGGATGGAGCTGGGCAACAAGTTGAGGGAGTTAGAAGGAGAGGGGGGAGGTAAACAGTGGGGGTTGGGTGGGGAGTTGGGAAGGGAGGAGGGGGGACAAGCTTACATCCATGTGCCGCGGCGCAAGATACAGAAGACAAAGGGGTCAGTGGCGGGTTATGGATGAATGATCGGAGACCTTAAAATAGTCACCTGGAACGTCCGGGGGCTAAATAGCTATCTGAAGAGAAATAAAATCATGATGTACTAGAGGAGGCAAAAAATAGGTATTGATCTACTACAAGAAACACATCTCACAAAAGAAAAACAAGAGGTGATAAGGAAGAAATGGAAGTAAACCACCGTGGGGGCAACATACTCGGCATACGCCAGAGGGGTAATCACCTGGGTAGCACCGCATGTCCCCTTTCAGCTACTACAATCTGCGGTGGAGCCGGATGGGAGGATGGTTGCGGTACGGGGACTAATAGAAAACAGAGAAGTGTGTATTATCAATACATATGCCCCGTTCCAAGAAAATGTGGCCTACTTTAAAACTCTGTACAGTAAAATAAGCCCAAACCTGGCCGGGGGGTGGTCATTTGGGGAGGTGACTTCAACTGTACGCTAGACCCCAGGGTGGACAGGTCAGATGGGAAATTAGACAAACCCACCCCTGCAGCCAAAACATTGAAGACCCTGTTGAGAGACTTTAAGCTGGAGGACTTGTGGAGGTTACACCACCCATATGATAGACATTACTCGCATTACTCGGCCCCACAAAATTTGTACACACGGCTAGATTATATGTTTGCCTCCCCAGAGATGACGGGAGAGATAGTCCAGACCGAATATAAAGCAAGATTCCTTTCAGACCACTCACCACTGATCTTAACATGGCAGTATGAAGCCCCTAGAGCTAGAATTCCAACGTGACGTCTGAGAGCTGAAGCATTGAAATTACGACCCTGGCGGAAATTGCACCATGGTACATGGCGCAAAGCTGCCAATTCCGCCAGGGTGGTAGGCGGATTTACTGCCCCATTCCGACCTTGGCGGGGCGGTAAATCCCCAATCCCCATTTAC
Organism: Ambystoma mexicanum; assembly: GCF_040938575.1. Taxonomy (NCBI): domain Eukaryota; kingdom Metazoa; phylum Chordata; class Amphibia; order Caudata; family Ambystomatidae; genus Ambystoma; species Ambystoma mexicanum. The sequence continues at coordinate 76,237,289 of NC_090930.1, read as the reverse complement.
CCTTCCCCATTCCCATTTTTGCCCCATAGGGTATAATGGGAGTGGGGAAGGCGTTAATTACGCCACCGTAGGATACGGTGGCGTAATTAACAACGAGTCCCGTAGCGCCATGGATTTTACCGCCTGCTAAAAGCAGGCGTAAAAATCCTCCATGGCGCTACGGGAACTCGTAGTACGGCGGAGAGGTACGCCAGGCACTACGCCGGCGTAATACCCTCTCCGCCATGGTCGTAATGAGGGCCATGGTGTTTAGAGGGGACATGAAGAGAGAAATTGTAGAATACTTCAAAAACAATAATGGAAGCGTAAAATCGTCCGTCACCCTATGGGAGGCATTTAAAGTGGTGGTGAGGGGATCAGCGATAGCAAAATCCAAAAGGGCTGCAAGGAGGCATATTGCAAGAACTGCTGAAGGCAGAGGTGGAACTAGAGGCAGTCATGCACAGAGGCGTTGACTCCCTGGAAGAGGCTGACGGTATAAATCACTTACGGCAAGTATGCGAAGGGCACTGGGAGAGGCTATGTAACTTAAATTACAAGAAATACATAGAAAGGCAGCACGCTGGCGGGGACAAACAAGGGAGGTTGTTAGCATGGCTCTACAAAAGCAAAACACCAAGACCAACGATTAGAGCAATACAAGGGGAAGGAGGACAGATACTTGATATCCAGGAGGGAGTGAACGAAGGGTTCCTCGAGTTCTATAAACTAGTGTATGAAGATATAGATGGAAGTGAAGGGAGCGAGATAGTGGAAACACTAGAGGACATTGTGCTACCCAAATTGAGTGCTGAAGAGAGAGAGAGAACTTAGATGCCCCTATCACACTGGAGGAACTAGTAGCAGTGATTGAGGAATTGCCCACTTACATGGCCCCGGGGGCGGACAGACTCCCTAGCGAGTTCTATAAAACATATAAGAAGGAGGTGCTCCCCTCGCTATTGGCTATGCTAAATGAAGCTCTCGAAACAGGAACATTGCCAGAATCCCTTAGCGAGGTCGATAATCGCCCTGATTCTTAAACCTAATAAGCCAAGCATGGATCACCGATCATATAGACCGCTATCCATGCTGAACCAGGACAGCAAGATACTCACGGCTGTGTTGGCGGGGAGACTAAGACAGGTCATAAGCAAATTTATACATCCTGATCAGACTGGATACGTCCCGCACAGAAGCATACCCGACAACCTTAGAAGGCTTCATCGGGTCATGGAGCAGACAGAAGGGGAGACGCAAGAAGTTGCAATTGTTTCATTGGATACGGTGAAGGTCTTCGACTCTGTTAAATGGGCATGGCTGATAGCAGCCTTAAGGGAATATGGTATAGGGCCTGAGTATCTGAAGTGGGTTACACTGTTGTATAGCTCACCACTAGCCAGAGTTAAGATGGGAGGGGGTATTTCTGAAAGATGGCAACTTAGCAGAGGTACCAGACAGGGGTGCCCTTGGTCCCCGATGTTATATATCCTGGCACTGGAACCCCTAGAGATAGATCTAAGACAACAGTACGGAGAGGTGGGGATTTTAACGAAAGGATGGCCACACCTAATGTCATTGTATGCAGATGATATGCTGTTATACTTACGATACCTGGAGGATAACCTGCAATACATCCTAGAAGTAATGGAGCAATTTGCGTCGTTCTCGGGCATTGCAGTCAACCCCAAGAAGTTGTGCATATTCCCTCTGGGAAGATATAAAGGGATTCCGCGGGAGCACCTACCCATTCTACAAATACCCTGGGAGACCAAAACCTTTAGATACCTGGGGATAGATATCTACCACACGGTGGAGGATGAACATAGAGAATGCAATAATAAATATTGAGATCAGCATGCGATTCTGGGCTAAGCTCCCTTTGGCCATGGTAGGGAGAGCGGCTTTGTAGAAAATGGTTGTATTACCGAGGCTAATAAACTTTTTTGGAAATATACCATACATGATACCCAAACAATTCTTTGTCAAACTCCAGAGCATATGTAGAGGCTTCATCTGGCACAACTCTAGGAATAGAGTAGCCCTGTGGAAACTACAGAATACATATGACAAAGGAGGCATAAAACTTCCCAAATTTGAGATCTATTATTGGGCAAGTCAGCTACAATATGTGGCCAGGTGGCTATCGGGAGACTCAACAGCGGAATCCAGACTGCTGAGGTCAGAATGTACTCTGTTTTTCTTGAAAGAATGGATATGGCTGCCTAAATCAGAGCTAAGAGGGTGTCCGAGAATGCTGGAATTGGGATGGCAAATGTGGCGAAAAGCTTGCCGGGCCATGGAGAAGCCGGCTCGGTGTTCCCCGCAGGTAACGCTGGTAGCACTGACACAGGGGGATGACAAATGAGGAAAATGATACGCAAACACTGGGAACCGGTGGGTATTGAAACAATAGGAGACATATGGCAAGATGGGAAGATACTGGAATTTAATGCACTGGTAGAGGAGACGGGCCTACATCACATACACCAGACTGGTGCGACAGGTGAAAGAAACATGGTCTGAAATAGTGCTGGAAGACCAACCAGATACAGCTATAGAAACAATCTACGACATCGGAGAGGGAGGGCACGAGGTTTCCTGAATCTACGAACTGTTGATGACCAGGGTGGGGAAGGAAGTGACCCAGCTAAGACGGGATTGGGAAGAGGATGTGGGAGAAAGCATGAATGATGGGCAGTGGGAGAGGGCTCAGAGGCACCATAAAAAGGTGTCCAGGAATACAAGGTTGCAACAAATCCAGCTATATGTAACTCACAGAGCGTACATGACCCCCCAGAGGATAGCCCGATTTAAAAACGCAGAAATACAAACATGTCCAAAATGTGGAGAAGTGAATGCTGGGATGACCCATATGTTCTGGGCATGCCCGGAAATTGGTAAATTCTGGAAAGAAGTGTCCCATCGCCTGTCAGAGAACGGGATCCCGCTAAATATAGAATCGGTGTGGGCATGTATGATGGGGGGATCCCTAGACCACGCAAGCTAAAGCATGTGGGTAAACTTAAAGACCTGGCTTACATACTGGCCAAGCATAGAATTGCCACAGGCTGGAAAGCATGCAACAGACCAATAGTAGAGGTTTGGTGGAATGATCTCAAGAAGTGGGCTGAAGCCGAAACAGCGGTATGGACTGAAGCATCCAATAGAGGGGGGGGAGGAAGACGCAGATACATTGACGGCCTGGAGGCACTTAGTGGCCACATTGTCTGAGTCCACCCAGGTATGCCCAAGCAGGGATGATACCTCCCAAAACACAGAAGAGGGAACATCCCTAGAGGATATAACGGCGGAAGGCGAAATCGAGTAGGCTCAAGTTAAGGGTGGAGGGTAAAGGGTAAATAGCGGCAATGGTATAATATCATACCAGATACTTAACAATGTATAACATGCACTGCTAAGTTTTTTTTTTTTTATGTGTCGAATGGTTGTTGTAAAAGTTAATAAAAATTGTTTAAAAAAAAAAAAAAGAGTAATGGGATCCTCTCTGTTTGGGGAGAGAAGGCGGCACTCCAAAACTAAGGAGAAAAAGAGGAATGAGGGCCAGTATAAAGAGAGGGTTTGGGATCCCTCTGCCCGATATAAGGGGCGTGAGGAGAAATAGTAGGTGTTTTGGGTGTTTTTATTGTCGCTGTAAGGACCGGGGAGGGGTCCAGATTTGTTGAATATATATGACTTTTTGGAACAACAGTAATGTGTGAGAGTGTGTAGATTATAGTGTGTATTGAAACAAGGTGTGGGTGTGGAGAGTGACGAGTGAGGGGAACAGAAATGGGAAAGCAGTTGGGAAGGGGCATTTAGGCACCGCTGGATCAGAGCATGAGTTGATTAAAGACGTTACGAGCGAGTAAGGGAAACCAAAATGGAGCTGTCGACTCCACTGGAGTATATACGGCTCTCCCTTTGTATCGGAAGAAAATTATGAAATACAATAAGGAGTGGGTTGTCGAGATGACAGGAGGCATGTATAAGCCATGTCCAGAGCCGGGAACAAATAACAAGGGGGTTTTGGGCCATATGTATACTTTTTTGGCAGCCAAATATAAGGGGAAGAAATTGAAGTACAGAGAAGGGGGTTCTAGAACTGTGGACGATGGAAGATTTTGAGGAGGCACCTGCAGGCCCCACGAAAGTACAGATGCCCCGTCCACTCCTATTGCCCTGAGCATCCAGGGGTGCCCCCGCCCCTCTCTGCATAGTACACACAGCACAGCCTACCCCAGTACGGTGCTATCCCTCGTACGCTTCTGCAGGGTACACAAATTCTTCATACGTACCACTGTCCGCCACTGTCCTCCCTCCTTCAGCGCCTGCCCAATACGTGAATATCCCAAACCATACAGCATCTGCAGCTCCTCCAGCTCCAGTGCACAGGGAACCAGAGCAGAGGCCACAGAGGGGTTTGGAGATGGCTTTAAGGAAAACAGAAGAAGATTTAGCTAGGTTAAAGTTGGACAGAGAAGATGGGCAGAGAGCCCCTGTTTGGATGGATGAATGGTGAGCAGAAGACATTTTGTTTAGAACTGATAGTACTGTGATTAGGGATGTGCATGTGGAGACAGAAGGTAAAAGACAGTATTCTGAAGGACAGCATAGGGTGAGGCCACAGGATTGGAGCTTGGATTATGGATTGTTTTCGGTCCGATGTTGTCATTGCTGCAGTTACGGCAGAGTGGGACATGGAGGAGGAGCAGAGGGAGGACAAGGCCCTGCCCATTATATCGGCATGGGTAGAAAGCTTGTGGGTCACCCAGATTGAGATCACGCCATGGGCGCAAGGCAGTAGTGAAAGGGAAACGGGATGGAAGACAACGACGGTGTGGCCGGTAGGAGCACAGTTCCCGTTATTGCACAAAGGTCCTGGAAGGGCACAATATGCACCCTGGACACACTGACAGGAACAATTATATTAAGATATTACCATCCCTTACTGAAAGAGTGGGTAAATGGACATATGCCTTTGAAAAAAATGCTGCTGGCATTTTACTAGCTTTGGGCAATATGAAATGTTTGTTCACTGCAGTATTAAGAGACCAGGCGGATGGTATTTGGGTCAATGCAAGGTATCCAGGAGTATAGATAGGGGATGAGATCCATGATGGGGCCCATTTTAATTACTGTAAATGTGGGCGCCGCTGTGTTGTGTGTACCCCAACACACCAGATCTTAATAATGGCGCAAACTATGAAGGACAATGAGGACCCAGCACAATATATGTTGCAAACGCAGGATTTGTAGAGGGCAGAAATGGGTCAGCCATGCGACCGGTCGATAGCAAGCGTTCTTTTACTATATGGTGAAGCAAGGCCTCCACTAAGAGGTACAGAAAACTTTAGACAAGGTGGTTGGGATTTAAACAAAAGGGTGGGAGGAGGTACAGTTGATCATTGTAGACCATTGTTAAACGGTGAGTGAGAAGGAAAAGGAAGTGGCAGAGACGGCACAAAAAGCAGAAGCGAAACTTGTACCGAACCATACCTCTACAGCACAACAAACTGCACACACTTCACGACACCATAATAACGAAACAAACCACACAGTCTCGCCCAACACCACATAGCGGCTACCAAATGAACGGTTTCTCCGAGCTGAAGCTGACAACAGCACATCACAGCACTCTTGCTCTTTTTCCCGCTCAGTCCTACTAACCTACCCGCCTCCCTCCATGCTTTACAGATCTGCCGGAACACCAAAAGACCATGCAGGTGGCAACAGTGCGTTGTATAAGAACTCACAGGCACATAGGTGTAGGGTGTTGGTAAAAACACTTGCCATACAGCAATTCATAAATTCGTTGCCTCCATGCTTGCAAAAAGCAATTCTTCAATGGAACAGGCCCAGTTTAACATTAGCCACAGAGACAGCCCAGAACATTGAGGAGGCCAGTCATCATCTAAAGAGTTTCTATAAAGTTGAGGAACCTAAAAAGGACACAAGAGGATTTCCCCATCTTCCACCCTTTTCGGGTGCAGAGCAAAGCCAAAACGGCCCTAACAAACCCATGGTGAAAGATATGCCCAAGGGAGAGGGGAATCCTGTGGTAATTAGAGAAAGGGGCGATGTAAGACCCGAAGAGGGATGTATCCTAAGACCCACATCCATGGTGTGTTTTTCGTGTGGGAAACGGGGACATCTGGCCCAACAGTGTCCTTCCAATAAGAAAGAACCAATGGAAACTGGCTACATGGTCGGAAATGATTGGGACAGAGATTATTTAACTGAGGAAGATGTGGAGACTACTAGCAATTATTTTTTCACCATCACCCCCTTTAAAACCGATGATTCTGCGGTAGTAAATGGAGTCCCAGTTAGAAACCTAATTGATTCAGGATGTAAGCAAACGGCAGTAAGATCCAATTTAATATATACCAGGGACCTGAGAAAGGAAACCCCAATCAAGGTCACTTGCGTACATGGAGATGAGGACATTTATCATTGGACCAAGTTACCATCAAGGTTCAAGGGGGGTGCACTGAAATTAATGCTGCTGTCATTCCATGACTACCCAAATAGACAATAATTGGCACCGATTTCCCCAAGTTTGGAACAAACCAAACACATGTCAATAAGACATCTCTTCCATACTCCCCACTCATGAACCCCTTTTACTCAAGAAAAGAAGAGGGGTTTTCTTCGGAAGATCCTGTTTGGAGGTGGGAAAGTCAGACTAAGGAGCCTCTTCCGCATGGTGAGACCTCTGAATATCATCCCGGGAATAGTCCTAGAGTGGGAAGCTGAGTCTTAAGGGGAAGGGTATGTGATGATTCCAATGGAGTCATCTGTTATCTTAAGAGCTTCAAATCGAAATCGACTTTCAGAAAAGTAAAGAAAGTCTCACCTTGGCAGTCTGGAGATCAAGGAATAACCAATGCAGTATGTGAGAATTACCCCGCCTACCGCAGCACCTGCCTCCCGGTATTAGAACCCCGAGAGAAAGTGTGCGACCGGCAGGGAAACCCTCTGGGGAAGAAAACCCTGACGATTCAGACTTCGGAGTATTGATCATGGAGTGAAGAGGGCGTAGTCAATGATGATGCGGGAAGGCTTCTTCTAATGGTAATAAACAACAAGGTAAGATGATAGCGGGAGAGGAGAGCGGTAAGTAAATAAGATAGAGAAATCCCTGACCTCTTAGATGGCTAATCCTCGAATACCCGAAGCGATCCCTGAGAGTGGGGGGTTCGAAGAGAGCTGAGGGGCAGGAGACCTAGGAAGTAATCAAGAGGTGAAAATGTGCACAATGGAGCGGGGATAGAAGACGGAAGGAGGAGAACACCGTTCATTACATCGGTAAATAATTACCCGGAAAGAACCCCAGAGAATGGAATAGAGCTGAACTTCAGAACGGGAAGGAGGAAAGGGTCCCGAATTAGACCAGACCGAGGTGGCTGGGGAGAAATTCTGAAATAGAGCCAAGGTAGAATTAGTACACAGGCTGTAGGAAAGCGGAGGTAGGAATCAATGAGAAATCCTAGGAGCGAACTCACGGAGCGTCTGCCAAGACAGTAGCGACGCGAAGTGCAGTCAAACTTCGTGCCGTATATGGAGTCACGTGAGTGACTCGCCGCGTTCTCGGCGAACGTGAAGAGACTGTAACGTTGTGTACAACGCAGACTGTTCTGTGGTCCGCCATCTTGGAAGTCCCGAACCTGGTTACTCCGCACAATCGGTTACGGGACCATAGTGACCAGCGTGATGCGTGTGTAACAGTCATCACAGATTCACCGGCAGGAATCTCCTCCATTGTGGCCAGGGAAGGCAGCCGCTACCTGATCCTGACCCTGGGGGTGGCTATATGAGGGGTATCACATGTGAGGAGACAACTACAGGGGAGATGTCAAAACATAATTGGATGAGACCAATTATTCCCCCTTTGCCATGAGGAAGACCCTCTGACACCCAAGACCTTAATAGCCTATTGTCAGCTAACGGTTCCCACCTGTAGAGCTAGTCAAGAACCCTTTTCTCTACTCTACTCTGGTCAAGCCCCCATCTTTGACCCTAACACCCACAACTCACGCATAACACCTTTTGTTTCTAATGTGCCTTTACCTGAAATCTCTGCGACAACCCATCTATGAGTTAAAAGTCCAATGACATCCATGGACTCCAACTCCCATAACCATCCAGGCACTGAGACAAGGAGGGGGATTAGGGAGTTTATGCAAAGTCACAGGCGCTCGAAGTAAAACATGCAGGCTAGTTGTTTTTCCAAGTCTTCAGTGTGTGGGACATTTAGAAATGGCAACTGCACTATGGAATCAAGCAGTGCAGTAGCAGATATGGAAATCCAGGCTGACGCTCATGAATGCGAGGCACACAAATACTGCTAGTGGAACGTAGAAGGACGCTAGGACAAGAGGAGAAATGTTACATGTGAGCAAAAAGGGCTGTGGAGATGCTGGGAGTCGCCCAAGAGCTCCTGGAGGCTGGATCGCTTGCAGAGACAGCGTTCTCCACTCTGGGGCTAGAGGGAAAGCTGGTGTGTGACTGAAGAGCCACGTAGTATGCTGGAAGAACATCTGCACACTCCAAAGTGGAAAGCGGGTGAAGAAATCACATTGCAGAAGCGTGTGCAAGATCAGAGACGCTGGAATGAACCAGTGTGTCAGCCAAAAGCTAGGGACCCGGGAGGAATTGCAACAAGCACACCAACGAGTGATTGAATGGTACGAAGTTGCTAATGCAGGAAATAACCGAAGTACGTTTGAATGCAGTCAAGGAAAAGAACAAGTTCAACACCCAATAAGAAGAATGTTTGAATGCAGACAAGGCAAAGTACAAAGGCAATCCCCAATCAAGTAAAAAATGCATCAAATGCCAGAGTGGGGGAAATATTTGAGTAAGTGTTACCATAGACTGATAAACCAAGCAACTCACGGTATATGCTATTGTGATATAGCTGTCATGATGCCTACCCCCGGGCATCAGGACCAAGGCCCCCAGCTCCGGGAGCAGGCATCCAGACATTTGTTTAAACCTCAGCAGCCCCGGCTAGGTGCTGTGTGGGTTCAGGCCTGGAGCCTTAGGCGCCAGGCTCATCATAGAAATCAGCCATAGAAATCAGCCATAGGCGCCAGGCTCATAGACTTTACTTACCTGATGCAGACCATGCTGCAAAAGAGTTCAAGCCTACATGAGGCCTGGGTGGGACTATTTTGTTACAGGGACTATTTTTTACTCGGGCGTGGCTCTAGGGAACTTCTTACCTGGAACTACTTTGGAGGCTATTTAAACCACACCCGAACAGCAGCACATGCTTCGCGTTATTCTGCATCCAGCAGCGTGACGCTCACGTGCCTGCAGCCAGCATCCAGTCCTCTGCCACGCCCGCGTGCCTGCAGCCAGCATCCAGTCTTCTGCCACGCCCGCCTAGAATCCGGAGCTCCTCGAATAAAGAAGAGGAAAAGGACAAGGTTAGAAAACAAACTTATTTCAAATTCCTCACCTAATTCCGGAACCATTTCATATCCGGACCTGGAAAGTACATCAGTCCTGCACGCGTCGCTTCGCCAGCTCCAGCACAGCGCCATACTCACCAGTTCTCACAGCATCTTTTGATCTGGCACGGTCTCCATCATTTCTTCGCCGTAATCGGGCACCTAGGGGACACAAGAAAAAACAAGGTGAGCCAAGGGAATCAACAAATACAACCTCTTACCACCATAGACTTACCACCGGCGGTATTATTCCATAACTCTCCACATTTTCATATGCCGCACCTGTAAAGAGGGAGAAAAACAACACGTTAACGCATGCAATAGTTACCGGACAGCGTTGGGTAACACAGACTCTTACCTGAACGCCAGCAGCAGCTACGAGACCTTCTTCTCACAAACTCAGTTGCAACTTAATGAAGGAAGGGGACAAGAGTGAACATCGGGCACATTGAACACTTTGAACTTGATACTTACCAATCCTGCCAGGGACTTCAGAGTCAATACTTACTGGAATTCTCCCAACGCCTTCAAACCAGTGAATTAACTGGTATCTATGCGCCCCTGCAAGACACGCAGGATGGAGAGCTCATCTTTTACGAACATAAGGTGAGGTTACTAAGGGGATATTGGAGGTGATTAGTGGGGGAGAGCGAGAACAGTTGGGAGGCCATCACTAAAACCCACAGGTGGTTAATCCCTGTCTCCACTTGCAGGAAAATACTTCTTCGGGTCCAGCAGACAAGACTAGGCGGGCCAGTCCAGACAGTCATCTCTGCACTACGCATAACGTTGAAGGAGACCGCAGCTGTCCGGGTCCGATCGACACCCCTGTGGGGTCCAGGTGAGCGTAACAATAGCCTACTGTGAAACAGATAAGTCGTCCTGGCAGGTGAGTATACCAGGGAGCTGAAATTGTACAAATATTCCTGGCAGGGGAGTATACCAGGTGATCAGAAAAATCAAAAGAAAAGTCCTGGCAGGCGAGTACACGAGGCAGTTGAAATTGTATAAATATTCCTGGCAGAGGAGTATACTAGGAGATCTGCAAAGTTACAGGGAATGCTGCAGAAGAACAAATGACGTACCCCTGGTAATGTTCTTTCAATTGGATGTTCCTCCCAAGTATTCCTCATCTTTTCATATCACCTTCCAGGGTCAGCTGCTTCGGAAAAATATTTCTCAATAGGGGGCGCTGTGCGTCGACTCGATGTCCCTTAACAGCCTACGTCCGCTCTCGAGCATGACGTCACCGAAGGTAAATATAGCACAACCCGCGCCAGTTACATCAGTTCCTAGTTTTCCCCCTCTGGTAAGAGAATATAGGCATTTGCAAGGTCAAAAGACCAGGCACCTAATAGGGGAAGGTGTAATACACGGAAATTCTTCTGAGGGGTAGGAAATGAGGGGCGATGAGGAATACGTGAGAGGAACATCAAATCAAAAGAACATTTCCAGGGGTACGTCATTTGTTATTCAAATGGATTGTGTCCTGCCAGGTATTTATCATCTTTTGATACACCACTTCCAGAGCAGTATTGTGTTGGGGGTGGGAGTAGGAATATTACTTGTCATTAATGCTGTAAAGCACAGCCTTCACAAATCCTGCTTCCTGTCTCGATGCAGAGTCCAGGCAATAATGTTTTGTCAAAGTATGTAAAGAGGACGAAGTGGCTGCCGCACAAAGTTCTACTACTGGCACCCCTCTCTGTAAATCTGATGAAGTGGCCAGACCTCTTGTTGAATGTGCTCGCAAGCCCACAGGAACGTCCTTCCCGGCTAAGTAATAGCATTCAGTGATGCAAAGAATTCTCCAGTAGGATAAAGTTTGCTTAGTTACCACCAGTCCTAGGCTGTGTCCAGTGTAACCAATAAACAACTGGTCGTCTTTCCTCAGACCTTGAAAGACAAGAATGAAGTGGCTCAAAAGGAGCACACACAAGGTATTTCAGAACCAAGATCAAATCCGAGATGGGAACAACAAAGAGGACTGGAGGGACGACATTAGTGAGCCCTTTTAGGAATTGTACAACAATAGGGAATCTGAAATCAGATACCAACGCGAAAGAAATGGAGTTACAGGTAAGAAAATACTCCCTTCTCCAGCATTGGATTTTTCATGGATTCAAATGCTGTGAATGGATTTCATAGCAGTATACATGTCAAGATGAGAGAACCCAGGCAAACAAAGATTAGAAACCTTTGCATTTCTTGCGCTCATGCGAGAAGTATACCTATGCAAGTACAAGAAAAAAAACCCGGAAGCTGCAGGGCTTACCTTACTGCAACAGGAGTTGGACTGCTCATCCCATCTGAACATCTTCTGCGTGCTGTTGTTGTAGGCACTAGTGCCTAGTAAACATTTGAGGCACTGCCCATGTTGCCGCCTGTAAAATGTCTTTGTGGCCATCGTAGAATGTGTCCTAGCTGCAGGCTGCAGTGGCCTGTTGGCCTTTGCGTGGCAAAGGAAATCTCCAAGGATATCCTCCTTGCAATGCATTGTTTTGTGATGGCTTTCCAAATTTTTGGAGGGGCCAAAGGCTACACAGAGCTGTCTCGCTGTAAATGATTTTGTCCGATCCAGCTAAGTTTGTTTTTTTTACTTGATTTTATTAAAGTTTTTAAAACATTGTACATAGTGCAAGAATATTGTTTAGGATGCATTATGAATAACAGGTTTTCACTACAATTCCATCCCCCAACAGCCCCTTGTTGCTCACTTTAGAACACCGCCCCCCTCTGGCTCCCCCTTCGGACGGTGTCTCCTTCACCATTCGTTAGTTTTCATTGGATTATTGGTTCTGGCATGTGTATAATATTCTCATTTGTCAACATTCAAAGGCTCTGGTCGCCTGATTGGGGTACATTCTGATATACATAGTGAACTTCCTCGGGAGGGACATCTCTACTGTGTAATTCAATCCTCTTTGGGCACGATCGTTAAGCCATCAGGGTTTGGGTCCTCGATCTTAGTACAACAGAGCCGCTCAGGTGCTAGGCATATATGTGTCCATGAATCCACCCCATAACAGTTCATACGAAGCGGTTTTCCCATGGAGGACTGGAGTCATTTTTTCCATAGATTTTGGTGGCCACATTAACCCATTCTTTGTTTCCCGGCACTTGAGCCTCTTTCCATCTCATCACAAGGCAGGCCCGTGCAGCCAGCAGGAGTGGGGCTGCCACTCCCGTCAACCTCCTGCGTTCCCACTCACACTCCTCCAGACCAAATAAGATTGAGGAGGGGTTCAGCAGTGCGTTGGATCCCACTCAGTTCCCTGATGCATCCCAAGACCTCATCCCAAAACACCTTGATATGGCCACACCACACTGAATGCGCCCAATCTCGTCTGATCTCAGAAGCTAAGCAGTGTCGGGCCTAGTTAGTACCTGGATGGGAGACCGCCTGGGAATACCAGGTGCTGTAGGCTAAAATAAAAAAGTGAGTGATTCTGTCGACCTTCCCGCCAATGTCTGCTCTCATGTTCTTAATTTCTTCCAGTAAGGCTGCCACGTCTCCAGGCCTCCCGTCTCGTAGGGTAACGCTAAAGGTATTTTAAATCCTTTACGTACCTGCTGGGTTGGCCGCCCCTATCATCTAACATTGTCTTTCACCTTCTGCAACCGCCTTTTCGAATCGTTAAACAAAGACTTGACTGCAGCTCTAGAACAGTTTGATCCTGGGCACATTGCCTTGTACCACTGACTCTAGCACAGGCCTATTGACTCTGGCTAAATCTGTTACAACAGCCTTCTCTAGATTGCTTCTCACCTAGAAATGTGTTGGTGCACCTAACTCTTATAACCACCTTTTTCTTCCCTCTTTTTAAACATATGAAGTGCCATTTTGCTCGGTTTTCACCTCAGTATTGCTTATACTAAAGTACTGACTTGCCTAACTTGTTCCCAATCTACTTGGGAAGTATTGCTGGTGTGTTCTAGAGTATAACCCTGTCTAACTTGTCCTTTCCCTCCCTTTTAAGAAATTGATGGAGTGTCATTTCTGCTTGGTTTACACTGTGCCGTTTTGCTCAGTTTTAACTCTTGCTCAAACTTGTCAACAATTTAAATAGGGAGTTGTGTATACTTTTCGTGACTGATTTAACTTGCTTTAATAGTAGTGATTTGTATGTGAACATCAGAGTGTGTAAAATAAATATATATTCTTTTTGATACAAAGCTTTGGTCAGTGTTACCTTGTTCCATAATGCTGTAGCCCTAATGTGTAAACTCTGAATACTGCTCATTTCCCTCTTGAGATAAGTCTGACTGCTTAGCCACAGCTACCAACTAAATCTTTGTGGTACGGACTGATACCAAAGGGGATTTTCTTGCATATGCCTGTAGTCTTAATCTTCTGTAGTGCTCCCTAAGGGAACTGCACAGGATTCTGCCTAACACTGGTGTACAGCGGTGAGGATAAAAGTATTGGATTTACATTTTAGAGTGCTGCTAGTACCTTGGTTCAATTAACCACAAGGCTTAACAATCACTAAAAAGTTAATTTTAAAAAGTCAAAGATGGAAAGCTATAGCCAGGAGACCCTCCTTACAAATACTGCTGATTATTTAGGGGATCTGTAAAGACAGAAACGTCTTCCTGTCAAAGGCAAGAAATTAGAAATTATTGAAAGATTGTTAGAAAAACAAAGTCTGGAGAATGGGGCTGTAGCGCCTACTCCTCCAGCAACTGTAGCAAACATTGAGGATGATGATGTTATTGTTGAAGCAGTTGAGGAAGAGGAGGATAACAATGTCACCCCCTCTGCCTGCTCAAAGGCCTCAACCTATGGCGACTGGACCATTGTCAGGTCCTGCATTAAGTCCTGAATTTATCACCCTAGCAAAAATTAGACTTGAACTTGAATGTAAAAGAATTAGTGCCCAAACTGAACAGAAACATCAAGAACTAAGGCTCAAAGAAATGGAGCTCAATCATGAGCTAGAGATGAAGAAATTGTCTTTGGAAAAGGTTTCTGTCCCCGGATCCTCTAGATCTTCCAGTCCAAAAAGACCCCGGATGCCTAAAGAGATTGTGGGTATGTATGAACCTGAGTTGGATGTGTTAGATTGGTTAGCTATGTTTGAATACAATCATGGGCTCTGGGAAATCACAGGGAATCAGCTGATCCCCTGGTTATTCACTAGGTTCCCCCCTGTTGCATCTAATGTGGTAATGGAGGTGGATAGGATGGATTATAAATGTGTGAAAGTAGCTCTGATAGCTATATTTGGGAAGACCACTTCCCAGTACCTCAAGAGGTTTAGGACCCTCAAAAAGCATGACAGTACCCCTTGGGCTACTTGGGTGAATGAGTGTTTGAAGAACTTAGAGGGACGGATTAAGGGTTACATGGTAAACACTTATGAAGGAATGAGAAATCTTGTCATGATGGAGTCTATCTATGATGCCTGCTCTTCTGAGCTCAGACAGCACATGGCTGATTCAAAAGAACTGGATTCTAAGACACTAGCTAAGGCTGCTGACTTGTGGGTTGCCAACAGGGCTACTCACAAGGATTCAGGGATCACTCAGAAAAAGGATGAGGGAAAGCAGCCTAAGAAAGACCACAAAGAGAATTCAAATAATTCCAATTCCAAAGAGGGCCACAAACCAAATTCTAAGGGTAAGCCACAAGGGAAACTGAATCAGGCTAGTGTATCTTCTGGTCCCAGACCAGAAGGGGGTCAGAACAAACCAAAATTCATAAAGACGTTTGGAAAATGTTATGTTTGTGGCTCAACTGAACATGTGAAAGGGGATCCCAGATGTAAGGGTAAACCTTCAGGGATCCACACTGTCTCCTTAGCCTTCACTCCAGATGAGGAAGTACCAATGACCAGTGGAAACTTTCAACTACTAGCTGAAGATACCATCCGAGGCTCAGCTAGTGTATCTTTAGTATCCTTGGGGTTGTGGGAACAACAGAATTTAGATGTATATAATTCTATCCCAAATAATACTAAAGAGTATTATAAGGACAGTGTCCTAGTGAATGGTCAGGAGACCCCTGCCATTAGGGACACTGAGTCCAGCATAACTGTGGTGGATGAATCTTTTTTCAAGGTAGAGGATGTTGCTAAGGCACCCAAATGCCTCACCAAGTTAGCTGGAGGGCCTGTGCAGATGCTTCCCCAGTTACCAGCTCTCAACCAGTGCAATGACATGACTGTCAGAATACCTGTTAGTATCCAATCTGAATGACCTGGAAGGGTATTGTTGGGCAATGATCTCAAAGATCTTGGAGTAGTGTCAGGTACTCCCAGACACCCTAGTAAGAGATTACAGGAGCTCACCAGACCTGCAAAGGAGAGGACCTTGAGAGGCTCTCCTGAAGAGATGTTAGAAAAAGAAATCACTCCTACTCCACTGGAGTTACTGACTGCAATTTCAAAGCAACCAGAAGCAAAGGGGAAACCCAAGACTTCCAAAAGAAACCAGCAGGAAGCACTCCAGTGCTTCCAACAAGATCTCCTAGGTTGTCAAAAATCACTCCTGTGATTCCACCCCCAGCTGAGGCTGAGAGGGAGGTAACCACCCTGTGTGGTTGAACTAGAGCCTGAGGATTCAGATCTAGTAGAAGGCCAGGATCTTATTGGAGATCTAGACCCTTTGGACCAACCTGAGCTGCAGTCTTTACTGGCAGAAGGTGGCCCCAACAGGGCAGACTTCAGTAGGGACAATGAATGTCCAACTCTGGAAGGCCTTCGCCACCAGGCAGCTTCTCAGCTTGAAGGGCAAGAGCCTGGGAAGAACAAGTTACTCTCTTACCTGGTAACGTTCTTTCGATGGGATGGTCTGACGACGTATTCCATATCTATGACAGTAATCACTGCAGCACAGCTGTGGTGATTACTGTCATAGATATGGAATACGTCGGAGGACCCAATCCCCTCGAAGTATAGGTTAGACTGGGAAGATGGCCTCTTTTATAGTGAACCGACTAAGTCAACCCCTGGAGACTACAAAAGACTTGTAGTGCCCCAAGAGAACAGACTCCAGTTCTTGCAACTAGCCCATGAGATACCTTTGGCTGGTCACTTGAGTTTCAAGAAGACCAAGGAAAGGCTCTCTCTCTACATTTATTGGCCTAAAATGGGGGCTGAGGTAGATCAGTATTGCAAAAGTTGCCACACCTGCCAAACTTCTGGTAAGAGTGGTTCCAAGAACGTGGCACCTTTAGTGACTCTACCTATTTTGGGAGTACCATTTGAAAGGGTGGGAATCGACATTGTCGGTCCTCTTGACCCTCCATCCTCTTCAGGCAACAGGTTTATCCTTGTTAAAGTAGACCATGCTACCTGAAGCAATTCCTATGAGAACTGTTACAGCTCAGGCTGTGGCTAAACCCTGGTATTTTTACCAGGTTTGGGTTTCCTAAGGAGGTAATATCCGACAGGGGGTCAAATTTTATGTCCCACTACATGAAGGCCATATGGAAAAACTGTGGGGTTACCTACAAGTTCTCAACCGCCTACCACCCTCAGACAAATGGGTTGGTAGAAAGGTTTAAAAGAACCATGAAGAGCATGAGAGGAGCTTTAGAAGACCCCCTTAAGAGAAAGTGGGATCTTCTACTGCCATGCCTTCTCTTTGCATATAGGGAAGTCCCTCAGGAGGGAGTTGGTTACAGTCCCTTTGAACTTCTCCATGGCCATCTGGTCAGAGGTCCATTGGCCCTTATCAAGGAGGAGTTGGAGAGTGTTCCTTCCCCCAAGCTAGTCAGAGTGACTGATTATGTGATAGGACTCCGGAGGAGAATGTCACACATGATGGCTGAGGCAAGTGATAACCTGAAAGCAGGTCAGGCTCTGGTTAAGCACTGGCATGACCAGAAGGCAAACATGGTTGAGTTTGTTCAAGACCAGCTAGTTCTTGTTATGGTGCCAACAAGGCAGTGGGCCTTGCAGGACAAGTGGATAGGACCCTTCAAGAATGTGGGAAAACTTGAAGAGGTGAACTATCTGGTGGAATTAGGCAATCCTAAGGAGGCTCCCTGAGTCTTTCACACCAACCGTCTAAAAGCTTATGTCTCGAGACCAGAACTGGGAGCTTTGCTTCTAGCTTCAGCTCAAGAGGAGGAGGAGAGTGAACCTCTGCCCAACCTTCTCAGAGGCAAGCCTTTAAATGAGCAAATAGAAGGAGTTAATCTCTCTTCTAATCTGACTTCTGAACAGCAGGAGGAGTGCAAAGTTTTATTAAATCAAGTTGCCCCCTTGTTTTCACTTTCACCAGGCTTGACACCTTGGGGCCAGCATGACAAACACTGGTGGCTGTTTACCTGTCAAAAGCAGGGGTTACGGAATGTCAGAAAATGTGAGATCCCACATCAAAGGAGAGGTCAACAAGATGCTTGATCTCGTGGTAATAGAACCCTCTACTAGTCCATGGTCTAGCCCAGTTGTGTTAGTACCAAAGGCAGGATCCAAGGAGTTGAGATTCTGCGTGGACTATAGAGCTCTAAATACAGTCACTAAGACTGATGCCCATCTTTTGCCAAGGACAGATGAGCTGGTGGATAGACTTGGTTCAGCCAAGTTCCTCAGCACATTTGATCTAACGTCAGGATATTGGCAAATAGCCCTGACAGACCATGCGAAGGAGAAAACTGCATTCTCCACCCTAGTTGGCTTATACCAGTTTAAGGTTATGCCTTTTGGCTTAAAGAATGCACCTGCTACATTCCAAAGGATGGTTAACCAGGTTCTGAATGGGATGGTGGACTTCTGCATGGCATACTTGCATGACATTGCAGTGTTCAGCCCTACTTGGAAAGAACATGTTCACCACCAACGATATGTTTTGCAGGCTCTTGAGCAGGCCCAACCGACCATAAAGGCAAGCAAATGTCAAATTGGTCAGAGTAAAGTGGTCTACCTTGGGCATGAGGTAGGAGGTGGTGAAATAAGGCATTTTCTCAGCAAGATGGAAGCTGTGCAAAATTGGACAACCCCTACTACTCAAACCCAGGTTAGAGCCTTCTTAGGTTTCACTGTGTATTATAGGAATTTCATTGAGAACTACGGGACCATAGCTTCTCCACTGAATGTAATCTCTTCTCCTAAATTCCCTAAAAAGGTCAAATGGAATGAGGAGTGCAATCAGGCCTTTGAAAGCCTAAAAAGAGCCCTTTGTCAAGCTCCAGTTCTAAGAGCTCCTGACTACCACCAACCCTTCATTGTGCAAACAGATGCTTCCAATACAGGTATAGGTGTAGTCCTTAGTCAACTGGATGAGGAAGGTAGGGAACAGCCCATTTGCTTCATCAGTAGGAAACTGAAGGAACCTGAGACAAGGTGGGCAACTATTGAGAGAGAATGTTTTGCCATTGTGTGGTCTATGAAGAAGTTTAGGCCATACTTGTATGGTTCTACTTTCACCATTCAGACTGACCACCAACCCTTGATATGGTTAATACAAATGAAAGGGGAAACCCAAAAACTGTTAAGATGGTCAATTTTCCTCCAAGGGTTTGATTTTACCATTGAGCACAGGTCAGGATGTCACCACCAAAATGCTGATGGTCTCTCTAGGATGTTTTTAACTGACTAGAGGTAAGAGACTCATCCAGGAGTGGATTAGATCCTCCTGTCCCTTAGTCTGGGGGGAGGGCGAGTGTTAGGGAGAATTCTCCTCAAAGGCTAATTTCCCTTACCTATAGAGTCGCCCGCAGTCTTGCTGGATTTGAAGGGTTTATTTTGTTCTCCTGCTAAGAGTGAGACCCTTTTTCCCACTCTTAGACAGATTGCTAGTGTGTGTTTTAGGCTATCTTGTGTGCTTATGGTCTATGGGGTTTTCTCACCCTTAGGAATCATCTTTTTAACATATGTGGTACACAGCACCCTCCATGCCGTACCACAGGAGTGTCGTAGCGAGCCCCAAACATAGACTCCATACCCTGGGACTGACTACCGTCTCCCAGGGCATGTAAAGTCCCCATTGACTTTACTAGTCAATAATTATGAACTAAATCAGTACAACTCATCTTAAAATGGAAGTACTGAAAAGGGTTAATAGTTTTTCCCTAGTGTTCATTTTCAAGGGGGTACCGTATAGTCCCTCTCTGAAAGGTTTCTGGCTGGTGCCAGTGGTTACTACCATAAATATTCGACCGCAAATATTTTCCAATGGGATTTTCCCATTGTTCGAGGCTACCACTTTTTCTGACAGCCTCTAATGCACCGCCGGTTTATATTAATATTTACTTTAATCCAGTGTTTTTTTTTTTGCCAGAACTTTAATAATATTTCTTTCTCATGTCTTTCTCTGAAATCCTAACCTAGGTCGGGGATCCTTTGTTCGTCCTTTTGGCGGGCTTCTGCACAGAAGCCCTCCTCTCCGTGCCACTGAGTCTGGGGTAGACAGGATGTGTGGGTGGGGGAATAAGCACCCTGGACAGAGTTGCCTACGCAACCCAAGTCGCACTCTGCCCTGTGAGGGACAGCTATGCTGTATGAATGGGGGTCTTGCTGCATAAAAGCAGGGTCGTGAGGACTGGAGCAGAAGACGTCGCCACTGGAACTAGAAATCCGAAGAGGAGAGAAGCTGAAGACACCGTTAACGACTGAACCACCAGTGAAGTCCTGCTGCAGATCCTCACTACTTTTCTCCAATGACTCGAGAAGATCTTCGCCTGCAAGAGTCTTCTTCCCTTGAGCTGGTGGGGCCAACCAGTTCACCAATCGCCTTCCAGGACCTGCCTTGGTCGAATTGCCAGTGCCCTGCACTCGGAGACCGGATAGCCAGGCACCCGTCCACCACGACCGCGATTTAAAAGGAGCGTACCTTTTATTTGTGTCGGCAGCACCGCGGCTGATTTCATCCCTGGGCAGTGCAGTAACTTGAACCTTCCTCCACGACGAGAGTCTCTCTTCCTCTGCTGCATCTCCCGAACTGCAGGAACTGCCAGGAACTACCGCCAACGCAGGAGCCTCTTCTACCTTTAAGGTACATTGTTCCGCCAGGCCTCCCGTCTCGTTGGGTATCGCAAAAGTTGTTTTAAATCCTTTACGTACCTACTGTGTTGGCCGCCCCATCATCTAACATTGTCTTTCACCTTCTGCAACCGCCTTTTCGAATCGTTAAACAAAGACTTGACTGCAACTACTAGAACAGTTTGATCCTGGACACATTGCCTTGTACCACTGACTCTGGCACAGGCCTATTGACTCTGGCTAAATCGGTTACAACTGCCTTCTCTAGATTGCTTCTCACCTAGAAATGTGTTGGTGCACCTAACTCTTATAATCACCTTTTTCTTCCCTCTTTTTAAACTTGTGAAGTGCCATTTTGTTTGGTTTTCACATCAGTATTGCTTATATACTAAAGTACTGCCTTGCCTAACTTGTTCACAATCTACTTGGGAAGTATTGCTGGTGTGTTCTAGAGTCTAACCCTTGTCCTTTCCCTCCCTTTTAGGAAATTGATAGAGTGTCATTTCTGCTTGGTTTACACTGTGCCGTTTTGCTCAGTTTTCACTCTTGCTCAAACTTGTCTACAATTTAAATAGGGAGTTGTGTATACTTTTCGTGACTGATTTAACTTGCTTTAATAGAAGGGATTTGTGTGTGAACATCAGAGAGTGTAAAATAAATATATATTCTTTTTGATACAGAGCTTTGGTCAGTGTTTCCTTGTTCCATAATACTGTAGCCCTAATGTGTAAACCCTGAATACTGCTCATCTCCCTCTTGAGATAAGTCTGACTGCTTAGCCACAGCTACCAACTAAATCTTTGTGGTACGGATTCATACCAAAGGGGATTTTCTTGCATATGCCTGTAGTCTTAATCTTCTGTAGTGCTCCCTAAGGGAACTGCAAAGGATTCTGCCTAACAAGGTCCGAGTAGATCGAGCAATGTAGGTCAGTGCAAACAAAAAAATGTGGCCGCGGTGGAACAGGAGTTCCAAGAGCTAGAGATTGCATAGGAGGAAGAAGAAGAAGATGAAGTATTCTTCATATGAACATTGATTCCAAATGCAAAAAACCAAAGGCAGCCCATGTGTGTGGTGGACATTTGTGAGACTCCAACCCTGGTGTTAATCGATACAGGTGCGTTAGTCTGTGTGATGGCAACAAGGCACTATGAGGCACTGCCGGGACCACCAGCGCTGGTGGAAACCAAAGAGAAGATCTATTCATTCGGTGCTGATCATCCTCTTCCACTCCAAATGGGGTTTACAGCATCTGTCACTCACGCCAATCATTCCATCAAGGCAAAATTCTTTGTGACCAACGTCAGACCACATTCGCTCCTGAGTTGCGCCGCGTCCAAGGCGCTTGACATTGTATACTTTGCACTCTCGGTATACAAAGAGGACATCCATGACATTACCAACAGGTTTGCGGACCTCTTTCAAGGAGTCGGTAAGCTAAAAGGGGAACACATAGATGAGTCAGTGCGCCCGAAGGCACTGAAGCACAGACGCATACCCTTCCGCCTACGAGCGCAAGTAGAGCAGGAGCTTCAAAATCTTATGGATTCAGACATTATCGAAAAGGTTGACGGCCCTATACCATGGGTGTCGGCCATCGCTGTGGCGGCCAAGCCGAAGAAGCCGGGTGCTGTAAGCATTTGCCCAGACATGAGGCTACCCAACCTGACCGGTTCCATGTCTTAAAATTGCGTCAAAAATGGCCACGAATACAAAATATTGCGGCAAAAATGCTGTGGTTTTTTGCGCCACAATCATGCAAATTATGCGGGGGACACCCCTGCAACCCCTGGACCCATTATACCATTTAAGGATAGCAGGGGACACCCCTGCAACCCTCACTCCCCTTAAATGGTATAATGGGGTACACCTTTACCAGGTCAAACCACAGCATTTTTGCTGCAATTATTTTTACCGGCTTCATTTTTGCCACAATTTTATTACCTGATACCACCTGGCCATCAAGAGGGAACGCCACTTGACACCAACACTAGACGATGTGGTGGACAAGCTGCAGGGAGCCAAAGTGTTCTCAAAGTTCGATTTGCACTCGGGGTATCACCAACTAGAGTTGCACCCGGACTCCCGATATATTACCACATTCACTACCCACAACGGCCTGTATCAGTATAAGCGGTTGAGTTTTGGGATCTCCGCAGCTGCCGAGGTCTTCCAGATCATCATCAGGGGCACCTTTGCTGGATTGGAGGCTGTAATCAACTTAAGTGACAACATCCTGGTGTACGCAACGTCCGAAACAGAACAAATGGTCAGGCTGGAGAAGGCGTTGGAGAGAATCCATGATCTGGGTAATGGATCCTACCTGACCCACAGAAGGTGAAGGACATACAGGATGCAATACCACCGGACAATCCCTCAGATGTGCAGAGCTTCCTAGGAATGGTTAATTATTGTGGGAGGTTCATCAAAAACCTGTCAACCCTTTCAGAACCCCTCAGGGCCCTCACAAAAAAGGATACCACCTGGATATGGTCGCCTGTGTCGCAAGCCGCTTTTGACACCATCAAAGCCGCACTTACAGGTGATGAGACAATGGCTTTTTTTCAACCCGAAAAAGGAGTCCGAGCTGGTCGTGGATGCCAGCCCGGTGGGATTTGGTGCTGTGCTTCTTCAACCTGATCTACAAGGACAAATGAGGCCCATTGCATATGCCAGCAAGGCATTGACAGATACGGAGCAAAGATACTCCCAAACCGAAAGAGCAGCACTGGCAATACTCTGGGGCTGCAGACACTTTCGGATTTACATCTTGGGCAAACCCGTCTGTCATCACGGACCACAAGCCTCGGATCCCCATCATGACTGGGTTGTCCTCCAAACCGCCACCGAGGATTGCGAGATGGATGCACAAACTCAAGGAGTATGGTGTAAAGCTGCAGTACAGGCCGGGCACACACAACCGGGCGGACTACTTGTCCCTCCATCCCAGTGATGGTAGCTTGCAGGTACGACAGGCAGTGGGGGACTGTGAGGAGTTTGTCCGACAAGTTATTGATGTGGCCATGCCAATAGCTCTGACACTGACCGAACTGGCTCAGGCCTCGCAGGCCAATGGGTGTTTTCAACTAGTCCGAAACGCTGTAGACAGTAGGGACTGGAAATCGGCAGAGGGAAAAGGACACTCAGCTTGATCTGCAGTCACTGTAGCAAGCACGTCACGAGTTGTCGAAATCGGATGAAGGCCTGCTACTGCGAGGGAGACAAATTGTAATCCCAAGAAGGCTGGGGGAAAGAGTACTGAACTTGCACACAGTGGCCATCAGGGCACTGCCAGGACTAAGGCAAGACTGAGAGCCAAGGTATGGTTCCCGGACCTCAAGAGAAGGGTCAACAAATATATTCACCAATGCCTTTGGCGTCAAGCAGCCGCGCCCGTGAGCAAAGAACAGTGCATTGAATCGATGGAAAGGAGCGGTAACCCCTGGAGTACGGTACATGCACACTTTGGGTCCACGGGGAGGGGCATGTACTTTTTAGTGCTAATCGACCAGTGGTCCGGCTACCCAAAGGTGGAGCTGGTGGAATCCACTTCAAGTGACCAGACCATACAAGCGATGGAAAAGATCTTCGCAACCCATGGGTTCCCCCAGGTCTTGTGTTCGGACAACGGACCCCCAATTCATGGCCGCCAGTTTGCGACCTTCATGAACGACTGTGGGATCACGCACAGGAAAGTGACTCCCGGCTTGCCGAGAGCAAATGGGGAGGTGGAGCTGTCAATGCGGACACTCAACAAGATATTTCGGATCACACAGGGCAAGGGAGGGGAATTCAGAAGAAATCTGAACCAGTTCCTGCAGGAATACCGTTCAACACCCCATCAGCCCACAGGGGTAGCCCCAGCAAAGGCCCCTTTGATTACTTCTGCCTCTTTGTAACCTGAGTCTGGAGGAGGGCATACGCCCCCAGGCTGGGGTCCCAACCCTCACACTGTTCAGGCTGGCTGTTGGGTTGGTCGGCCAGCGCACTCCACTGGGTTTACTGCCAGGGGTCCCTGCTTGTTGTTGGGTGGTTTAGAGTCTCAAATCTGGTCCCTCGTCGGTTCAGGCGGGTAACTGTTCACTGTACATTGCCTCTGCGCCTCCCGGGCTGTGGTTGCGGTCTCTGACTGGTCCTTGTCTTGATTTGCAAAGGAAGGCACACACCCCAAGACTGGGGGCCCAACCCTTCGTGGGTTCAATTCCGTCTGTGGGGACTAGCTTCTGCCTCAGTGTGTTCCTTATTCTAGTCAGACCCTGGTGCCACTGGGAGAATGTAATTAGGGTTTCCTGTTTTAGGGCTTTATTATTTTTTACTTCTGGGGTGTTTTTTCTGGGTTTTCAAAAAGTTTCAGGATCTGTGTTTATCAGTGTTATCCCATTTGCCCACTTCAAAAAATCATGGATAACTGTTGTTTCCAGTATAAACACACACATATTCTTTTATTGTTTCTTTGCGCGCATAATGTCTCTTAGAGCAAGATGTTATGGACACTTTCTAGATAATAAAGATGAATATGTTAATCCAGTAATAGCTAACATTTCTACAAGTCGAAATTAGTGTAGTCAATATGATATACTTTTTTAGGGACTTTTTGCCCATCCATGCCCTTTCTTTTCTTCCCATGAAACCTTGATTTGTGAAAACGACCTTTCCACATTGTACAGACTTCTAATTTTAACAGATAAGGCATAACATGATAAAATGATTTGCCGGGGAGCACTCACTTTGGTGAAGATAAGGATTTTCTTGACTGTCAAAATAAATAAACTCCAAGCAGATAATAACTCTTTATCAAGTGCTGCTCACTACAAAATGAGAAGGGAGTCCCATTAGTGTACCCCCTGAGGCTTGATTGGAGGGGGTGAGCAGGCCAGAACTGTTTGCCTGGTGTGGGAATATCAGGGAATCCTATAGCAGAATTTTTCAAAGACAACTCACTAGGTTAGGTGATGGTTAAGATGTTATATGTTTATACCTTCCTGTAAATCAAATGGCTTTTTTCCTATTCCTGCTGCAACATGTGCTGTAAAAAGTGTTGTGATCGTGACACTGTGGCCTCACGCAAGCCGCGTACATGGAAGCCTCACACGGTTTTCCTTTTAAAGCCTACAGTCAGCAGACACTTTTCAGCTCTCCTCCAGACAGATACACATACACAGAGGGTCTCTGACCACAAACCGAGACACTGAAAAATCCATGTTAAACAATTTTTTGTAAATACAAATATTTGTCAGTGATCAAGGGCTATTTTGAGGAATTTTAGCCACTTTTAAGAAGTGAATCACCAACCATGAATATGGCTGCAATTTGTTTACAATTTCTCAAAATAGCTCTGAGCACATATGACTACTTTTTTTTTACAAAGAAAACAATGTAACATTGAATGTACAGTGTTTTTGAATAAGGTCAGGGAGCAGGAGGGGAAGCAATGGGAGAAAGCAAACGAGCATATGTGGTGGGAGTAGGGCCCTTTACCTATTGCCTGCCAAGCCCCCTCTCTAGCCACCCCTTCAACTCCAAACTTCATCCCATCCCTGCTCATACTAAGGCACTACTGGGAAAGGGGAAACAGTGCTTTTCAGTTTAAACCTAAGAGGCCCCTTTTCTTCTGGGGGTGATTTTCCAGTGTTTATCGGATTTCACTGGAAACAGGAAAGCCTATGTATGATCAGCGGTAGGTCATGATGACCGAATTAGGATTGTTGAAGACAAACATGCTCGTATGGGTAAAGGTGAGCACCCCCTTTGGGTCCTCCACTCTGGATGTCAATCACCGCCTGCGTGTGGGGCCATCGCTCCCCTGCACTTAGGAAGCGACAGTGCTGCGCACCTGGTGCGCAGTCTCTCTGTTTAGGTGCATGGGTTCCTTATGCACTAATGTGGGAAGTTCCCACCTCTTCATTCTTTGTCCGGGCGGTAAAAAGCTGCGACTGTGGTTATGTCTGTAGTCCCTCTGTCCGGGGCCTCGGGGGAGGGCACACTCCCCAAGATTGGGGGCCCAACCCTCCGGTTAACCAGGGCTTACGGTGCAGCACAGGGGCCTAGTAGGCACTCCAAGGGAGTCGTCGTTAGAGGTCACTGTGTAGTGGGGGGACCTTTTGGGTGATCTGCCCCTGTCCCTACCAGTAGTCCAGGGCTATCAGGGGGGGCCACGGAGAAGCCGCTGTCTCCACTCGCTGTAAATATTCTGTATATGTGTGGCGTGCCCTGGGAGGTTTCAGTGGGAGATCAGTGTTGCCCCCCAAGTAGGTCTCTCCTAAACCATTTGTCTCCCCACAGCATTCAATGTGCCTCGCGCTCTCCCCCACGAAGTGGCAAACCAATGGGGGTGTAATGTCTGCAGGCCTCCTCCTTATTCCATGGCACAGTTCATCCTCTTTGGATCCGGGCAGGGACGCGTGATCCTCACTGAGGCTGGGGCAGATATCCAGGGGATTAAGGAAATGTCCCTTAAAGGCCTCAGCGTTCTACCATACTGCCGTATAGTCCCTGCAAAACACTCTGCCGTTGCACGCGCCTGCATGTTATCCAGAGTCTCCCTGCCAGCATTAAACCTTCAGCTCTACGGAGCTTCTCTATCGGGAGGTGAGGGGTGGGTGGAGGTGGTGGGCAAGGGGGATTGCGGCCACACCGCTTGACTCCCGGATGAATGAGCTGCACTTCCTTGTCAAGCTGGGAGGATGTGGGGGGTTCATCAGGCCTGCAGCGCCGAAGCCGCGGTGGTCTGGAGCGGGGCCCCATGCACACTGGCTGTGGAGTAGCGTGGCCACTTCCCCCGCACTCTGAAGTGTGCTTGGTCGCTCTCACCGTCTCTTGTCCTGCCTGGATGGAAGCCCTTAGTCCATTGTGGCATGGGTAGGTCACGGATCTCTTCTGGCCACCGGCTCCTTTCTTCAGAACACCTCCTCTCACTGCAGATGAGCGAGCCATCATGGACACGTCCCTTCTTAAAGCGGGCTTTCACTTCGGTTTTCCCCACTGGCCTTGGAAGGCTTGGTCTCCGCAAAACCGCGGCGGATTCTCTACGTTTCCGAGACCACAGGTACAGAAGCACCTTAGACACCTCAGTGTCCCATCTCCTCCGGTGTGGGGGCGGGGGGTCACAAATGGGGGCTCAATCCATTTATTGCCTCCCTGCGTCCCCTGGTGGCCTCCCCAGATAGTTTTATTACCCCCTTTTTACATCCAGGGAGTACAGAGCTCTCTCGTCTGGGGAGGTGGCGTTCTGAAAGAATGTAGGCAGAGTGATGGTTGCATTCTTGTGAAATTCTGATGGTACTTTTGGGATGAAGTGAGGATTGGTGGAGAGGATTACTTTGTCTTTGCAAATTGGAGATATGGAAAGTCCACCACTAAGGCTTGTAATTCAGAGACTCGTCTGGAGGGCATAATGGTGATTAAGGACGCCACCTTCCAGGTCACAAACTTGATGTGTGCCGAAGATAGAGGTTCGAAAGAGGTTTCCATGAGACCGGCTAGGACTAGATTTAGGCTCCATACCAGTGGAATTCTTTTCTTTGGAGGAAAAGTGCGAAAAAGCACCTTTAGGAAGTGTTTCAGCAGCCTGTCACTGTAGAGAGGAGGATTTCCTCTTTTTCTTGTGAATCTGGAGATTGCAGTCAGGTGTACCTTAATGGAGGAGATCGCAAGACCTTCTTTTGCCATTTTGAGTAGTTAGGAGAGAAACTGTTGAGGTCGTATGGCCAGTGGTTGAAGATTGGGATGCTGCATAGACCATGTACAGAACCGTTTCCATTTCTGGTTGTAGTAATTGTCAGTGGACGGTGCCCTAGCGGTGGCCAGTATGCGCTGGCAGTGCTGCGGGATGTTCAGGTGGCAAATTCGGCTTGATCAGTGTTAGGAAAGATTTCCATTTATGTGCAATTTTTCCTCCAGTTGTGAACCCCCTAACTTTTTTCTTTTGTCTGACCAGCTTAGCCTGACTTTTACCAGTGGAACCCAGCCTTCTGCTGTACTCCGCTGGGCTTTTGCTCATCTCGTTAAGGGGAAACTGACATGCCCATCAGACAGTCTGGGAGACTTTGTTTCCCTTAGTCTTTCACTGTGTTGCCATTTTTTGGTAACTTTTTATCAGTGCACAATGTACCTTCCAGTACAGTGCGGTGGGGTCTCGTTCATTTTTAAGGCCCTAGACAACCTCAAAATATTTTTGGTGAATGTGCAAGTGTGCCCAGGACAGAGCTGGTGGCAGCAGTTCATTTTTAAAGCATTTTGACAGTTTTCAATGGTCCAAACCACGTTTACCGTGCTTGGCCCAGGACTGTGGCCAGTGCCTAAAATGGCCATGCCACGAAATCCTTTCTTCTGGCCTTTGGCCATTTTGTCCCTTTGCCTTCCCCAGGTCGAGCAGACCCAGGATATTCCTTATTTGGTTATGCCGGCTCCCACACAGCCTGAGGTGTTGGCGGGCTTCTGCATGCCTTGTGTGTGTGCAACCAGGATGTGGGCTGGAGCGGTCTAGCTCCAATACAAATCCTGGGTGCCAAGATGTCTGGTGTGCTGGGATGACTGTGACCACTATGGTCCATGATTGGTCCACGTCTGGGATGGTTGAATGTGAGCAGACCTCCCATTGGATGCCTTTCGTTTTGGTGCAAAGAAAACTTTGGATAAGAGAAGGCACTCTACACCCATTCCAGGTCGATCTTCTGAGTTCTCACCGAACTTAGTAAACGAGTCAAGTATCCTGAACTGAAGAAACAGATCTGTGCAATTGCTGGAGTCCCGCTGGAAGGTTTGGCACCCTGACCCGGCTGTTGTCCCATCAGAGCCCCTGTTTCTCATCGATCACGGAGGCCTGCAAGGGTGCTTGGACACTTTGGAGTGGTAGAGCAACTACTCTTGGCACCTGCTGCTTAACCTGCAAATGAGCCCCTTCGGAAGTGTTTGTGGACCGCCCAGTGAACTGACTAGCTCATACGGGACCTTTGCTCTGGAATCACCGCCATCTCGGGTTTTGACTTGAGACTTTGGGAAACATAAGCTCTTCGTAGAAGGCACTCTCCCACCAACTTTCGTACACCTAGCATTCCTAGGTCTGTAATTAGGAGAGTCTGCCCGAACCCGAGCCTACGTGGTACCCATGTCGCCCCACTTTGGTCACAAGCTTTGTGGGTGCTTTGCTGCTGTGCCCTAATGTGCCCTAAAATAAGCTGCAGTGGAACTGGCCTGATCCCTTCCCCAGAAGCAGAGAAAAGGCCACTGTCCCGCCACAGACTGAAGTCCCAGAACGCAGCCCCTGAAAGCTGGATACAACTGCTGGACTCGATTCTGCGAGCGAACTGGACTAGACTGGCCAATTTTCGGCTGGACTGCGTCGAGGGTCGGTGAGTACTTGCAATCCTTACTGGTGGCCCCTGGCGCATCCATAGACTTTTATGCACGAGTGTCCCCGAAGGGCCAAAACCTTAGTTAGGGTAGCCTGAGCTACCATCCTAATCCTGATTCCTGGAAAGCTCTCTGCCCTCTGATGGAGACCCTCCACAAATAGTGGAACTCCATACTTCAATGCCTCACCCCCGTTCCTGTGACACTACAGCCCCTTGAAGAGATCCGTTTTGTACTTTAACGCAGGATAAAGCGCTGCCACGCTAAACGTACTTTTGAGCACAAGTCTCCACACTTCTTAGGGATTGGACTGCCTATTAGTTAGAGTTGGGGTTCATGGAGAATTGCCTAAAGTATATTTGCACTGTCTGACGCTCTTCTGTTACAGGTTGTGGATCCATACTTGCTTAATATTGCTTTAGGACAACAGTTACTGTATATATGTTCCCTAGTATAAGGTTGTGTTAGAATTGTTAATATTACTGTGGTTTCAACTTGTGTTTGACTTAAAAGGCCTTTAATACATGTATATGTATTTTTGATATATACACCTGACAGAGTAATTTGTGCTGTTTGCTGTGTGTGCTCATTGTGGGCTTTCGATCACCCTCACCCCTCCTTGGACCGAGTCTGGACCGCTGCCCATGCTACCTTCATTGGTCTGGCTTGTCCAGATGATTACCCTGTTCCAAGAAAGTAGGCTGGCCTTCTGAACCTCTGCCCGTCAGAAATTCATTTTAACAAATTGGTGGCAGTAGTGGGATAGGATCGAAGGTACCCAGTGTTGCACACTGGTAAAGGTACCCGAGTTACACTTACCCAGGCCACATAGTGACCCAAGTTAAAACTTAACTGCAAAGCTAATGACCTATCTTAGAACATGGACGCAATAACCAACATAACTTTGAATGCTTGCAAATCAGAGGCACTGAGAATGTTGTGTACCGAAAGAGGCTTATCAGCTCAAGGTACCAAGGTTGAAATGATCCAAAGGATCATGGATTGACAAGAGGATCAACTCAATGCCAAAACTTCAGACGCTAATGCAGAAGGTGGTGGACCCGCTCTTAGTGACAGTTCTAGCAGAATTGTTGCTGCCATCATGCATGAAGTCCATGTAAAAAGGGATGAAGAGTCCCAAGTTTTGTCTGTCGGCTCTGATGCTGAAGCCATACTTGAGTTCAAGAAGCAAGAGCTGCTATTTAAGCAGAAGGCGCCCGAGTTCAACATGGCAAAGCTGAGGGTTGAGCAAGCAGAAACACAAAAGGACAGAGATCACCAGTTGGAACTGGCCAAGATGCAGGCTACAACTATAAGGGATCTGGAAATAGGTCTGAATCCTCCTCTCATCCACAGTTTCCTAAAGATCTGCTCAGTATGTATGATGAAAAGAATGACGGCATGAACTGGTTAACTGCAATTGAGTATGCTTGTGAAGTAGGAGAGGTTGTGTGGATGCTGACAAGATTGTATGGTCGCTCAGTTGACTCCCCCATTCTGGCTGCAGTGCCATTGTGGAAATGTCAAAGGCTGACAGAAAAGACTTTTTAAAATTGAAGCAAACTCTCATCTTAAAGTTTGGGAAGACTCCTGCCCAATACTTGAAGAGATTTAGAGAGTACAAAAAGAAAGAAGGTAACACTTGGGTGTCCTATGTTACTGATTCCTTGAAAAACTTGACTGGCTGGGTTGACAGGCTATAAGGTCACCACCTTTGAGGGTAGGATATGTTTGGTAATGCTTGAACATATTTTTTGCATCTTTTTCCTCTGAGCTTAAGCAGCACTTGGCTGATTCTAAGGAGATAGATCCTAAGAAGCTAGCCAGTGCAGCAGATTTGTGGGTGTGACACAGAGTGTCCCATGAGGACAGGACTACTCCTGGTAAGCAGAAGCATGGGGAAAAGCACAAAGATAAGGCGATTGGGGGATCTGCTAGAACTTCCTCCCAAAAGAGCCACAAAAAGAATAACAAGGTTAAGTGCCAAGGAAATGTTCAGGGTTGTGGGAGTCATCCTCCCAGACAGAACTCTGGTTACAGTAAGCCTCCTTATGGCCCAAGAGCCAGTGGATCTTGTGTGGCTTGTGGAGCAAGTTATCATGTGAAGGGGGACCCCAGATGTAAGGTCAAAACCTTATGGGTTCACTCTGTGAGTCTGGCCTTCTCCTTTCATGAGGAGGAAGAGATCACACGGGCATCCTTCTCCTCAGACTCTTTTCCCAGTGGGATAGAATCTGAGGTAGTCCTAGTTTCCATGGGTTCCTGTGATCCTAAAGTCTGAGAGGCTTATGCTAGCATTCCAGATAGCACCAAGAACTACTTTAAGGCAGTGTGCTAATCCATTGAGTAGGTACTCCAGCCCGTAGGGATAGTGGGGCTAGCATAACTGTGGTGCATTCCACTTTAGTAAACCAGGAGGAGCTTGCCAGAGCTCCCCTGATGCCCATCAAGTTAGCTGATGATCTCCCCCTCTCAAGTTCCCAGTAATACCTGTAAATCTTACAAGCAATGGTACAATGGTCAGAATTCCTGTGAGAATACAGAGGCAAGTCCCAGGAAAGGTACTTCTGGGGAATGATCTCAGAGACGTAGGTCTTGTGGGTGAGAGACCATGCACAAGGTCACAAGCAAAGGCTGCCTTAGCCAAGACCAAGGCACATCCCAAGCCAAAGGGGAAACCCAAGGCTAAAAGAATCAAGAAAAACAAGGGAGGGAAAGAAAACATTCCCACTAACTCACCTACCACTGAGGTGGAGGTAGTTGGCCAGACACCTGTACCTGACAAGGAAGAGGTTTTGCCTGAAATTCTCAACCTACATGAGCATTCTGAACTCCAAGGTTTGTTGGTTGAAGGTGGTCCTGATAGGGCTGAGTTTAGAAAGGGCCAACGTGAGTGCCCACCTTTGGAAGGCCTAAAGAGACAGGCATGCTCCTAGCTTGAGGGTGAGCCTCCTGGTAAGCATGGGATATATTGGGAAGTTGGGCTCCTGTACAGGAATCCCACAGAGTCTACAGAAGGAGACCATAGGAGGTTGGTGGTCCCCCTTCATATAAGGCCCGTCCTCTTGCAGTTGGCGCATGAAGTCCCCTTTGCTGGTCACCTTGGCATCATGAGAAACAGGCAAAGGTTAGCCATGCACTTCTACTGGTCCAGGATGGGAGTCCAGGTAGAAATCCACTGAAGGAGTTGTGCCACATGCCAGTTATCTGGGAAAAGTGGCTAAACATTCCAGGCTCCATTGGGTAGGGATTGCCATTGTTGGTCCCCTTGACCCTCAGACATTCTCAGGCAATAGGTTTATCTTAGTGCTGGTTGACCATGCTTCCAGATACTCCTACAATGTCAGTGGAACTTAAGCTCTGTGCACACTTAATAGCAAAAAGACAATGCTAAAGGATTCAAATGAAATTAAAAGTACACTTTTTAATGGTGACGGAATACAATAAAATGAAGAATCAAGTGATTTGGAAAATTCATATGTAAACAATGTTAAACAAATTAAATTGAATACCACTTGTTTGTGTGATATCGGTTACAATAGTTCAGATTTAACAAGAAATAATAACAAAGATCGAATACATAGGTTCGAGTTTCACAAAGATACATTATTTCAAGTAAGAACAAGACATTTCTAAGTCCTATTGAGGAGATGCCTTCTAATATACATATAGATGACCTCAGCTGTATATTTTATCTCTATAAGACACGTTTCGGGCTAATATGCCCTTCATCAGGTATGAACAATTCAAGTTCAAAGAATTCCTACAAATTAAATACAAAGTATATATTATCAATTTGAGTTAAGATTATTAGTTTTCATTTGGTCTACAATTTTGACTCTGATTTTATGGTGGAACTCACTAACCTTATCGTGCTGGCGGTATAGCCTGGCTACTCATAGTAAGAATTCGTGTGGACTGGTATTTCAATCTCCTCTCGCATTGAGAGTTGGATCTGTGGATAAATAAAAGAATCCTCCCTGAACATAATCATGAAAGAAGGGCTAGAACTGAGACAAGTTGCTGTATCATAGCGCTGTCTCCCAATTCTAAGCCCTACATTTGAGTATTGCACAATCATTTGGTTCTTTAAAGTGGGATTGCTCACCTTGTTGCGAATGCTTGGTTTTAGAATCATAACCAAATCAAGCTCTGGGCTCTGCTGCCGTCTCTCGGTCGGCCATATTCTGATTTCCTGTATTTGTACAGTTAAAGCTGGTTTTCCTGCAAGGAAAACAACTTTGTTTCACTTCGGGTTTGGTCCGATTGTTAAAATCATTCTGTATTCAAATCAAGAGCGAAATAGTACCTTGTTCTTGTCAAACAGGGAAGCCTGTGGAGCTCCTGGTTTATACGTGTGGGCGTTCCTTTTCGGGGACTGCAGCCACGTATTCTTTGAATGCAGACACCAACGGCGATCACTGGATCAGCTTGTGTAGTATCTGCAATAAACGGATACATTGTTGTATCTCTTCTTCTGTTATAAACCTATTGTTCAAGTCGAGATTGTGTAAGAACAGACAAGGATACATGTCTTACCTATTACAATTTCTCAGCGGTCTCATGCAGGTTAGCGTGCTGCTGGTTCTCGATACTGTGTTAGTCCTGGTTGCTATAGTGACTAGCATAGTGGCGCTGACGCCGTCGAGACTCAATTGATTCGAAAAGGGACTGTCTAGTATGCGCATTCAGACAGCCATGTTTAAATGGTGTTTCAATCGCTGGTGTTTGCTTTTGGACAAATGTACATGTCTTTGGAAATAAGGTGCGAGCATGGTGGATTATGCTAAATGAGGAAATGGATTTTCTATCTATAATTTTGGAAACAATAAAATATGAGATGGCGGTAGATTGTTTGCAATCTCCGATTTCAAAAATGATTTTAGATTCATTGAATATGAGATGACAATGAATCTAAAATCATTTCTGCAGTCTCTGAACTCAACAGTTTAACAAATAAAATCTGACAGTGTTGAGTCAAAGTTTCCCAAGATTCTGATTAAGAGGGTACTTCTCCTGTTTGTACATGGGGTTGTGCGTTCCTATAGGCTCGATAATTAACAACTTGTCTCAGTTCTAGCCCTTCTTTTATGATTATATTCATGGTGGATTCTTTTTATTTATCCACAGATCCAACTCTCAATGCGAGAGGAGATTGAAATACCAGTCCACGTGAATTCTTACAATCAGTAGTCAGGCTATATCGCCAGCACGATAAGGCCAGTGAGTTCCACCATAAAAGCAGAGTCAAAATTGTAAACCAAATGAAAACTAATAATCTAAACTCAGATTGATAATATATACTTTGCATTTAATTTGTAGGAATTCTTTCAACTCGAGAATTGTTCATACCTGATGAAGGGCACCTTAGCCCGAAACCCATCGTACAGAGATACGAAATACAGCTGCAGTCATCTATATGTATATTAGAAGGCATCTCCTCAATAGGACTTAGAAATATCTTGTTCTTACTTGAAATAATGTATCTTTGTGAACCTCAGACCTATGTATTCGATCTTTGTTATTATTTCTTGTTAAATCTGAAATATTGTAACAGATATCACACAAACAAGTGTTATTCAATTTAATTTGTTTAACATTTTTCTCATTTGAATTTTCCCAAATCACTTGATTGAATCTTCATTTTATTGTATTCCGTCACCATTAAAAATGTTACTTTTAATTTCATTTGAATCCTTTAGCATTGTCTTTTTGCTATTAAGTGTGCACAGAGCTTAAGTTCCACTGACTTTGTGGAACCTACCCCTCTTCTTTCATTGAAAAACGATCTTGTAGCCCAAGATCAGCATCTGTAGCACCCAATTATTATGCAATATCCCTTATAGATAATTATATTTACCTTGAAATTATGGACACCTGAGTGCCCCTCTACACTGTCATTTTTCCAGCCATCCCATTAAAGACAGTAACTGCCATGTCAGTTGCTAAAGCATTGCTTGGCATATTCACTAGGGTTGGCTTCCCTAAAGACGTTCTATCTGATAGGGGCAGCAACTTTATGTCCAAGTATATGCAAGCTATGAGGAAGGAGTGTGGGGCCACTTATAGGTTTTTTCAGCTTATCATCCACAAAGTTATTTGAGAGGTTCAATGGAACTCTCAAAAGCATGATTGGGGATCTGGAAGAACCCCAGAGGAGAAAATGGGATCTCCTTCTGCCATGTTTACGTTTCGCCTACAGAGAGGTACCTCAAGAGGGGGTTGGCTTCAGCCCCTTTGAGCTTCTTTTTGGTCACCCTGTTAGGGGACCATTGGCTATAGTCAAGGGGTGATGGGAGATGCCTACTCCCCCTATCACCACCACTGTAGTGGACTATGTGCTGGGACTTGGGAAAAGAATGGCCCTCCTGGACGCTCAAGCAAGTGTTAAGTTGAAGGCTGGTCAAGCTCTGGCGAAAAATTGGTATGACCAGAAATCTTCACTCATCAACTTTACCCCAGGCCAACAAGTCCTGATGAAGTCTATAAGACCTAGAGCTTTACAGGATAAATGGTCCGGCCCTTACTCAATAGCAGAGTGAGGTTAACTATTTAGTAGACCTTGGAAGGGCTGTACATCCTCCAAAAGTGTTCCATGAGAATAGACGGAAGGCTTTCATCTCTAGGGTTGAAATTGATGCACTGCTCTTGGCATCAGATACAGAAGAGGAGGAATCAGAACCTCTTCCTGGCCTGTTGCAAGGCAGTCCTTCAGACAGCTCCATTGAGGGTGTCAAAGTGGCCCCTCACCTGACTTGTGTCCAACAAGATGAGGTGAGAACTTTGCTGAGTCCGTTCTCTTCCTTGTTTTCACTAGCTCCTGGTTTGACACCTTGGTGCAAACATGACATTGACCCAGGAGATAGTGTCCCTACCAAAGGTAGGGGTACAGAATGTCAGATAAGTTGAAATCCTACATCAAGACAGAGGTCAACAAGATGCTGGATCTTAGGGTGATTGAGCCCTCCAGTAGTCCTTGGTCCAGTCCTGTGGTTCTGGTACCAAAGGCAGGTACCTCTGAGCTGTCTGTGTGGACTAAAGGGCTCTGAATGCTCTCACCAAGACAGATGCTCACCCCTTGCCAAGAACTGATGAGCTGGAGGATACCCTGGGTGCCTCCAAGCACCTCAGCACATTTAACCTCACTGCAGGGTATAGACAACAATAGCCCTAGCAGAACATGCCAATGAGAAAACAGCATTCTCAGCTCCAGAAGGCCTTTAACAGTTCAGGGGAATGCCATTTGGATTGAAGAATGCACCTGCCACGTTTCAGAGGCTTGTGAATCATGTCCTTAATGGAATGGATGAATTCAGCCTTGCTTATCTGGATGATATAGCAGTTTTCAGTGCCATCTGGGAGGATCGTGTGAAGCACCTCAGAATTCTGATGCAGGCTCTTCAGACGGCCCACTTGACCATAAAGGCCAGCAAATGCCAGATTAGTCAAGGATCAGTGGTCTAGCTTGGGCATGAAGTAGGTGGAGGGAGGATTCAGTCTCTACCCAGTAAAGTGCAAGCAGTACAAGACTGGCCTACCCCCTACTACTCAAACTCAAGTGAGAGCCTTTTTAGGTCTAACTGGGTATTACAGAAGCTTCATGACAGACTATGCACCATAGGTGCCCCTCTGACTACTCTCACAGCAACAATGAAACCCAAGAAGGTCACTTGGTCTGGGGATTGTGGGAAGGCCTTCAGTGGCTTTAAAGACTCCTTATGCCAGGCACCTGTTCTCAGTTCTCCTGATTACAAAAGACTGTTTATTCTGCAGACAGATGCCTCTGACACTGAGATAAGTGCTGTACTATCACAGATAGATGAGAAAGGCAAGGAACACCCAATTGGATTCATAAGTCGCCAGGTTAAGGACAGAGAGCTCAGGTGGTCCACAGTAGAGACATAATGTTTCTCTGTTGTGTGGGCCCTAAGGAAGCCCTACCTCTATGGGACCCACTTCACTGTGCAAACGGACCACAAGCCCTTAAAGTGGCTTATGAACATGAAGGAAGAGAATCCAAAGTTGGTGACCATCTTGAACTTGTCCTTTCTGAGGAACTTGTTCAAGCATCTCAAGTCCAAGATGGGTCTGAATCCTCCATCCTTCTTGGGGATTAGGCAATAGGGAGAGTACTGTCCTTTGTTCCTCTCCGTCACAGTAATAGGTTGTATAGCACCTTTCTCTAGCATGCTAAACATTTCCTGCAAAAGGAACGTATCCAGAACTTTGGACAGTGGATGATCCTGAGGCCTTTCTTTAAAAGAGAAGGCAGTAAATGTGGGCTACTGTTTCTAACGCCCACGCATTTAAAGTATTACCTCGCCATTCTTTCAGATGCTATGAGAGTCTGCCTCCCAATGGGGTCTTGTGGGTTAAGGCCTCAGAGAAGTTTTGAGGCAGGTAAAGTAGCGGCTGATGGTAAGGTAGTCGTTGCTTGCGCAGACTTGCACCTCTCCCATGTCCACCACAAGGGAAACTTCTTTGGCCACTTTGACCTGCAAATCCTCTTGCCCTTCCAACAGAGGAATAGAAGCAAAAGGACCTACTCCTCCAAGATGGTCCACTGAGTGAGATGGCTGTTGCTGTCTGATAGCGGCACCAAGGGATTTGGCTGCCGCTTTCGAGGTCTGGAGCTTCTCCAGACTTTTGTCAGCCTTGCTGCCAAACAGCTGAGTGCAGTCAAAGGGCATGTTGAGGAGCATAGGCTGCACGTCTGGAAGCCGTCTCTTTCTTCCCCTTCGGGAAGATGATCAGCTGCCATTCCTACACAGTCCCACAAGGTGAATGTAAACTTTGCTAGGACGCAAGTCGTGTTTGCAGACTTGAGAGCCATGCTCCCAGCAGAAAAGACCTTTCTAGCCCAAGCATTGAAATGCAAATCATCCCTGTCTGATGGGATGGTTGGGTATGCAGCCTGTTTAGAATTAGAACAACAGCACATTCTAAGCTTTCATAACCCATTCAGAGATAAGATTGTGCATTGGTATCGCTTTATCGATGACATTATCTTTATATGGCAAGACATCGATACTCCAGTTGAAAATTTCCTACACTGGTTGAACCAAAGAACAGAAGACATCAAATTTACACTCTGTAAAAGCAACCAGACGATCAACTTCCTTGACTTAGAAATCAGTGTCAAAGAAGAAAAACTGATATGTTCACTCTACAGGAAAGAAACAGAGAGGAATACTCTGTTGCACTACAGAAGCAACCACCCCAGGAACCTGAAAAATAACCTACCATTTGGTCAATTTTTACGGCTCAGGCGGAACTGTACAGAATTGGAACAGTACAAAAAACATGCCAACATTTTGAAACATAAACTCCTCAATAGAGGATACCCCAAAAAAGTAATTCGGAATACCACCAAGCGCGCACAATATACTCCCCGCGAGACTTTACTCACTCCCAAAGTACGAGACACAGAAAGTGAAAAACTCATGACCTGTGTAACTACCTTTGGCCCAAATACGACTAAACTTAAGACCATCATTAAGAAATTTTGGCCACTGGTACAATTGAGTCTTCCGAATGAATATACACCAAGAATGGCCCTTAAGAGAGGCAAAAATCTGAAGGATATGCTAACCCACGCCAGGTTAAACAAAAAATCCCAAAGGACAAAACTTTGGAATATGAGGGAAATAATGGGTCATCACCCATGTCGTACATGCAATGTATGTAAATTCACGAAAAAAACTACATCATTTCAAATAGAAGGCAAGGAATGGAAGATCAGACACTTTTCCAATTGCAAAACTACCAATGTGGTATACATCATCGAATGCCCCTGTGGGCTCAGATATGTTGGCCAAACTCAGAGGCAGGTCAACAAGAGAATTGGTGAACACCGCTCCAGGATTCGATGCCGAGTTCATTCAGCACCATTAGTGTCTCACTACATGGAACACCAACATAGTGCAGATGACATATTATGGTGGGTGGCTGATACGGTGGTCAATACCACCAATGCTTCTAATGCCCTAAACCACAAGGAATCATGGTGGATCTTCAAACTTAAAACCATTACGAAGGGCCTTAACGAAGCCATACCAACCACCTATGGTTGAGTAGGGATATTCCCCCACCTAGTGCTCTACTTAGGCCAAACAGCAGCACTTTAACACCTTATTCCGAAACTCAAAGGCCTGCCTCTCACAGCCTTTTCTGTTGAATCAGAAACTCTTCATGTTACCAGATGTGCTTACATATATCTTTAAGTGACTATTTGGCCCCTAGTAACCACTTAGGGGCTCTATACATTTTTGCACTTGGTGATAAAAATTAACAATATGCGACTATAAGAATAATGCCTATTCAAATGAGTTGTGACTTTGTTACCACCAAATTTGTGTTTTACTTTGACTGTTATACTGAAAATACCAATATTGAATGGTTTCCTAGTGAGCAAATGCCATCTTTAATCTAGTAGAAGCCTCCAATTCCATATGTTATAAACACTGATACAGTATATCTTATTGTCACCTCATATATGTGGTCTCAGCCAACTTAATTGCGCTTTTGATTCTTTATTATGTATCCCTCAGTACACATACATCCGTTCCTGAGAACACTTCTCATTTACCACAACTTTGCACTCCCAATGAGCCCATTACCTTTCCTCTTCTCCTCCGTTTTATGAGCTATGAGACGTTAAAACAACGCTAAAGAAGGGGGATGTCCAGCCCTCATTAGTACCTATCCATAAACACTGTTTCAGTATACACGGCCCAAATACACAAACTAAGACGGTACGAGGGGTCACAGCTAAACGTACCATAGCTATTTATTTGTATTTGTTTATTTATAACGCGCAAACCATTAGGCCCGGGGGCATCAGGGCGCAATTTGTACAGGGTTGCAAGAAAAGAACATACAGGGAGATAAATTACAAAAAAGTATAACAATACAACGTAATAAACAGACTTAATAATTACATATCTTACACATGGTACAGTGGTACAGAGTCCCAAGGCTCTGCAGAGGAAGTATCCCTGAGGTAGTTGGGAAAGGTAGTAGACCGGAAATCGTGCAGGGGAAAGGCGGGTTAGGGTAAGTAGGACCGATGTCTGACACAGCTATTGCTGGTCAAAGAGCCAAGATTTGGTTTTATTCTTGAAGGCGTTGAAGGAGTCTTCAGCTCTGATGGCAGCGGGGAGGGTGTTCCAAAGTTTGGAGGCTAGGACAGGGAAGCTAGTGCCTCCCGCTTTTTGGAGCTTAAACCTAGGGATAGTCAGGCAGTGGGTCTGAGCAATTCTTAGTGGTCGGGCAGTGGAGTGGCGCGTAAGCCGACTGCAGATATAGATCGGAGCCT
Source organism: Ambystoma mexicanum (assembly GCF_040938575.1). Lineage (NCBI taxonomy): Eukaryota > Metazoa > Chordata > Amphibia > Caudata > Ambystomatidae > Ambystoma > Ambystoma mexicanum. The sequence continues at coordinate 76,196,250 of NC_090930.1, read as the reverse complement.
TGTTGGCTGGGCATTTGTGCGTGAGGGCAAGCGTTTTTAGGGAAATTCTCTGCTTCACGGGTAACCACCTAAGGCTAGCTCTGGCTTCTGAGTTGTGGTGGTTACGAGGTATGTTCAGAGCCGCTCGAATTGCATTGTTCTGGGTGGTTTGGAGTTTGGACAGATTTTCTTGGCTGGTGCCTAGATATAGGGCACTGCAGTAATCTATTTTTGCCATGATAAGTGTTCTCGCTAGTGTGACGCTATTGTGGGTGGTGAGGAATGGTCTACAGGCTGAAATGAGTTTGCACGTGTAGGCGGAGGTGGATCTGACTGCATTAGTTTGTCTTGACAAGGAAAAGGTGGAATCCAGGTAAAAGCCTAGTGTTTTGGTGTCTTTCGAGACTTGTATGGAGTTGCCGTCTATGATTGCTAGTTGCTAGTCTAAGTTGCTAGTTCCTTTACGGGTGCCATGACAACCCACGGACACCGCACAAAGTACGCATGCGCAGAGACTCAAACAGAGGTCCCCTGCGCATGCGCACTGTATATATAGAGTTACAGCTCTTTTCCTTTTCCATGTAGCTACGCGAGCCGCCGCATTCATAGCAGCCCCCCAGCCAGATGAAGCATCACAGCGCCAAACACCACAGGTGAGAGACCCCTGGCAGGTAGACCAAGTGGGGACCAGGAACGGCAGATTCTGACCCTGCGTTCCTGGCCCCACGAGCCGATCCTCACCAGCAACCAGGACACACAGGCTGTGAAACAAACGTGCGCATTCAGCCGCACGTGTGGATTGCTCGTAAAAACCTCGGCACCTCCACTAATCAGTTGCCGTCCTATCCTATTCTATTTTCTCTCAGGGTAATCCAGTAAATAGAAGGAACGGCCCACAGCTGTCCCCAGCACCCTGTAACCTTAGGAAGTCGAACGCCGGTAGATGTTGGGCATTCTGAAATTTTGTTACCATCTGCAGAATGTGGTGAGCTCTTTCCTCGGGAGGCGAGGCTTTCCCTGAGGTGGTGTCCAGGACCGCTCCAATGAATTGGAGTCTTTGGCTCGGAATCATTTGTGACTTCTTGTAAATGAGGGAGAAGCCCAGTTTGTGTAGGAAGCAACAGGTCATAGCTAGATGTTCCTGAGCCCGTTCAGGTGAACTTGCCCCGATTAGCCAATCGTCCAGATAAGGGTAGATGTGAATCCCCTCCCTCCTGAGACTCGCTGCCACCACCACCATTAGTTTGTTGAAGACCCTCGGGCGGAGGTCTGCCCAAATGGCAGAACCCGAAACTGATAGTGAGATCCGTCAATTGCAAACCTCGGGTACTTTCTGTGTTTGAGATGGATTGGCACATGAAAGTAAGTATCCTGAAGGTCCAATGAAACCAGCAATTCCTGAAGCTGAAGAGCCTGAAGGATCTGAGAAAAGGTCACCATCTTGAACTTGTCCTTCCTGAGGAATTTGTTCAAATTTCTCAAGTCCTAGATGGGTCTCAATCCTCCATCCTTTTTGGGAAAGAGAACATAAGGGGAGTACCATGTTCTATTGCACCTTTCTCTAGCAGGGTTAAAATCTCCTGCACAAGGAGCGTGTCTGGAATTTTGACAGAGTTGGCTCCCGGTGGATGATCTTGAGGCCTTTGATTAAAAGGAAGACGGTAACCATGGGTTACTCTAATTAGAGGCATCTGACGTAATGCCCCGCCATTCGTCCAGATACTGAGTGATTCTGCCTCCCACCGGGGTCTTGTAGGTTAAGGCCTCAAAGTGGCTTCGTAGCGGCTGCTGCAGTGGCTGTGGAGGTAGTAGCCGCTGCTGTTGCTGATCTAGCGCCTCTCCCTTTTCCACCACGAAAGGGTTTTCTTTGTTGTCCTCTCTGACTAGCATGCCCTCTCCCTTTTCCAAAAGAGGAATAGAAGTGAAAAGGGCGACTCTTCCAGGAAGATGAGCCTGTGTAAGAGTGTTGCCTTGCTGCCAAACAACCTCAAGCTGTCAAAGGTCATATTAAGTAATCTAGACTGTACATCAGATGCAAATCCAGATTTCCTTAGCCATGCGAATCTACACAAGACTGCGCTAGATGCCATGGATCTGCTTAAACTCTCTGCAGTATCCAGTCCTGACTTGAGGCACTCCTCCATAGCCTCCTTCCCCTCCTTTACTATCGCCAGGAAACCATCCCGCTCCTCACCCTCTGGGATGTGATCAGCTGCTGCATCTAAACAGCTCCACAGGGTGTGAGTAAACCTAGCTAATGTACACGTCACATTAGTAGATTTAAGGGCCATACTACCGGAAGTAAAAGCTTTCCTCGCCCAGGCGTCAATCTTTTTGTCGTCCCGGTCAGGGGGCATGAAAGGATAAGCCGATTGTCTATTTGCAGTCGCAGCTTGAATCACCAAGCTTTCAGGTGAAGGGTTGTCATGATTCCTGCCCCTCATGTCCCCAGCCCTCCAAGATGTCAGGCTGGAGCCAGGCCACAATCATTTACATAGCCCTCAAGGGCCTCTCCATCCCTCCAAAGACCCACTTGGAGTCAGACTTGGCGCTTGTGGCACCAGACTCACTCCCATAGGATAACTTTGGGGATTGGACTTGTAGTGCATTGATGGGGACAAGATGTATGCCCCCACATATTTCAGTTCCCAGAACTGCATGTGCGGTCTAGTCTTTTGGGTGTGGTTCAGCCCAGAGGCACCTGGGATACCCAGAGACTATTTAAGCCACACCCAGGCTGAGAAACATGCTTTGCGTTTTCTGCATCTGCAGCATGACACTCACCGTGTTCAGATCGGTCTCCAGTAGGCCTGCATCTTTCTTCTGCGCTCATCTCCTGCAAGAACAAGAACACCGTTAGGAACAGCCTTACCTTGCGGCGCTTCTGCCCATCAATCATCGCTCCTTCTGTTCTGCGGGCATGTTCGGCGGTGTCATTCCCATCCCGGCACGCCGCTTCCTATGGAAAAGAGGAAAGAACAGAAAAAAGGCATTAGTAAGCATTCTGCAAATCTTTTTTTTTTTTAAATACTGTAAGAGCTTCAAACGCTTACCTGAATCTCAGCCGCTCTGGGGGAACTCTGTCTCTGGAACTTCTCATCCATCTGCAAGAGGGAAAAGACACTCCAGTTTAGCATGGAAACATCTAGAGGCGCCGCATACTGCGCTTACCCACTGCATTTGTTCTTCATAACAGGCATCCACGCTGAAAACGTTGTGGCACCTAAAAGACACAGAAAAAGAACTCAGCTCAATGCAAATACGAAAGGGGTGTATCGCGCATAGCGCTCTCACTCACCTTCAGCGCTACTCATCTCAGCAGCACGCCGCCATCCCCGGACGCCGGCCATCATCTAAGGAAGGAAAGGAACGAAGTTAGAGAACTGTTCAAAAGACTCATACTTACCTGTTGGGCTCTTGCCAGTGAAGAAACTAGGCGCAAACGAGCCCGCATCAATCAACGCGCCCGCATCAATCAACGCGCCCCTGCGCTGAAGGCAGGACGGAGATCACACTATCCAAGAAAACAAGGTGACCTGTGGACCAAAGGGAAGGGTTGGACCCCGGGGAAGAAGGGGTTCAAGCACACAGAGACAATAGGGAGATAAACTCTACCAATCCTGTGTTTCAGGCCCAGTCTCCAGTCGAATAGCCTCCAGGGAAGGGTTCGAGGTCATAAGAGGTCAGAACAGGCTGAGTGACGTCCCGTGGATACCAGATGAGAGTTACAAGGGTGCTTGGACAAATACTTTGGATCCGAGGCAGCAGGTCTATACTTTCCTACACATTTCTTGTTTACAGCTTGTAAAGACTCAGGGGTCTCCCAATTTGTCATAACTCTCTTTTGAAGAGTTTTGTGGAAAGGAAGGACTGGGTCTTTCTGAGGTCCTTCATCAATAATATCAGTTAAGTCGTCCTGGTCATATCTTGGAGACACTGACTTCCACCCCATAAAATATATCACTCTTCCCATGAGGTTCCTATACCCCGGTTCAGCACGGTCAGTGGGGTCAGGTCTTTCAAATTCTACCTCAGGTGAGGTATCTAGGCCACTGGCCGATTGTAGGCAGTCATAAAGGTCTGTCATTTTTTAATTAGGATCTACTAGTTCCTCAGGGACTTCTCTTGTCCCATATCGAACACCATCAGAGGTTTGTTCCTCAAAAATAGGAGACATAGATTTAAAAAATTCCTGCCTGGGCTGAGGGTGGAAAAGATTTTCTGGCAAAGGTGGAATAGACCTAGCTTTAGCCATAGTTCTCGTTATGGGAACTGGTATAAAAGATTTCCCTGACAAAGGTGTTGAAGGAATTGACAATGGCTTCGATACGTTCAAATGAATCCCTGAGGTCATTGAGGAGGGCTTCGATGTCGAGTAAGGCTTCGATGCCGAGGCATCAATGCCATTTTTGGCTTCGACGACAGTGTCGAAGGACGCGTCGAGTCGATAGCTGACTTCGACGATGAGGACACAATCCATTCGAAAGTGGGGTGTAGAAGTAGGATTGGCCATAGAGAGAATGGTGGAAACATCAGAGTCAAACAGGATGAAATGAAGACATTAGCATGGGAGGAGGAGAGTTTGGAGAGGAGCAGAAAGATGATCCAATAGAGGAATTTAATAGAGAGATTGTAGAAGAGAAAATAATAGCAAAGTCATAGGACGTAAGATTAGAAAGCACAGTAGAATCAGGAGAAGGGGAGAGAGGATGCGATTGAAGGTATGGAATAGGTACCAGGGTTGAGAAGAAAGAAGTAAGGAGCTTTAAAGTATTCCTTTTTGCTGTCAGTAAGAGCAAGTTAAAGATAGAGTGGATCGAGAAGCAAGGTCAGCAAGCAAGTGGGTCTTACAACAGCAGTGTTTTGTTTTACGTAAAAGTTGCTTGAAAAGACAGAGAGGGGTTCATTCAGGGTTGGGAAGGTTTGTGGGATGGGTGAAAAGGGAAGGAAGGATCTAGAAAATCCAGAGTGTCAAGAAGTGCGTAAAATAGAACAGAGGGAACCAGGTCAAGTGAAAGCAAGGACAAAAAGAAAAAAAACGGAGAGCAGAGATGCAAAAAGAGGGATCAGAATTTGAAGGGGAGCTAGGGATGGGAAGATCGACAGAGAAGAGAAAGAGAAGAAAATGATTGGAACAAGGGATTGGAAGAGTAGAAACAGAAGAAGAAGGCAATATAGTGCAGAAAATCAAGTCAAGAGAAGAGCCAGAAGCATGCATCTAAGGGGTAGAAATAGAAAGAAGATAGTAAGAGTCAAGAATAGATAGTACAGGAGAGTTAGGGTGAAGGGTGGCCATATGCAGATTAAAGTCACCCTGAGGAATCAAGAGTGACTCAAGTGAAAGAAGAAAAGATAATAGAGAGTAAAGATCGTTGCAAAAGGACGAAAGCGGTTCCGGTGGATGGTAAATAGTTAGAAAGGCGAAAGGGCTATCGGAGGAGAAAGAAGTGAAGTGGTGTTCAAAAGAGAGAAGTTTAGATGAGGCAGAAGAAGTAGTTGAAACAGGAGAAACGAGGTGTATGAGAAAAAGAAGAGGAAGATGATAGAACAGTAGGAGTTACAGTGTTAAATGGTGTAATGTTGCGCCAGGATCGCATGTTCCAGAGTGTTATGTTTAGAGTGAGAGTGAGAGAGATCAGTTCAGGGTAGGTAAGAGATTATCTGGGTGATGAGATTGAGAGTGGAAAGTATGAGGGTGATTGGACCAATAAGTAGGTATTCGTTGAACCTTGTTATGCTGTAAACAGTATAGTGAAGAGTACGAAGACATACGAATAAACAAAGAAACACCACTGCAAGAGGTGAAAAGAGAACGAAAACAATTGATTTCGGGGCATGGTGCAAAGGAAAGTAAAAAGGAAGCAAAAGCTTGATGATCAAGGTAGGAGAAGGGCAAGAAAAGAAAGGAGGAAAGGAAGTCAGGGCACTCATAGGGCCTCATTGTAAGTCCGGCGGTAGCTGTGCCGATAAAAACAGCAGGCTGCCGCCGGACTTGGAACTTTTTCCGGTGCCTGACTTCACGGAAACACCGGCGCATTACAGTCCCAGCGGTCCGTGAAGTCAGGCGCCGAAAAATGTAATTCCCCATTCCCATTGAGCCCCATAGGACTCAATGGGAATGGGGAGCACAGAAGCACTGGCACTGTGTGAAATTAGGGAAGCCAACTGGCATGTTGTGGTGAGGGTCTGGCAGGGTGTACATCCGCTAAATTGTTATTTTTTTATGCTGTACTAAAGGTGTTCCTATATCGTCTCATGCCATATCGTTATTGGACAAGACTAAATGAATGTGATCTGTGCCATAAAAGCAATATACTAAATTTCGTAACTTAGTGGTACTCATGTTATTGACCTCGGAAGCATAAACTCAGACATTTGTTTGACATTGGTATGCATGGCTACAGGGTACAAGCTTGCCTCTATGCCAGACACTCAGCCTACTGTGTACTCAGTGTTCATCTAACTACCTAACGGTGCCATCTAAAATAAAACTAGAAATATGTTTTCATAGTCAAGGCAAAAACGCTGCAGAAAAACGAGATGAGGCTCTAAAAGAAGGAAGAAGAGGCGGGAGGATAACGTGGGGAATGAGAGGGCAGGAGAGGACAAGCATCGCGATTCACCACTCTTCCTCTTTCTATGAAGCATGTCTGTTTTAAATGTTGACTCTGTGCCAGGGACCTGCTTCATTAACATATTAAAAGTTCAAACCATTGGTGCCTCAAATATTACAAAGATGTTTTACTCAATCATTCCAAAACTTTAAAGCATTCAAATGCCTTCTTTGTGGAGCCTTAATCAGCAACACTTGAGACCGCGTCATTCCAGGGAGAGAAGCGATTAGGTCACTCCTACCCCCGCACTCCCTCCCCTTCCCAGGAGGCGCAGGATGCCTTTGATGAAGTGACTCACCAACTTTGCAAACATCTCCAAGGACTACGTTCTGGAGTGGAGGATGCTGGCAATGCCATTCACTGTGAATATGAATAGACTTTACGGCACTGTCCAGTGGTACCGAATCCCACAATTGGCATTTGGGCCTCGTGCCCTCTGAATGAAACTGGTTTCAATCTATGTCTTAGCTGAAGCCAACGTTGTTTTTTAAGGCTTCACAACAACGTTTTGCTTTCTGTATACAATTGGTGCATCTGCTCGTGTCTCAGTTGTCACGCTATCTGCTGTAGTGTTCATGTCATTACACTTGAATGCACCAATAAATGAATACATTTGCTGTTTTTATACAACACCCCTATCACCAGGAATCCTGTTTCAGTGGGAATGTACGAGCATCGTAAAAACGAGCTGAAACCATGGCTCATAGATGCCACTGCACTCCACCCTTATCTGCAATCATCACCATGAAGAACAGCCTATAATTACCAAACAGACGCAAGAAGGAGGTTCCAAGGATTGTATATCTTTCACATACATGTTCTATCTGGAGCCATTGCTAGACATTGGGTCTCATTACGAGGAAGGCGGTAGGGGTTTAACGGGGCCGGTAGAGCTGCCAGCCCCGTTAACCCCCTACTGCCTTATTACGAGGTCAGGTCGCGGGACCAGCTAAGGACGCCTGGTTTTACCAGACGTCCTTAGCGGTCCCGCGAGCGGCCCAGCATGCTAACAACGGGCCTGTTTCTAACGGTCCCGTTGTTAGCATGCTCCCCATTCCCATTGAGCCCTATGGGGGCTGAAATGGGAACGGGGATGACCGGGTCTGAGTTCCTTGAATGGGGAAATACCGGGCCTTCCAATGTCGGAATGGCCCGGTATTTCCCCATTCAGGGAACTCGGACCGATACCCGGAATGGGGGTAGCCATGCCGCAAAAAGCGGCATGGCTACCTCCTTCCTCGTAATGAGGCCCATTGTTTAAATGCTGGTGACTGCTGAGAGGCAGATATGTGTATAGCTTTGTAATAACATGTAGTATTGTTTCATAGCTTTAAGATTGTATGAAGGGCAGTCTTCTGTGAAAGAGTACAACTGTCAACCGTGCTCTTTAGATATGGGTACATATAAAGGGCCCAATTCATAGAATCTAGCGCAAGCATTGCGCGCCGAGAAGAAGCACGTGCCACGCGTGCACCAGCCGTAGCGCAAAGCAGCAATTGTGAGCCGTGCGTATTCATGGATTTCCTGAGCCATTACTAGCTGTGGCGCATTGAACATCCAGCAGCGGCAGTTACGCCCCCCAACACGCTGCCATGCGCAGCCAAAAGACCATTGAAATGCCCAATACAGCGCAAGGCCCAGGGCCATCCGTGGCCCAGCAGACAGCCCCCCTCCATTGCAATCACTTGAAAAATCGAGCGTACCCCGCTCGCGCCAGCCAAATCGCGTGGAAAGGCCCTTGCGTACCCCCGTGAAATCGCATACCCTGCCTGCACCAGCCAAATGGTGTGGAAAGGCCCTCGCGTACCACCGCAAAATCGCATACCCCGCTCGCACCAGCCAAATCGTGTGAAAAGTCCCTCGCATACCCCCACGAAATCGCGTACCCCGCCCCCATAGCCAAATTGTGTAGAAAGGGCCACGCATACCCCAGCGAAAACGCGTACCCCGCTTGCGCCAGGCAAATTGCGTGGAAAGGGCCGCGCGTGCTGCCATCAGCCGAGAACACACCCCGCAGGCAGCCCACACCACATGGGACCCTCCCAATCACCCGTGACCATACCCCAAAGGCAGCCCACAACACATGGGATCCCCCCCCATCTCCCCTGACCATACCCGCAGGTAGCCCACACCACAAGGGACCCCCCATCACCTGTGAACATACGCCGCAGGCAGCCCACACCACATGGGACCCCCCATCACCCGTGACCATACCCCTCAGGCAGCCCACCCGTGACCATAACCCGCAGGAAGCCCACACCACATGGGACCCCCCATCACCCGTGACCATACTCCGCAGGCAGCCCACACCACATGGACCCCCCCCATCACCCATGACCATACCCCAAAGGCAGCCCACACCACATGGGATCCCCCCCATCTCCCCTGACCATACCTGCAGGCAGCCCACACCACAATGGACCCCCCCCATCGCCTGTGAACATACGCCGCAGGCAGCCCACACCACATGGGACCCCCCCATCACCCGTCACCATACCCCGCAGGCAGCCCACACCACATGGGACCCCCATCATCCCTGACCAAACCCGCAGGTAGCCCACACCACAAGGGACGCCCCCATCACCCGTGACCATACCCCGCAGGCAGCCCACACAACATGGGACCCCCCATAACCCCTGACCATACCCGCAGGCAGCCCACACCACAAGGACCCCATCACCTGTGACCACACCCACAGCAGCTCACACCACAAGGGACCCCCCCCCCATCACCTGTGAACATACGCCGCAGGCAGCCCACACCACATGGGACCCCCCATCACCCGTGACCATACCCCTCAGGCAGCCCACACGTGACCATAACCCGCAGGCAGCCCACACCACAAGGGACCCCCATCACCTGTGACCATACCCACAGGCAGCCGACACCACAAGGGACCCCCCCATCACCTGTGAACATAAGCTGCAGGCAGCCCACACCACATGGGACCCCCCCCCATCACCCGTGACCATACCCCTCAGGCAGCCCACCCGTGACCATAACCCGCAGGAAGCCCACACCACATGGACCCCCCCCATCACCCGTGACCATACCCCAAAGGCAGCCCACACCACATGGGATCCCCCCATCACCTGTGACCATACCCCGCATGCAACCCACAACACATGAGACCCCCCCCATCACCCCTGACCATACCTCGCAGGCAGGCCCCGACTCATGAACCCTCCATCCCCCACCAGTGACGGCAAACTGCAGGCAGGCCCTGACTCATGACCCCCCCCACCAGTGACGGCAACCTGCAGGCAGGCTGGACTCATGACCCCCACCAGTGACGGCAACCTGCAGGCAGGCCCCAGCTCATGACCCCCACCCCCCACATTTGCACACCATGCAATCATGTAGCATATGTCCATCAAAATCCCAACACATGCTGCACCCACACGGTGAACCTCAACACTCATCCATTGTTCCTGCTCCCCATTACATGCCCCATGGCATGTGAATTACAAACTCACACATGCATGCATGTTTGCACACACATGAACAACATTGCTCAACATCAGGGACACGTAATACACGTAATACAGACAAGGAACATTGAAACATGCACCAAAACATTGAGAGTAGAAACCACATACCCAGAATCCAAATGAAACACAAAAATGAAACCAGTGAAATACTGATCATACAAAATGAAAATGAAATGGAAATCCAGAAAAAAAAAAGAATGTGATGGAAAAATGAAAGAATCCAAATTGTGGTCCATGTCCATTGTACCATATGTAAACGCAAATAAAAATCAGATTAAAACCATTGCTCCATGGTGAAAAAAATTCCAGAAAAAAGACAAGATCCAAACTATATACAAAGTTCACAGGTCCATGATCCCCAAAATGTACAAGAACATCCTAAAACTACGATAAAAACTAACTATATACAAGATGCGGAGCAAAGTCCATGAACTCCAAAATAAAAAATAAAAAAAAGGAAACCTAACCCTAATTAACTATTCACAAAGGCAGCGGGCTAGTCCTACGACTCACCATTTCCCCCAGAGTCTCGGCCAGGGCATCATCAAACTCTTCGTCTATTTCCCTCGTTACATGTCGGTGTGCATCACGCATTGCAACACAGACACCATTGAAGTGGGTCAGGCTTGAATGGACTCACATGCAGCACTGTCAGGGACATGCACACAGACACCTGTACAGGAGGCATGCCAGACATGAGGCCAAGGTGCACACTCCAGCCACACGTCAACATACACATGCACTATGACGGACAAGAACACATGAACACTTACCAGTCGACTCCAGACGGAGGATCAAATCCAAGACCTGGCTGTGCACCGCTGGGTCGATGCGCTCCAGGACCCACATCTCATTGGTGGACAACCAGCCCCGGCGCCTCACTCCATGATCAGCAGCCTTGAGCAGGCTCCGGGCCTTGTTGAGGGTCCTGGACCTGAAGTCTTACCAGCGCTTACGGACATGTCGGTAGGCGCGGGGTGCCACCCCTCCGTGTTGATGGCACCCGCAATGTCCGCCCAGATCTTACTGCGTCCTTCCTTGTCGATGCGTGATTGTCCAGGGAAGAGGGCATCATAACGCCCCAGGACTTCCTCCACCAGGATGCCAACTTCTGTGGAGGAGAAGCTGACAGCCATCTTCCTCTCTGCCGGGGGGTTGCCACTTGCCTCAGATGGAGATGGGTCCGAGGCAGGTGTGGGTGGGCAGGTGGTCCTGGGGCTGGGCTGTGGAGCAATTGAATGGCAGTCGGGAGTCTTCAGGATCAGCAGAGGTGGTCACAGCAACAGGATCACTGGCAATGGCTTCAGAGCAGGCACCAAAATTCAGGGCACGTGTGCAGCAGGCACACTGAGTGGGGTGGCAGCAGGAGATGGGTCTAGGCGGCAGCTCAGGGCAGTTGGAGGCAGGTAAATGGCCATGTGGGCAGGAGCGTGGGTCTTCCGTATGGTTTCGCGTGGCCAGCCGGATGCAGAGTGACTCTGCACGTGCGGAAACATCACGTTAGCGTGTAATCAGAGGAAAGGCCCTAAGCGCGTAAATTACGTGACGCACGCTGGACGTTGGGCATTGCTGTTCAGTACGGGTTAAAGGTCCGCGTAGGACAACAGTGCAATGTACGTGCTTTTCGTGGAGACCGACGCATATTTCTGTGGGTTCACATGCGAATTGATCACTACTGTGGCAGTGTGTACTTCTTGTTTTGGCGGGGGTTTTGCCTACATGCATACGCGTGTGTATTTTTCTTCATTTTTCCAGGCAGACGGTGAGTCGCGCATGCATTTTTCCCACTATGGTTGCCCCTGTGTGTCGCGTATCCCATTTTCAAGGTCATAGTAGCCTACGTGTTCACCGCGTACGCCTTTTTTGTGTTCCTGGGTGCCACAGCATACTGGGTGACACTTTTACATCGCATGTGGGCTACCGAGGGGTCACGCGCTTGTTTGTTTTTGGGGTGCCTCCGTGTTGCGTGACCTGTTATTTTTCCCCAGGGGTCACATACAGCCTTGCAGGAGCACAGGGGTACGTTTTCCATCATGTACCCTGCCCCCTTCACCCCAATTGCCCAGGACAATTGTTATTTACACCTCCCATTGCGCTAGTACATCAGTGCTATGACTGGGAGGGCAACAAGTGGTAAAGGAGGCAAAGCTGGAAGACCTCCCAGAGGTGGCAGTACAGGGGGATGTGGCCAGGGTGGCCAAGGTGGCCATGGTGGGCGACGTGGCCAGGGTGGTCCACGAGGGCAGGGTGTCCAGGCACATGCAGGGACAGCTATGCCCTCCTAAGTGGGTCAGGGAGATGCAGCTGCTGCTGCCATCCCCAGCACCCGTCAGACCCGACAAGCAGTGCCATCTGCTGTCACGAGCAGGCAGGGTGTGGAAGCTGCAGGGGCAGCTGCGGCTACCGTCAGCCAGGCTCAGGGTCTGCCAGCCTGGAGTGGTCCCGGAACAGGCACAGGAAGACTCACAGGCCGATTTCCGTGTCAGGAAGGCCAAGGCATGTGTGGTGAAAGTTGCTGTCACCAGGTCATGTGGATCTGGGGCAGCAGTGCTATCTGCTGCTCCGAACAGCCAGGGTGTGGAAGCTGCAGGGGCAGCTGCAGCTGACACCACCCCGGCTCTGAGTCACCCAGCCAGGACTGGCACCGAGGCAGGTGTGGCGCAAGTTCCTGGCAACAGCACCGTACTGACCAGAGCGGCACAAGTCACTCAGGGTCCGCACCACTTCCCAAGAGGAAGAAGCGTGCTCCAGCAGAACAGGCTGGGACCCCAGACAAGGCTCAGCCCTCAAACACATCAAGAAAACAGAGTTTCTGTAATGAGGAACTGGATGCACTTGTGGACTACGTGTTTGCACACTGCCGGGACATGCTGGTGACGGCAGGGAACAGAAATACACCTGCTCAGCGTAGGGCCCACTGGAAGTGCATCACGGATGATATTAGCGCCTTGGGATATTGTCATGATCTCTGCTTCCAAAAGGTCAGGGTTTTCCCAACTCCCTTGGAAGCAGATCCATAACCCAGGTTCCGAGTGCCAACCAGTCCCAATTGGGACCTTTTGGACCCAGTCCTGGCGCCAGTGGCACCAGGCTCATAAATATGCCCAGTCCCAGCGCTGGAAGCGCCGGGCTCATAATGCTTGGGTGGACTTACCTGCAGCAGACCATGCTGCTTACTTGCCTGCCAGTTGAGCCTCTGATCCTCTTCTGTTTGGAACTACTTTTCCTGTTGGGTGGGGCTGGAGCCACTCCCTAGATTTAGAACACTGGAACTCTTCTGGAAGGCAGGAACTCTTTTCTTACCAGGAACTCTTTTCTTACTTAGGCGTGGCTGTGAAAGGAGACACCTAAGCACTACAGGAGGCCATTTAAACCACACCCGGTGGATGAATCTTGCTTTGCGTTACTCTGCACCCTCTGCAGCAGGACGCTCATCGTGTCTTCTGCATCCAGTCCTGGGCCTAAGGAAAAAGGCTTACCATCCTGAATCCAGTCTTCAGCAGCACCTATAAAGACAAGAAAGAACAGGTTAGCATTCCGGCATCTGAAAGGCAAAGGCTTACCTACTCTTCGTGCGCTCCGGAGGTCTTCACACTGCATTCCGGCATCTGAAAGGCAAAGGCTTACCTACTCCTCGTGCGCTCCGGAGGTCTTCATACTGCATTCCGGCATCTGAAAAACAAAAGCTTACCAACTCTTCGCACGCTCCGGAGGCCTTCGGCGCTGCATCCGCATCTGAAAGACAAAACAAGGTGCGTTTAAAGACATTGGGGAACTTTAATACTCACATGCCATTACTCCTTTCCACATCTAATCCAGTGGGTATTCCGGCACCCTGCAGCCGCTCCAAACTCGTACCTGCAAAATAAAAAGACAGTTAGAGCGCATCGTGAAGCAGGCAACAAGCGCTTACTCACGTGCTTCCAGGCGCTTCTATTCATCACACGGGCTCCATCTTCAACTCACTTCAGCCCGTCATCCGCCATCGCCGGAACCCTGCAAAACAAGAGACATCATTACTAAAGACTTTAAAAAAGACATTTGAATGACTCGAAACTTACCGTTCGTGCAGTAAACGACGGACAGCAGTCCTCTGAAGTCAAGAGGCCTGCGCTACCTAACCAGTGAGGAAACTGGCTACAGCACCCTGCCCCGAGGCAGATGGAGAGCTCGGCATTCACTTACCTAAGGTGAGAGCGTTAACCTTTGGGGGTCTACAGGAGAGGAGAAGAGGAAAGAGATAGGGACACCCCAATAACCCCAGTTCATTAACCCCATATTTTCTATCTGCAGACATCTTACTCTACACGTCAGGCATACAGTGCACAGAGGTCCAGCCCAAAGAGCCAACCGGGTGCTACACATCACCTTTGAAGATACGGTAGTCGCCCAGTCAAGACCGGCGCCTCTGCGAGAATCAGGTGAGCGTTACAGATATGAAAGGCGCACAGCAGATGATGTGATGAAGCGTTGGAATGACCCCCGACGCCGAGCAAAAGACAAGCTGGCTGCAAAGTTTGCCTCTACTCTGGTGACTGGCAGTGGGACACCATTAGAGGACGAAGAACTCACTCCACATGAGGAGATCGCTGGTGTAGCAGGTCCAAGGTGTGGGAGGGCTGCCAAATTATGAGACAATGGGCCTCATTACAAGTCAGCTGGTCCGGAAATAACAGCGGCCACCGTTGTTTCTGGACCGGCTGATTCAGAGTCCTGCAAGTGGTAGGTGTCATTCCTGCCAGGTCTGACCTGGAAACACCAGCTCTTTCATAGACGGAACCGGTGTTTCCATGGTCCCATGGGGATTTACTGAATTCTGCCTCCAGAATTACTGGGTCACCGGGGTTGTAATTCCCCGGTGATTCCGGCAATCACAGAGGCGGAATGGCATTACCGGTCCGGCGGGAGCCTGCTGGTTTTTCCGGCATGGCTACCGCCGGACTCGTAATGAGGCCCAATGTCCGGTGAGTGGTGATGCGTTTGTGTCCAGGCCATGTGTATGTTGCTTGGGTGATGTTTTAGGATTGTCTGCCAGTTCAGGCTACATTGACATGACTGCCATGTGTGACCCATGTGTTGTTGGACTGATACGTGCTTGTTGTCATGCAGAATGCATACAAACCATGTCCTGCACACAGAGGCAATCATCATCACTACACCTGCTCCCTCCTTCCTTCAAAATCTCTGTGCAGCCTCTCTTGGCCCTATTATTGCTCCAACCTATGGTCTCGGATAGCCTTTGATGATCTTCCACTCGACACTCACCTTCTATTGTCACATGACTGACGTCTTTGTGTAGTCACCCTGTGAGCTGTTCCTCCTCAGAGGCATTCTTCCTTACCTCTCCATCCCCTAGCAGCTCACTGTCTCCATGGTGATTCCGATGGCGGACTACTGCAACGGGCAGTACCCGAATTTCTGTGAATATACACTCTTCTCTCTGCAACTCTGCCAGACCTGGACTGTGTGGAACGTCCTTTGGCCTTGGTGCATGGTATCTCACTCGGACTGTGCGGATGGCAAAGGCTCACAGTGGCTATGAGTGTTCATTCCTGGACCCTGTGCATTCCCAGCAAGTCCATATGGGTCCTGGGCAAGCAATACATTCACCTCCGTCTCCAGTATTTGCTTCCTTCTCATGGTATTTCATCATCCCTTTCCTGCTCACTCAGGGTCAGTTGCTCCTCATGGCCATTAGTTTGGGGATCTCGTCTGTGTCGAGCGTAACCCTCCCTCTGGTACAGCCTCCCTGTCTCTATGCAACTGCTGTTGTTACTTCTCTGGGTCTGGGGGCACTTCTGATGCTTCCTCATGTGTTGTGCTTACGCTCCTCCTCTCCCCTGCTGTAGTCCCAGATGACTGAAAGAATGCAATTGACACCTGCCCACACTGTCTGCTACAACACGGCACTCTAAGCAATCTTTTGAGCCATGCACTACCTCCAAGCCATCCCCCACCCTTGGGGGTAGGGTTTACTGTATCCCTACAACCACTACCAACACTTTACACAAAATGACTACACTTGCCATTACACTGCCATCAGTCCATGACATTCACATTACTGCCAATGTGTCTCAATGATAGTTGAGGTCGTACACATGTACTGCACTGCACCCACACACTTCCGAGCCCTGTTCTCCCCTTCCACATGCCTATTCACTTGCGTGATGTCAAAGTGACCTGCCATTGATAAATCCATGTGCCTTCCTTCACTGTATTTCAACACTCTAGTGTCGTTGCAGCCTGTGACACATGTGTGTTTTATCGTAGTGATTTCCATGTACTGTCTAATGACATGCACTGTACATGGCTCATGGACAGTAGTTTTTAACTTCCATCTGAGGCTGGTTGACAGTTCTGCCATGGCTATGCCACGTGCCATGTGTGTTGGAATATGTCATGTTTGAGTAAGGTCTATGCCAGTCACAAGCTTGTGTGTGATGCAGGTGCTATGCACCATGCAGTACATGTATTGTTTTGACATTTGACACGCATCAATGTTTGCTTTCAGGGTCCCGTTCCATTACATTGGCACTGCGTGCACGCCTGAGTTTGTGTCATGTGTGACATGGCTGTTCATGTGTTGGCTGTCAACATTGTAATACCTATGTGTGTGGCCTATGCTGTTAACATGTGTGCTCATGTCTTCTTTTGATTTTGTGCAGGTGATGAGGCACTGGAAGCAGTGTAGGACGACGTGGAGGAGGAGGAGATGGTGGAGGGGTGATGGATTCAGAGCCTCAACCAGGTACCAGTGAAGGCCGTGGTGTGGTAGGCCACGAAAATCCATTGGTGCTCCAGACCATCCTGGCCAGGGGTGTCTTGAGTACACCTGAGGATGCCTATACCTCTGGTGCGGAATCGGACATTGAACCCTCATTGCTGTCGCAGGTGATTGATTCTGCTGTGGATGCTGTTCTGTCCGACACACCTGCAGGGGGGGCACACCCCTCACGGGGCCAGTCAGTGTTGGTACGTCCGTCTGTGGTGGTTACAGATGCAGGGTCACGCTCCACACTGTTTGCTCCTGTTCCTGGAGCAGCTCAGCAAGGGAGGAATGCAGTCCTGCAGCCACAGGCAGCGCCACGCAGCAAGGGCCAGGTATCCTTGGGCCCGACAGGTGTGGTGTCTGGCCACGCAGTGGCCATGTACCACCCGGGAACACTGTTTGGGAGAATTACATGTATGCCATTGCACAGCAGCAGGGGCATCATGTGAGATGATGGCTTAGGGTGTGGAAAGGGTGGCCAATTCCATTCTCCCCCCTGAAAGGCAGATGGAGCTCCAGCAGCAGGTAGTGTGGTCCACATGCCACTCACACAGGCTGGACATGTTGGCTGCCAATAGTGACTGATGGGCTGAAATTGGGGCTCTGCGCACAGCCATATCCACAGGGACAGAGGCCCAGAGGGATGCCCCGAGGGAAGAGAACACCTCCCGCAGAACTACTCTGGCTGCACTTGAGGTGGCCAGCAGTACACGGGCAGAACAGCAGATGGAGCAGCTGACACACAACATCTCTGCTGAACTCCATGCAACCCGGGAGGAGATCTGTGCATCACATGAGGCCTTGTAGGTGGAACTCCATGCAACCCGGGCGGAGATCCGTGCACCACATGAGGCCTTGCAAGCGGAACTCCATGCAACACGTGAGGTGCTGCATGGGGACCTCCGTACAATAATCATGCAGAATCAGACCTATCATGCCTGCATGCTTGCTGCCATTGAGGAGCATACCAGGGCTATGCATGGTCAGCCTCCCTTGCCATGCTTACCTTCTAATGTTACACCAGAGGGTGCCGACAGCGGCACAAGCTCTCCCACTATAGGCTAGCCGTGCAGGCCATGAACCCATGGAGGTTTTTTTTTTATTCTCAATATCGACGCATGTGGGTGTTGAGGTGCACCCTACACCTCCTCCCTCCTGGGTGCCCCCCCCCCCAGTCCACCATGGCCATTTTTTTCTTTTTTTTCTTTTTATTATTATTGTCTATTGTCCATTCATGTAACAATGTGTTGCTTTGTGTGGCATCGTAGGGATATACTGTGAGTTCCAGCTGGGCCCATACAGGCTTGGCTAGTGTTTGTGGCTTGGGGTCCAGACACATATGCCACTCCTGCTTCCCCTTTCCATGGACTTGCAAAGAGGGCAGCGTGTGACAGTAACTTACACAGAGGAATTGGGCTTCCATCATTTCTGTGACCAGTCTGAAGTCCAGCCCTTGTGGGGATTCATAATTGTTTGACCAGTGCATGTGTAGCATGCATTTTGCTTTGGATATTGGTAAATGTGTATTTTTTAATGTTACATCTTCATGTATTTCCTTGCCTGTCTCCATCATTGATATCCTTCATGATTTATGCGTTACCCTGCCCCCTTTAGCTAGCAGAGACCCACTCAAGATGGAAGGGTTTCATGTGGTGGCTTTGTCACATTGAGGCACTTGTGCTATTGTGATTGGTCACTGTGACATTTTCATTGTTGGGTCCTGTGTTTATGATATGTTATGCTGGAAAATGGATGATCCTGTGTATGGTTTTATTTGTATGTATCAGGGGGAATTGTTTGTGACCTATTTACATTTGTCAGATTGCACTTTACGACAGTTGTGTCATGTGTTGTGCATTTATTTGTGACTTTTTACACTCTATGGCGTGGTGCGTCGGCCAGCCGACATGGGTTTTGGGAGGGTTTGGGTGACATACCAGTATTTGGATGTGCTGTTTTGCATGGGGTTAGTGGAATACTGCATCTTGAATGTGTGCCTTTTGGTCACACAGGATTGTGTTGGTTTAAGTGGCTCCACACAATGCAGCACTTCCAAGGACACATTCTCAGGGCGGTAAGTTTGTGACAGTTGATTGTCCCTTTGTCATCATCGATTGTCACCTGGAATGTGCCAGGCCTGTGTGCACTCCGCAGGGGTGGGATTTTAGGTGAAAAATGGTGCCACAAGCTGGGTACGCGCAGCCTCGCCACTTGCCCTTTCCCCTCCAATGCACAGTCGGCGTGCATGTGGTTGGGGATGTGGGGGCACCACCACGTCCACCGGTACGCCCCGCTGTGTTGCAACATTGTGCAGGACACATGCTGCCACAATGATCCTGCACACTACTGGTGGTGCATATAGCAGCTGTCCACCGGAATGGTCAAGGGAGCGGAAGCGTGACTTTAACACTCCGAATGTGCGCTATACTATGGCCCTGGTTGCAATATGGGCTGCGTTATATCTTACCTGGGGTGGTGTAGTGGGGTTCCATATTGGCGTCATCATCTAGGTGCTCAGAGGGTAGGCACTGTCCCCTGGGGAGGTGATAATGGTTGCCATTAGTTGGGTTTGTCTATTTGTCTGTGTGTGAGAGGCATGCATGTGCACAGGCATTTGTACTCACCAATGAGCCATGTGTTGCCATGCCTCCCAGCTTCCAGGTCCCGGTTTAGGGGTGACATTCTGAATATAAAACTATCATGGGTGGACCCTGGATAGTTGGCATAGACAGAGGTAATGATTCCCTTGGCAGCGCATGCAACCTGCACGTTGATGGAATGCCAGTGCTTGCGATTGCGATACATGTGCTCAGTGGCCCTAGGTGGACATAGGGCCACATGGGTGCAATCAATAGCAGCTAGCACTTTGGGGAAGTGTGCCACCCCGTAAAAGTCCTGATCCACGGCCTGCCTTTCTGCGGGTGTTCTGGGCATGTATATGTGCCTGTGGACTGAGGGGTGTGCAGTCATGATTGCCAACACCTGGTGTAGGCAGCATGACTGCGTGGGCTGTGAGACACCCCCATTATGGCAGTTGTCTGCTGAAATGACCCAGTGGCCAAAAAATACAGTACATTGAGCTCCTTTTCCAAGGGGCTCAGTGCTTGGGAGCAAAGGCTGGGTGATGTGATGTCATCCTCCCACTCAGTGACCAGGTCTGGATGATATAAGGTGGAAACCTATACCTTCCATAGACCTGGTCATCAGGAATCCCAAAAAGGCTTGTCCTGAGTAAAAAAATGCGGGTCCTGGCTATCCTCCTCCTCCTCCTCCTGCGGTGTCCCATGATCACTGCTGCGAGGAATGGTACATTAATCGTAGCTGTATACGTGCGTTTGTTGTTTGCGCACACTTTTATGCATTAGCTTTGGTGTGCGGGGGTGCTTCCGCCTGCTTTTGTGTGGCATACGTGTTTCCGGGTTTGTGCGTCTTTTGCCGCACGCCAGTAAGCCCTGTTCGATTCCATGAATATGTGTTGTTAGCACGCATGTTGTTCCCCATTTCACATGTTCCGCCCCCTTTTTAGGTGTGTGCTGTCTCTGGCTGCTGTCTTTGTAGTGTGTGTTGGTGTACTGAAAGGGGGGGGGGGGGTGGCTCGGCTCCTTCCTATCCATTGTCATAGCCCATTAGAAATGGATTTTGGTTGGTGGATAAGTGGGGCTCAGAATAGTATGGAAATCTTGGGGCATTAAGGGGACTACTGACGCAACAGTAACCAATGTAGGTTATTAAGTATTGGCCACAATACACCCCGTTTAAATATCTGGAGGTTTTGGGTAGGTGAAGGGCTGATTCGAACTTACTGGGGGATAGAACCAGTGATGCACAGCATTGACCTGCTCCCAAGTCAAGTGCATTTCATTTAGCCATACCCAACAAGTCACATTATCTATGGTTCTGGAAACTATTATGACCAAACATTACTTGAAATATGAACAAACTCAGTGAAATGAGACACAGCATTTTTAAACAGGTTGGCTGAGTTGTACGACATAAAGACAAAGGGTATGGGCTACACGGCGCTTTGTGTCTTGGCTCACTGGGTCAGGAAATCGAGTTATAATGTTTCAGGATATGATTTTTGTATCATTTTGATGTTCAGCATTTTGTTTTGATATTTCTTGCTGCTACTATTTGCACTTTACACATGTTTTTTGTTGTTTATGTATTGCTTTTGTCATTATTGTGTGATTATATTTTCAATGTGTTTTCGCTGACATGTGCCTCTAATTTCTACATTGTTGGATATTGTATATTTCATTAACATTGTATAGAATGTTGATACAGAAGAAAACATGTCAATACCTTATTTAGGCTAACAAATATATTGCATATTTGCAAGCTTTAATGCAATGTCTCCACTTCATCAGGCAGAGATTAAATTAATCATTTGAAAAACATTACAGCTTTCATAACCTCTCCTACAGATACCCCGTTATCTGTGCCTGTCTGTACCTGATTTGTAGTTTTGCTCAGAAAGGCATGTGGCTGTTTAACCGCCCCCTGCCCCCCACACATTGCAATCTTCAAGGGCTAAATGGTACACTGTGTTAAATAGGGCAGAGTGGAGAGCAGGGAAAAGAAATGAAAAAACAGGGTTTGTTAGGTGTCAGTCATTTTATGTGCAGTCCAGTTGAAGCTCGGTATTGTCAGGCCAGTCCCTTTACAAGATCAATGGTAGCACAATCATCAACATATCAGGCTTGTGCCTCTAGAGGTCTGAAAGAGGGAATATATAGCCAGTTTATGTGTTACGCCTGTGACTGACATTTGCAAGGCTGTCAGGAAAACTACATGCCTGGTTTCACCCTTATTAGGGATCATCAGTGCAGTATAGTACTGACAGCCTTGTGGTTGCAGCATATGGCCCTGTTTTCATAACACCAAGAAAGTTATGGTGGGTTTAAAAAGGTTTGAGAAAAAAACCTTTATATACCCTTGGCCCTGTGTTGAAGGGTTTTTGTAGGGCACACCTATCCTTTTGTATACTACACAGCACATAGTCACACCCTGTGTTTAAGCTTTTACATGCTTGTATGCACTTCACAACCAGAGCACTGGCAGATTAGAGGTTTCAAAACTATACTTGAACGAACGAGCATTGGCAATGGCAACAGCTTGTGTAGATATGGAAAAGGTATTTGATAGCATTGCTCTAATTGTACGAACTGGCCATTAATGGTAGCAGCTGGAAATGGTGCACTCACATGGGCATAGGATAGCAGAGCCTATCTAATACCAAGACCCAAGCCAAAATTGTTGGCTTTGTTAATGCTAGTTATTAATAGGACATCAGTTAAGGTCAATCTTTCTGCTTATAAATCATATGTCTGAAGGCAGCATTGTTTCATTACAACAGTAGAGCATGTACAGCACCAATTAAATCATCAGCTCTCAGAAGAATTATTTGAAAAAGCTCTGGCAAGCACCTCGAGTGGTACATTTGATTTTAAGGTTGGATATAGCTAGCTCAAAGAGATCCCATGAGGGCGTGTTTTGCGGTGGCGAGGGGCAGGAAGTCAGTGAGAATGGCGATAGGGATTAGCAAGGCCATGGGCAGTCAATAGATGGGTACATAACCAAACATCACCTACAAGCATTGTGACCTTCCTCTTATGCCATCTCTCACTAGCTGTACTCCAATTAATTAGATTCGGCTTATAGGTGGCACTAAAGTACCACCTCATAGCCAAAACTAAAAAGGGAGCACCATTTTGACATAGGTTCAAAACTCTCCACCAATGCTTAGCTTTTTTAAATTTTCATTCACGTAAGGTGGGCAGATTAAAAAAGGCCTACAGTAAATGTGTTTCATACAAGAAATAATGATCCAGGGTCACTAGTAATTCTACAGCTTGAATCCAAGGTCTTGGCCCATGCTAGAAGGTATTTTTATGTATGTATGAGCCATGTAATACATGACTGATTTGCCTAATGTGTTGTCTCTTACATTCTAATGTAATTCCTATTGTATCCCAGACTGGGTCCCACTGCTAATAAGGAAGCATGATAAAGAAGCCTGCGTCAATCACCTGCAATCACCTTCACAGTGGTTGCCACAATAGTGCCTCTGCAGATTGGTGTCACACTTTGCAGATTGGACAATAGACTACGTGCCATGTGTAGTGTGGTCTTGATTGCCCTGGCACTGGTAGCTATTATTAAAGCTGGAAAGTGGCGTTTAAAATCATTAGGGTTTTAGTCGATGCAAAATCAGCACAACCTGGCAGGGACTAAACAAGATGCCCAGATCTGTGAATGGCTGTTTGTTTAATATGTATCCCAGTGGGTAATGTATTGAAGTTCTTAATGCATGTCTTACAACTGTTGTTTGCCTTTTACAAAAGTAATTAAAAATTAAGAGATTGTCTTTGAGATCACGTTCCATGGAAACCTTTTCACCTCTACAATGGGGCACAATTTTAAAATCCTACACTGCTGGCATTTGTCTCCTCAGAAACTCTGAAATGCGTTCCGGTGTGTCATCCCTGTGACCTAGAGAATGTGGCTAACAGGGCACATCATATCACATATGATGGACTTGCCCAAAGATCCAGGTGTACTGGGGCCAAGGTCCTTAGCTGGATGAAGGTGACTGTGGGGATATCTTTGAACCTTGATCCAATGCAATGCTGTTGGGGATTCCAGGGGATGAGAGAGAGGAATAGCACCTCCCGAGAATGTGAGAGGCCATGTTAAGAGCTGGGAGGGTGGCTATTGTACAGAAGGAAAAGTAAATCTGCCCCCCAAAAGTTGATTGGATGAATAAACTGTGGGACATCTTTAGTTTGAAGAAGCTCACAGTAATAGTGAACAATGGCTTAGGAGCTTTTCAAAGAGAATGGGGATGTTCCTTCTGAAATGTGGCAATGAGAAACCCTCCTCTTGGCGTCTGACACCCATGATAATACACAGTAGGCACCAAGCTGGCCCACATGCCGTTAAGACGTTCCCTCCTGGTGCAGTTCACGGCCCGAAGTGGGGGGTACCTTGGGGATTTTCCTGTTCTTTTTCGTTCTCTCTAGTTGCCTTGTTACTCTGAGTTATGTGGTCCAGAATGTGTCAATATTCGAGCCTGTTTTTGTGTGCATTCCAAGCTTAAAGTCCTGTATCTTGGTATAGTGCAAGTTTATATGAAAGGGTGAGGAATAACTGAAACATAGGACTCGGTAGGATGCAATTGGTTGCATTGTTGACGTTTTCCTATGTCTAGAAAATGCTAATCATTTTTTTTTATATGAAGAGATTATTGTAGTATCGAAAGTGGTAAGACACTTCGATGATCTGAAATAGCGTCAGTAGACTACCAATGCTGTGAATTCACCACCACCTCAGCATCTCCACACCTCGGCTAACTGCATGCCTCATGCAAAAATGAAAATAGAGCCCTGATCTTCAGCAGGGACTTAACTTTAAAATTTGGAAACACAATTTAGCTAAGACTAAAAGAGTTTTGGTGGGGAGGATAAGGCGTTCTAAACCTCTGATCCACTGACATTCTGGTTATTCTACGTATATTCACATGAAAATATGATCATGCACTTCCCCCAATTCAGAATGTAATTGATGGGGGAGGGAGGTAACAGGGCTGGGGCATGCAACCATGATTGCTTTGATATTGTTCACAATGTGGGGAAAAGCACAGGTGCTCCGTGCTTAGGCACGCGCTACCCACTGCATCCAGGATGTTGGTTGTGGAGGAAGGGGGAGGGTCAGACAAGCAGCATCTGGACATGCTGCAGCAAGGCGACTATCAGATGCGAGATGGTTTTTGCCACAGAAGCAGTGCTATATTGTACACTGCTAACCCTGGCAGAACAAGAACAATATACTGTTTGCAATGTGTCAAAAACGTGTGCTCAGTGATAACTTGGAGAAAGACGTTCTGAGGGTACGTCTTCACATAGAAAAAGCTTTCTGTAGACTTTGTCTGGTAAGCATTTTGATGTCAGATCGATTGATAAACATTTTAAGTATATTATATCTCCTGCTCTGTTTGAACCAAGAGTAAGACTTTACATGAATTACCTGTGAGGCTGTAAATTAAAATAGAAAAAGTGCATTGGTCATCAGGGGAGGGGTGCAGCATTTTGACAAGCAGAAAGAATACAGTTACTGCCTTTTCAAATTTCTCTATGAGCACTATCTATGGTGGACCAAACTGCACAAATGTACTACTTTAGGGTGATTATATTTTATGGCCCTAACCAGTTTACATGGACTATCAATGGCCTTGCCAAATCAACATGTCAGGTTTCAGGTATTTACTGTAAAGCAAGTCATTATACATTGCATTTAACATACAGTGTGGAATAAGGGCTGTAATAGAGCCCTTACTTTATATCTCACTAAACGGACCAACCAGAAAATAAACTATGCTCTGTTATGCAAATTATTTTCTTTTTGCAACGAAAGAATGCTACGGATGTCATCGGATACACCTCGGCGGTATGGATTAACACTTGGAGGGAAATCATTCCTGTCTACGTGGAATGTAAAGCAACCGCCACGAACCATTGAGGGGGGCAGTGATGAAGTGCTACAAGAGCAGCATCTGATTTCACTACTTCCGGACGGCATTGCACAGGTGGCAGTGTGAAGGAAAAACAAAATCAAACGATTTGCGGAATTCATGCACTGGTGCAATCTTACAAGAGTCATATACATGCCAAGATGCTCCATTGTATTCAGGAGATTTTTGGTTATGCAAAAGCAAAATGGATATCACCAGGCTATGTTGATATTGTTCACAGACCACAGTGTGTGTGATTGTGGGTAGTCGAGGCCTACCGTACTGTACAATGAACACTTTACTGTACATGTCTCCATTGCCTTAAGGTTTCTGGTCAATACGCAGCGGAGAGAAAAAAAAATCCAGCCAAAACAACCTTAGATTTAGCTGGTGAAACAGTGCTTCCCATAGAGGGAGACATGAAAGAGTGGCGGCGAGTGGCAGTCCTGCAGTATTCTCTTCTGCTGAGTCTGCTTTCCCTTCCCACACTTTGGAGGCGGAGCTCTTTCCTCACTACTCTAAAACTACCCCAACAGTCCGCGAAGCGGACGCAGAGTGGCGGCGAGTGGCAGTCCTGCAGTCATGACTGGCGAGGCTGCGAGGACTGCTGCCCCCCCTAACTCGCCGACAGGTGATGTAGAAGCAAGGCGCTGGACGCGTAGCTCGCGCCCCCTTTCTATCTTGGAAGAACTGACGGCTACGAAACTTAGTCAAGATCATTTCTTCCCAACAGTCCGCAGCCCAAGAGGAAAAAGAAGCAAACCAGTAACAAAAACGCTAAATTACAAACAAATGCGAAAGAAACCAGCTGATTCTTTGGCTCCCTTATCAGCCTCGACAGAAGAAGACCAACGTGTAAAGACCCACTTGGAATTGCACCACCCGCTGGGGTCGACACCACCGGCCATGGAGGACCTGTATCTGGAAGTTCCACCGACCGCGAGCTCTGCAGAACCTGTGAACACTGTCCCACTGACCCGCTCACCTGCCGGTCCCGGACGGGATGACAGGTCTGCGACGCCCTTGGAAGAGGATCCAGGGGCCAAAGTTTGCCGAACACGAGCGATCCAGCAGTGACTGAGACTCAAGTGGCCGTAACCTGCAGCCACGTCGCAGTTAAAGCCATCATACACTGCGACGCGGATGCAGGAGAAGTAAACCTCGTCCTGGAGGGGCGTTACAACCTGGAACCTGCACCGAGGGCCTATCAATACCATCTTCCTCCAGAAGGTGTGCCCGATTACAGTCACCCCGGCGCGGACGAAAGCCCACAAATAACGTTAGACAAGCCGAGCACTAACATCACGCCGGCCACGACAAATCAAAGAAAACGCCCAAGATATTCGCCTGCAGTCCTCAAAACAGCGAAAAATAAATGACCTGAGTGGGAAAAGAAAGAAAACAAAAAAAGAGGGCTGTCTCTACACACGGGCTTCGTCACAAAAAAGAACCGCAACGGAATCATTGCCTACTCAAATAAAACTGGGAAGGCAATTCAAACTGCCTCCAACCAAAACCTGCTTACAAGCTTTTTCAACTCTAAAAATATCCAACGCTCACTGTACACAGCAGAGCTCACTGACATTGAAATATTGGAGGCACACAAGGTCAGTCAGCCTACGTTAAAACAGAGGAGGACCGATTACCAGTCATTCTGCCCCCAAACGTTGGACACCCTGGCCTCCTTCCAAATTACACCAAATGCACAAAGAGGTCCCACTTACTAACATTTTAGAGCAGACTTCAACCCCGCTCAAACAGAAATTACAGGCTCGGAAGGTGGACGGATTGGCGCCCCATATAGACCTTGGTGAATTATTAACGGCACAGCCTGGGACTAACTCTACCATAAACGACGATATTGACCACGGAGATCTCCAAAAAAACATCCCAAATGGAAAAACTACGGATTCCACTTCTGCAACCATCAAAGGACAAGTTCTCGTTCCACCTAGTTTTCCTCAAACTTTTTCGGCAGACAAATCATCAAAAGCATCAGTTGGATTAAATTCCATGGCTACTGATGCCCAGAATCCTGACCGACAACCTTTAACGTCGAAACCCAAGTACCAACAAACCCTTGAGAGGAGGGACCTCAACCAGATCCTGAACTTCCCCGGTTATCGTCAAGGCTATTGGCTGACCAGGACAAGAACGACGCGGCTTCAAGGACGGGTCCGGCCAGACCCACCACGTCAGACCTCATTATTGTCTCAGAAAAAGAAAATCCTAGAAACACTGGAAACGGTTTTGGAAGTTCAAAGTGGACTCCAGCTTTACCTCCTGTACGGGGTCCGCACCGAAGATATTCTCTGGACCAACCGTCTACAAGACGTCACCAAAAATCTTCAACGGCACCTCCATCTATTTCACCACAGAAAAGCCCAAGAGGCCAATCAAATTCTCCTACAAAAGTCCCACCAGAGAAAAAACTTGATATCTTCTCCATCATGTCAGCAATATCAATAGGTCTCACTCCGTTTACAAAACTTTACGAATCTTTGAACGAGACCCGAAAAGACCACACTTCAATCCAGGCGATGATGTACACTAAGCTCATCTTCTTAGAGGGCTACGTGATGGCCCACGAAGAAAGCATGAAACAGTCTAAAGAACAAAAATGTTACTCTGCATCACCCCAAGATCAACTCAGAGATTCAAATTCATCAATCGCAGATTTGAGGCAACTCAAAACCTTTAGAGAGATGGGGGAACAAACCTCTCTGTTCATAGATTTGACTGTGCAAACCGCTTACAAACACTCGCAAACCCAAACCGACACAACTCAAATGAAAACGAAAACTGCAACTCGTGTCGAAGCGGGGAGAAAAGATGTGGTGTTGGTAGTAGATGACATCATCCTCTCGGACTCAGGAAATACTTCTGCGGGCCAAAGTGCCGACCAACCCTTCCTGATCTTTAAGAAAAATAAAACAGAAAAGGACCAAAGCAAAAAGAGTGAATCACAAACTCCGAAGCTGATGAAGCAACAGGAAACTCGGTCCAAACCAAGAACGAAAGTGAGCAAAGACAAGTCCACACAAGTAAGGAGGGATATTAGTCCTCCATTGACTCAGATCGCTCCAACCACTCAAAGTACCATTACGCAATCTTCCAAAACGACTGAAGACTCCATGGACCGGGATCCCTTGATGAACATCAGCCAACATCTTGATGAACATTCTCACACAGACCTCACAGATGAAATAGCTGATACTCAAAGAAGAACGGTAACATTTGTGGGTCACTTTCAAAGTTCAGCCGACATATCAGAAGATGAAAACACAAACCAAACTTCACCCTTCCTTACTCTAGAAGAACGCCGCAACAAATTAAATCAAAACCTGAATAAACCTCAAACGAACGCTAGTAACTACTCGCCTACAAACCAGAGCAAGAACCAACATCCAATAGCTCCTCCTCTTCAAACGGCGAATGACTCTAGACAAAGTTCTACTTCACACAGATCCATTATTTGGATCCCTGCTATTGAAAAGGTTCCAAAACTGGGCTCGGGAAGCTCCGTGCAACGATCCATTACAATCTGGATGAAAAAAAACCTGGGAACTGTAGCCAACATCCAATAGCTCCTCCTCTTCAAACGGCGAATGACTCTAGACAAAGTTCTACTTCACACAGATCCATTATTTGGATCCCTGCTATTGAAAAGGTTCCAAAACTGGGCTCGGGAAGCTCCGTGCAACGATCCATTACAATCTGGATGAAAAAAAACCTGGGAACTGTAGCCAACATCTTTTTAATAAGCATCCTGAAAACTAAAGTGCTTGTAGGAGGACCGCGGCTACACCTGGCCTTCATTGACTTCACCCAAGCATTCGACAGAGTTGACAGGACCCTCCTATGAAGTAAATTGAAAAACTGGACATGCCCGGAAGCCATACTAAACCCCATTAAACTGCTCCACACGAACACATCAGTACGAGTCAGACTGAACTGTCAAGGATCACTATCCAACTCTATCATGATCCAAAGGGGAGTTAAGCAGGGGTGTCCTCTGGCCCCCGCCCTCTTTTTGGCTTATCTTGGCGATTTCCAAACATCAGAAACTTCTATGAGATCGTTCCCTCCATGGGTGGGGAAACACACAATCAGCAGATTACTTTACGCAGACGATCTCATCCTGATTGATCAAACACCCATTGGATTACAACGCCAACTTGAAAACCTACATGAATACGTAACAGCCAACAACCTGGAAGTAAACAACGGTAAAACAAAAATAATTACCTTGGAGAAAACAACAAAGAAAACTGAAAAACGAAAATGTTTTTTCCAATCGGCAGAGATCGAAACAGTCCCAAACTTCAAGTACCTGGGGATTATACTGGATAATACAAAAAAAGAAACATCCATGCAAGAGCACCTAAGAACAAAAACCAGGAAACAAGCCACTCAAGGAAAAGCAATCGATCAAAAACTAGGTCGCTTCTCAACGATCCCAGCGATCGACTTCTATAAAATGAAGGTGGTTCCTGCCTTAACCTACGGCACAGAGGCGATGATATTGCTCCCGCATGAAATCTGGCCCAAACTTGAGGCTTACTACTGGCGAACAGTTCTC
This sequence comes from Ambystoma mexicanum, assembly GCF_040938575.1. Taxonomy (NCBI): domain Eukaryota; kingdom Metazoa; phylum Chordata; class Amphibia; order Caudata; family Ambystomatidae; genus Ambystoma; species Ambystoma mexicanum. The sequence continues at coordinate 76,166,303 of NC_090930.1, read as the reverse complement.
GGTCTGCCGGCTTCTACACCAGTAGCTTCTATTTGCAGAGAACTGAGTCTTTTGTCGCTTCAAGAGATCCTGAACTGCAATTCCTTAAGACTTTACAGGAAAATCCTACTCCCTGAAAGCCCATCGTTATACACAATCATCAAAACAGAACTAGCAGTCGAATCAAACAAACTCATACAAACCTGGAAGTCGTATTTCTCCTCACTCCTGAAGGATATCGAGTGCGATGAAGACGATTTGATTCAAAATCCGGCAAAAATTTTGAAAAAAACCAAAGAGTTAGACTGGATAACGACACTAGCAAAAGCTTCAGAAAACAAGTTAACGCAACATCTGCCCCCAAATACCAAGAAACTAAACGAACTGCAGGGATACCTCAAACAATTTCTAACAGAAAAGCAAGAAATTACCTTTTAAGAGCGAGACTAAACCTGCTACCTACAAATGAAATTAAAACCATTAGGGGCCTGTCCTACTCTTCGCATTGTAGACTATGTCGCAAGACAAATGAAAAATAGACAGTTCGCCACCTACTTCTGGGCTGCCCTGAAACAAAACAACTCAGGACGGCTTACTTGCGGCATTTTTCTTCGGACCCCACTTTGGAAAGTGAATCTTGTTGGTGGTCAAGAATGATCAGCGGAGACAAACCAACTTGGCTTATGGCCACATCTCAACTTGTGCAGCAAACTATGGCTAAACTGAACACCTTGGCACCTTCTGAATCGATCTCTGCAGACCGGGATTCCTAGCCGACTCTTCTACTATCCGAGACACTAGGCGATTCGACACCTTGACCTCCCAGTGCAAGTTCAAATTGGCCTCAAAAGGCTGAAAACCCCAGCTGTTCCACTTCTTTTGAATGAAGTTTGCTTCAAAGGCAAAACGAGAAATGGACTTTGAAAAGTTCTTTGTAAAAATCAATTTTCTTTTTGATTCATACATATAAATAAAAAATAAAATAAAAAAAGAACAAGTTACTTACCAACTGGTAACGTTCTTTCGACTGGATGTTCCTCCAACGTATTCCTCATTTTAGATGTATTCCATCCAGCTTCAGCTGCTTTGGAATTTTTTTCCTCGGCAGAGGGCGCCGTGCGTCGATGTCATCGAGTCGAGGTCCCTCGGATGCCTCCGTCGAGGGTGACGTCATCAGGTATACAAGTAGCACATGCGGCAACCGTTGGCCTCAGTTTTTCCTCCTCTTGCTCTGTTGTATGGATAGTTTAGGTAGCGAGGTGTCAGCCTTGCGAGAGTTGAAGTGGCAATAACCTTGAAAATCTACAGAGGGGTAGGATGGGAGGGCGATGAGGAATACGTTGGAGGAACATCCAGTCGAAAGAATGTTACCAGTTGGTAAGTAACTTGTTCTTCAAATGGATTATGTCCTCCAATGTATTCCTCATCTTAGATAGACTCCCAAAGCAGTTTAGAAAGCTCTCTGGAGGAGGGAGGAGATTTTTAAAATTATTATTATATGGCCGAATATAGCACTGCTTTACCGAAAGCAAGCACTTTAGACTGGGAAGCAGCCAGACTATAGAATTTAGAAAAAGTGTGCAGCGATGACTAAGTTGTGCTTCACAAATAGATTTTATGGGAACACCTCTTTGAAGGGCTGTCGAAGAGGCTATGCTTCTGGTGCAATGGGCCCGTAAGCCTTCTGGTGGGTCTTTGCCAGCCAATCTGTAGCATTCTGAAATGCAAAGCACAATCCAACGTGATATGGTTTGTTTTGACACCGACTGACCCAAATTCCTCCCGGTGTAGCCAATGAAAAGTTGATTATCCACTCTAAGCTTGGAAAGCCTAGAAATGTAAAAGCTTAGAGCTCTTCTCGGATCCAGCCTGTGCAATCTTTCCTCCTCCTTACTGGGATGAGGTGGAGGTTAGAACGCGGGCAGAATAATTTTCTGATTTAAATGGAAATCAGACACAACTTTAGGCAAAAATGAGGGTTTAACCCTCAATACCACTCTGTCCCTGTGGGACACAGTATAGGGAGGCCCACAAGACAGTGCCTGCAATTCGCTCACTCTTCTTGCAGATGTTAAAGCAACCAGGAAAGCCGTTTTCAATGTTAGCAACCTTAATGGACAAGTGTGCAAGGGTTGAAAAGGGGCACACATTAAAAACTTTAAAACCAGGTTAAGGTCCCAAACTGGGACTTGGATAGGGTAAGGAGGGAACACATTGGTGAGTCCCTTTAAGAATTGTATTATCAAAGGAATTTTAAAGTAGGAACATTCTTCTGAAGAGCGCTTGAAAATGGAAAGCGCTGCAAGATAACCTTTAATGGTCCCAACATTTAGGCCTCTATGTGCCAGGGACAAGAGAAAGGACAACACTTCCGGGATAGAACATAGAAAAGGATCAACATTCTTTTCTCTGCACCAGTTGCAAAACTTTTTCCAATGGCAACAGTATAGAGATTTTGTTACTGGCCTTCTTGCCGAAAGCAACACCTCCATGACGTCATCTGGAAGGTCCCAAACCTTGTATCTCAGCCTTTCAGATAGCAAGCATGAAGGTTGAGAGTCCTGACCTCTGGATGGAGAACCTAGCCCTCCATATGTGAGAGAAGGTCCTCTCTCTGAGGAAGACGTAACGGAGGGCAGATGGACATGTCTAGAAGGTCCGGGTACCACGTTCTTCTGGCCCAATCCGAGGCAATTAGGATCATGCGGTTTCTGAACCGTCTCAATCTCCTGATGACCTGAGGAATGACGGGAATCGGAGGGAACGCGTATAGTAGTTGGAAGTTCCACTCTACTACAAACGCGTCCCCTAGGGCTCCTCTCGGGGGAAATTCCCTTGAACAATACTTTTTGCACTTCTGGTTGATTCCGTTCGCAAACAAGTCTACTTGGGGTGTTCCCCAAAGGGTGAAGATCTCCTGAATGACTTCCTGAGCCCATTCGCACTCGTGGGACACCGTGCTCTGCCTGCTCAGGGTGTCCGTCGTCCTATTCTCCTCCCCGGCTAGATGAACTACCGTTAAGGAGATTCCTTCTTGAATTGCCCAATACCAGAGCCGCATGCCTCTCTGCACAAAGGTAGTGACCCTACACCTCTTCTGTTTAGATAATGCATGGCCACTGTGTTGTCCATCATTATCAGGACCTTTTTTCCTCTGATAGATGGCAGAAAAGCCTTCAGCGCTAGTCTGATTGCTCTCAGCACTCAAAGGTTGATGTGTAGTTTGGACTCCGATGGAGAACAACGACCGCTGATTGTCAGATTGTTGGCATGAGCTCCCCACCCCATGAGTGAAGCATCCGTCACTACTGTAATCACCCGCCATGGTTGCCAAAAATGTTCTTCTTTTACGATTGTCTCTGTACAAGTCCACCACAGAAGATCCTGCCGAACCTTGTTCGGAATCCGACGGATATCAGTCATTTGACCTGAGAACTGGGACCATTGAGTCTTTAGAGCCCATTCAAGGGATTTCATCCTCAGGCGTGCCTCTGGCACTAGGAAAATGCAGGATGCCATGAGGCCGAGCAACCTTAAGAAGTCGTAGGCCTGCAGATTTTGGGCATTTTGGAATTTGGAAACCATCTGAAAAATGTCTTGAGCCCTCGACTTGGGAGGCGAGCTCTTTCCCAAGGATGTGTCTAATACAGCCCCTATGTACTGGAGCTGTTGGGAAGGTGTCATTTGTAACGTCTTGAAATTGAGAGAGAAGCCCAGTCTGTGGAGGAAGTGGCAGGTGACTTTCAGATGATCCAGTGCTTGTTCGGCAGAACGTGCTCTGATCAACCAATCGTCAAGGTAGGGGTAGATGTGAATCCCTCCTCTCCTGAGGTGCGCTGCCACCACTACCATTAACTTGGTGAAGACCCTCGGGGCGAGGTCAACCCGAATGGCAGGACTCGAAACTAATAGTGTGAGTCACCAACTACGAACCTCAGGTATTTTCTGTGCTTGAGATGAATTGGCACATGAAAATAAGCATCCTGGAGGTCCAATGACACCAACCAATCCTGAAGCTGAAGGGCCTGAAGGATCTGAGAAAGAGTGACCATCTTGAACCTGTCCTTCCTGAGGAGCTTGTTCAAGCCTCTTAAGTCCAAGATGGGTCTCAGTCCTCCGTCCTTTTTGGGAAACAAAACATATGGTGAGTACCATCCTTTGTTCCTCTCCGCTACAGGTACTGGTTCTATAGCACCTTTCTCCAGCAGGGTTAAGACTTCCTGCTGTAGGAGCGGGTCTGGAAACTTCAAAGAGTGTCTCCCTGGAGGATTGCTTTGAGGTTGCATTATAAAAGTGAGGCAGTAACCTTGGGCTATTATTTCTAGAGCCCAAACAGCTAAAGTAATGGCGCGCCATTCTTGTAGATGCTGCGACAGCCTGCCTCCCACAAGTGTCTTGTGATGCAAGTCCTCAAAGTGGTTTTGTGGCGGTTGCTGCAGCCGCTGATGGTAAAGAGGCTGTAGCTGGGGCTGGCTTTGCACGTTTTCCTTGTCCACCACAAGTGGCCTTTTTCTGGCCTCTTTAACTGGCCATTCCTCTCGCCATTCGATATGAGGAGTAGTAACGATAGGATCGTCCCCTCTAAGATTGTCCTGATGTACGAAAAGGCTGAGGTTGTCTAATAGCAGCTCCTAAAGACTTGGCAGACGCTTTTGAGGGCTGCAACCTCTCAAGTCTCTCATCAGCCTTGTTGCCAAAAAGGTGAGACATTCTTGCAGATGCTAAGAGTCTGCTTGTCACCAGGGCTTTGTGGGTTAAGGCCTCAGAGAGGTTTTGAGGCAGCTGAAGCTGCGGCTGAGGTTAAGGTAGCTGTTGCTTCGGCAGACTTGGCACCTTTCACCCGACCACCACAGGGGAACTTTGACCAGCCAGTCCTCTCGCTCTACCAAAAGAGGAGTAGTCATGAATGGACCTACCCCTCCAAGCAGGTTCACTAGGATGTGACGGTTGTGACTGCCACCATCAAGGTCTGCAGCTACTCCAGGCTCTCGTCAGCCTTGCTGCTAAACAGCTGAGTGCCGACAAAGGGCATGTTGAGGAGTCTGACTTGATGCCCGGAGCAAATTCAGACTTCCTAAACCACGCAAACCTGCATATCACTGTGATCGCCGCCATGGCTCTGCTGATGCTGTCTGCAGAGTCCAAGCCTGACTGGAGAGACTCACACATCGCCTCCTTTTCGTCTCTCATGATGTTCAGGAAGCCATCTCTCTCTTCCCCTTTGGGAATGTGTTCAGCCACCATGGAGACGCAGTCCCGTAAGGTGAACGAGAATTTTGCAAGTGCACAATTGCCAATGGCTGATTTTAGCACCATGCTTCTGGCCGAAAACACCTTTTTTGCCATTGTGCTGAAACGCTTAACGTCCCTATCTGGCGGGATGGTAATATATGTTGCTTGTTTGGACGTGGATGTACCTGCTTGAACTACTAGGCGTTCTGGTGTCAGATGTCTAGATAAGTAGTCTGGATCACTACTTGAGGGCCGGTATTCTTTGGTGAGGTTCTTGTTGACGTCCAGACTTGTATCCTGTGCCTCCCAATTTGCTTTAACCCTCTTTAATGTGAGAGGGTAGTACAGTGTCCTTCTGAGGTCCCTTATCCAGAATATCGGTGAGGTCATCCTGATCTAATTGAGGAGGTCTGCCTCATCCCAAAAAGTCAATCACCTTGGACATCAGCTGTCTATATTTATTTTATTTATTTATTGTGCATGTGTAAGTAAATTGTGTTTCAACGCACCCACAGGGCAACAGGGAGGCAACAAGGGAATGAACATCACATATAACAATAGAAGATAGAGGAAGACCTACTAGGTCTTGTGAGCATTCAGAAAGTGCAAGACCAGAGAGAAAGAAGGGATGAGGGAGTGTGGGTAGAGAGGGGATAAGTGCTAGGTACCCAGAGAGAAGTGCCAGGGAGTGAGTGAGAGGTCAGTTGCCAATACATATGTAAGTGCAGGCATGTGGTGGCATAGGCCAGTGGGTGCCAAGGCAAGTGCTGGAAGAGGGCAGAGGCTGAAGGCGATTGGGAGTGGGAGGCCAGGACAAAAGAGGACACATAAGGGCATTGGTCACCAATCTCAGTAACAGTGGGGTTTAGCAAAGGGGCGGGAAAGGGAAGAAGGAGGTGAAAAGGAAAGTCTTGAGGAGATTCTGGAATTTGAGGAGATCCGTCTCAAGATGAAGAGGAAGGTGGAGGCTGTTCCATAGGAGGGAGCCCGCTGAGGAAATAGAACAGCCACCTGCTTGCTATTTAGCGAAGTACTTGACACACAGGGAGTTGTTGCCGGAGGAACGTAAAGATCTTGATGGAGAGTACCTAGTGAGGGCAAGTTGTAGATGGCGTGTTCCCCGGACCCAGACAGCCTTATGGATGATGCAGAGGGATTTGAATTTGATCCTTACAGCAACCAGGAGCCAGTGAGGAGTTTTTAGGGTTGAAGAGATGCAGTCCCTGGGCTTGAGGCAAAGGATACGACTCACAGCCCTATTCGGGATAAGCTGGAGGGGTCGTAGAGAAGGGGCAAATTCAGGAAAAGGCTATTGCAGTAGTATAACCTAGAGAGAACCAGAGCTCTAGAGACATTGAGCTTCTGGGGGAAGCCATGAAAGGAAGAATTCCTTTGAGGAGATGGATTTGAAAGTGGGCCTTCTTGGCAAGGTCATGAATGTGAGGGAGGAAGGATAGAGAGGATTCGAAGATGACTCCAAGGTCTGGCTTCATATGAAGGAGAAGGGGGAGAGCCCATAGAAGATGGCCAGAGTGAGAGGCAGAAAGCGGGAGCAGGAATCCTAATAGGAAGGTCTCAGTCTTGCTGGCATTGAGGCAGAGATCATTGGAAGTACACCAGGACTGGATGGCAGATAGGCAGTCAGGAATGATGGGGGAAGTAAGGAGGGGATCAGAGGGAAGTTTGAAGAATAGTTGTGTGCCATCAGCATGGAAGTTTGGTGAGAAGGTGGAAATGAGGTGTGCAAGCATAGTGGTCTTAAAGAGCCAGCAAGAAAGATTTGAGCCCTGGGGGACACTGCAGGTTGAGATAAAGGTGGGGGAGGAGAAAGAGCCCAGCATAACCTTGGACGGATGGTCACTGATGAAGGAGGTGAGCCAGTCCAGTTCCCGCTCGAAGATACCAAATGTATCGTGGAGTCATTTTATGACGATGGAATGGTTGACTATCAAATGCAGAGGAGAGATCAAGTAGAATGATAACAGCTGGAGAGTTGGAATCAAGAGATGCACGCAGTTCCTCATGGGTGTTCGGAAGAGTAGTTTCCGTGCCTCTAAGCTCAGAACCCAGATTGATGGTCATGGAGGGACCCCCCCAACCATCATGAAACATTTGTCTAAAGGCGCGCTATGGATAAAATATCATATATCATATCATAACTGTTGTGTTGTGCCTGTCTGATGTGAGGTAGCTTGTGATGTCATGTGGAATGTTTATGAGTGGATGATGGAATGTTCTCAGTGGGTGTTCTGTGTAGTGGCAGTTACAGCCGGCCTGCCCTGGGTGATGGGAGCCGGTGTTGTCACAGCTAATGTCCTATGTGTCTTTCATGTGGAACTGTAACAAGAAAGATGGAATAAACTCATATGAAGAAATCTTAAAGAGCCTGGAAGCTTCTTTCATAACAATGGCAACAAGTCGGTCTTTGGTAACCCACGTGCCACAAGCTGAGGGACTGAGGACCCTGCTGCGGGGGGTGCAGGAAGGACAAGCCATTGGAGAAGGACAACACCGCCCCCAGAAACTTTAAGTCCCATTACCCAGGGCGTAGGGGGAGCCGGAGGGAGAAAGCCCCATTGTTGGTGGGACCAGCACTCAAATTGTGGGCAAGCTAGGCCCCAGGGGGTCGTCAGGGAGAAGCCCTGACATGACTACCCAGGGCGCAGGGGAATGAACAGGTGAAAGGCCCTCCCCCCTTCATGTGGGATTAGCACTGTATGGGCCAGAGGGAGAGCTGACCCCTTGGAGCTGCAGATGGGAATGTGCCAGGTGGTTAAAGGAAACTGAGCCCCAGAGATTAACTGACTTAAAGAAGGCGTCCCAGTTACCACGTGAGATGGAATCAGCAGTACAAGTCTGTGAACTTTAAGGGCTTTAAGGACTATAAGTGGTCCATTTGAGATGGGTGCCCGTGACTGACGAGTAGCCCATAGCATTTGGGAATGCTGAGTCTGAAACTTGAGACTTTGGAATTGGTCCATGGGAGAAGGGTGTTCCTTCTCATTCTGTCACTGGGGGCAATCTGAGAGTATCCTGTGAAACTAAACAGGCACAACGGCAAGAAGTTTTTGGGTGTAGACTTTTAAAGATGATGTGGCTCTTAAAAAAGGAAATTTGACCATTGGTAATTAGAGCTCCGACTGTCCTCCTTACCTGTTGTGAATGATGTCACAACGTGGTCGAGCGGTGCTGGCGATCCGTTGGAACCTTGTGGGTAGTGTTCCATAAGTTTGGTGACGTGACTGCAGCCCGAGGACCCAAGAGTAAAGCACCTAGTTTGTGGGCGCAACATGACGCTGTCACATGACATTATCCGGAGGTTTTGGATCAACGAGGTGCCGAACGTAGAGGTCGCTCTGCCTCAGTAAGATTAGCATTTTCGGCGGCTCGTGGGGGATGGCAAGCCGCTCCGTCTCAATTAGTGAGACGTCGGGTAGCGGCCAACCAATACGGTGACTGGTAGGAATGACAGCTGTGCAGGGTGATTTGTATAGACAGCAGCGCTCATTAATTTTGGGCTGGTCAAGGCTAACGGTGGACGTTATGTAAAAGTTTCCAAAGTGTGTCATGGTAGCAAATAAGTCCACTTAATGATTTTCAGCAAGTTCATGCATGATATTAACGCCTACCTATGGCGATGGACTTTTGGGTCTGTTAGAAGTCTGAAATAGCTATGGTTTGTTAGGTAAATGAAAGTGTTGGGTATGGTTCTATTGTTTCACTTCCTGCAATATTGGCTATTGCATTTATTTAGTAATTTGCACAAGTTTCATTAGGGCCATGCAAAGGCTGCAAGTTTGATACCAGTGTATGGTTGAGATGTGCGTCTGTGCATGCTTTTGATAGACTTAACCTTTTTGAGGAATTGAAGTTTGGAGTGGCGAGCACCCTCGCACATGGACTTCTGCTCGCACAATGTGTTACTGTTGTTGGTGCAAAGCATTCACATATTAATGTGTTTGTTTGTGATAACTAAAACTAACGATTTCTTTTAGGATTTGCACCTTTTAGAGTTGCATTAAGGACATGGACTTCTAGTAGTTTCTTTAGAACCCAAAATGGCTATGGACGTTTGGGGTTTCTTTAGAGGCCAAAATGGCTATGGACATTTAAGTTCATAAAAGTGTTAGTTTTGGGGGATTTTACATTTTGTGAGCAACATGGCTATGGTCTTCAAATGTTTACGATGCAAATGTTTTCAATGCGGTTTGTGTATGGTTTACAGTATATGGTTGCAGCATTTTATGATTTTGGAATGCATGTTGTGAATCTGACTCAGAGTTGGAGAGAGTCAGTGAGTGCTTGGTAATGGGTGAACTTACATTCAGCATGGAAGTGTTGCAGTGTGAAATGTATGGTTTGGATTGTTTGGGTTATGTCAGTGGGGGATATAGTTTTCCTTAAACTGTTTTGGTTTGGATGGGTTTAGGTAGTTACCTTATGTGGTAAAAGTTGAACATCCATGCGGTTGTTCTGTAAGGGAGGTAGCGCCTCGCCTCTTTCATAAAGGATGTTAGGATTTTTCGAATAGGATTTTCGAAATGCATGTTTGGGTATTGGTTTGGTTTATAGGAGTTACCTGATTGTGGTAAAGGTTGAACAGCGATGAGGTTGTTCTGTAAGGGAGGTAGCGCCCTTCTCATCACGGTGGACAGTAGGTAGCTGGTGGTAAAGGAGTAGCTAGGGACGCCTGGTAATGACCCGTTGGTATTGGGAGTGGTGTGTCCTGAGATGAGAAAATTGTTTTCTATGTTATTTGTGGTGTTTAGTGTGGATTTTGTATTATCTATGGTTCAACAGTTCGACTTGTGTTAGGATGCCATCCTTGCGAATAGGATCGTCTAGTTTTTACCAGTCATTGATGTTGGCATTGGGAGTGCGTGGCCACTGCTCCCAATGTGTTTGGAAGGTTTGTACAACGTGGGCTGGTGTAACGTGTATGGTGTCGAGCCCATGGGTGTTTGTGATCTCAGTGATGTTGTGTGTTCCCACTGTGTGAATCCCTGTTGGAGAGAGGTTGTGGTTTTCTTTTTGGAGGCTTTGAGGTCTCAGTTCTCTAGAGTGGCAGACTAGAGGCCTGCTGGAGTTCCAGGGTGGCAGCCTGGGCACCCGCGTTGTTGTAGGCGGGAGCAGGTGGTAGGAGGTGAAGCAGTTTTGTGGTGGTGTAGGAACATAGGTGAAGTAGCCCAGTTTCGGGGTTGGCCAGGTCCTGGGGTGAGAGCCCAGTGCTTGCTTGTGGCAGGAACAGGCAGATGGATGACAGTATCTTTTTGATTGGATCATGGAATGTAGTTTGTCATGATGTGATGTTGTGATGGTTGGGTTTGGCCGTGGAAGTGTTCGTCTCTCAGTTGAGTGTCAGGTGTGTGTATGTTTTTGGAAGGTGGTAGTTGTGTTGTGTTGTGCTGGCAGTTCACTTGTTTTGTGCATGTATGGTTTGGTAAAGGAGGGAGGTGTGTTGTGTTGTGTCTGTCTGATGTGAGGTAGCTTGTGATGTCATGTGGAATGTTTACGAGTGGATGATGGAATGTTCTGAGGGAGTCTTCTGTGTAGTGGCAGTTACAGCTGGCCTGCCCTGGGTGATGGGAGCCGGTGTTGTCACAGCTAATGTCCTGTATGTCTTCATGTGGATCTGTAACTAAGAACCTGGAAATAAACCTACTTGAAGTTAACCTAGAGTGCTTGGAACCTACTTCATAACAATTTTAGTTACATATTACAGGATTGAGACATCAGGAATAAGACATACAATAGCGACACCGGCACCCATCACCCAGGAAGGGAGGGGCCAACTGATTCAACATAGAACACTCACCACAGCATTCTCCCACTCATACATCAACATTCCACAGGCGCTCAGGTGACATCATAAATCACATGACAAACCACATCAGACTAACCAAGCACTTCACAACACATCTCCCTCCTTACCAAACACACTCACAAACAAGTACTTCACAACACATCTCCCTCCTTACCGAACACACTCACGAACAAATACTTCACAAAGCATGTAATCACCTAAACAACAACACACATCACACCCAATCCAAAGTACTGTGGATATTCTACATGAAAATCCCACAACTATGCAATTCCAGAACTCCGCCTATCGTTCTTAAAGCACCATCATTATAAACACGATTCACCTTCCATCTGCCCCTGCCACTGGCAAACTCTAGACTCCCACTCTAGACACCAACCAGCCCAGATCCAAGCTATACCTACCCAACAATACCATAACCTACACAAAAGAACTTTGGACTGAGTGTGATGTGTGTTTCGGGGTTGGTCAGGTCCTGGGGTGAGAGCCCAGTGCTTGTTTGTGGCAGGAACAGGCAGATGGATGACAGTATCTTTTTGATTGGTTCATGGAAGGTTGTTTGTCATGATGTGATGTTTTGATGGTTGTGTTTGGCAGTGGAAGTGTTCGTCTGCCAGTTGATTGTCATGTATGTGTATATTTTGGAAGGCGGTAGTTGTGTTGTGTTGTGCTGGTAGGTCACTTGTTTTGTGCATGTATGGTTTGGTAAAGGACGGAGGTGTGTTGTGTTGTGTTGTGCCTGTCTGATGTGAGGTAGCTTGTGATGTCATGTGGAATGTTTATGAGTGGATGATGGAATGTTCTGAGTGGGTGTTCTGTGTAGTGGCAGTTACAGATGGCCTGCCCTGGGTGATGGGAGCCGGTGTTGTCACAGCTAATGTCCTATGTGTCTTTCATGTGCAACTGTAACAAGAAAGATGGAATAAACTCATATGAAGAAATCTTAAAGAGCCTGGAAGCTTCTTTCATAACAATAACCTACAAGTTCAGTGTTCTCTGTCAGTTGGGGGAAGATCAGCTTGAACATGAAGCATCTGCATGCTCTGCTAGGTCTGGCTTGCCAAACTCCAGCTCTGGGGATGTATGTATGCCATTTGCTGACTGTAGATTTTCATAAAGGTGCTTCATTATGGAGTCCTCCGGAATCAGGCCATCAGGAACATTAGGTGTTCCAAATTGTAGTCCAAAAGTAGGAGTATCCTGGTCGGATGGCTCATGTTCCTCATATATGGAGGACAGGGACTTCAAAAATCCTTTCTAGGGAGTGACTTGTAGGATTTATCTACTTCCTTCGGTGGAATCGAATTGAAGGTTTCAACGCTAATGGCGTCGAAAACGTTACGCTGATGGCGTCGCTGATGGCGTCAATGATTGACGCTAATGGCATCAATGGCTTCAAGTATTGAACATCTCAAAGGTTTAGAAACAACTGAATTTTTCTTAAAATCAGGGGGCGTGGCTTGATGGCTACGTGAGGGGACGTTCCTTGGAGGAGCTCCCGATGATCCGATCCTGATCCTGGGAAGAAGTGATGGTTTTTGGCGGACTTTCGAGCCCACGGTGTAACCAAAGGCGTATGAAAGTGGGGGGCACATGGTGAGTGCCTTCCCCACCAGCGAGACTGCATCTCCACGGAACTAGACTCTGAAGAAGGTGGCGGTCGCGCAAAGGAAGGGGAGCACCCAACATGGCCGTGTGTGGACAAAGGGCCATAAATGGTCCGATGAGCTGAGGAAGTTGGTCGGAACGTGGGCAAGCCCAACCAGACAAACGGGTCGCATGCGCCTCTGGCAGAAGGCAAAAACATAAGGGCGAGCCCACACTGAAGAGGCCCTGGATCGTGGTGGGCTAGCAGAGTGAACCCGGGTCCAGCGGAACCTCGCTGTGAAGAGGCCGGCGGGCGAACCCTGCGAGGATACAGCTGGGCGCGTGGGCCCAACCGATGCCGCAGGATGTCCTCCAAGGTGGTGCGACCCCGGATCAAACAGCCCACGATGGAGACCTACGTTAGGTCGCCCTCGGGCGCGGAATGGGGCAAGAACAAAGAAACCCCTGCGGCGGCGACGGACCCACCGGGTACTATCCAGGAGGTGCTGGCAGCAATTGCCGACTTGAAGGTGGCCTGGGAGACGAAGCTGGGCCTGGCCATGAAAGAGCTGCAAGAGGGCCTAAACCTTACGATAGGAGCGGTCCGAGAAGAGGTGAACCTGTTGCACCAGGATGTGCGAACGATCGCGGAGCGCACTGGGGAACTGGAGAAGGAGTTGGCCCCGACCACGGAGGCGTGCAACACACACGCCAAGGAGCTTCATGCCCTCGTGCAACGAGTGGGCAATTTGGAGGACAAAGCAGAGCAGGCAGAGGGGCGCGCCAGGCGCAACAACATTCGCATAGTGGGGGTACCGGAGGGAATGGAAGGATTGAACCCCACGGATTTCGTTGAAACCATGCTTTTGCAGGAGATTACAGGCGGGGAGCTGACCCATGGGTTCGCGGTCGAAAGGGCGCACAGGGCCCTGACCAGGAGACCGGCCCCAGGAGCCCCCCCGCGGCCGTTGATCGCGAAGATCTTGAACTATCGTGACTGCGAGAAGATTCTCGAATTTTTCCGGAAAGGAGGCACGATAGAAAGGGGGTCAGCGAATATAACAGCGTATCTGGATTATACGCTGCTCGTACAACGGAGTCGAATGAACTTTGGAACGGTGAAGAGGAGGCTTAGAGAAGCAGGCCACCGCTACATGTTGCTTTACCCCACCAGGTTAAAGAGGTTTTATAAGAACAGATCCCTCTCCTTTGAGACGCTGAGCGAAGCGATGGAATGGTTGGATATTCAAGGTCGACCTCAGGAATCGGATGCCCAGACAGAAGCGGCTGGAGATAAGTAGCACGTGGCAGAGGCACCCGTGAGGCCATAGCTATGACATTGGGACTGGAATATAGTTTGATATTGTGCTTGTGTGGAGGAAGTCACGGCATCTGCCGGCGGGTCCCGTTGAATTCACTTCTCCTAAATAGATGACTGGGAGCTCCTGGGGAGCAACCTCTGCACCCGAGTCATTATATTTAGTTAGGTCACTGTTAGATTGGTGACACCCCGCGGGGTCCTTGTTCTTGGTCACGAGCCGGGTCCAGACGTGGGTAGGCCTGAGATCCAGGGATGGAGCTGGGCTATTGTTGGGGGTTGGCGGGGAGGGAGGGGGAAGTTATGTGCAGTGGTGTGAGGTTGGGGAAGGGGGGAGGGGGGCACTGTTTGTGAATAGAAGGGAAAGAGCCAGGAAACAACCCTACGTGGGGAACATTATGGGAAGGGGCGGGATGGAGATAGACCGACCGGATGGCATCGGGTAATCTCAGAATCGTGACCTGGAATGTACGGGGCCTCAACAGCTACCTTAAACGTAACAAAGTGATGTTGTATTTAAAGAGGATGCGCGTAGACATAGCCCTGCTGCAAGAGACCCACCTCACTAGGGAAAGGCTGGAGGTGGTCAGGAGGAAATGGAAGGGCACTGTTGTGGGGGCGGCGTACTCGGCGTATGCCAGAGGGGTTGTCACCTGGGTGGTGCCCCACGAGCCGTTTCGGATGCTTGATTCTACGGTGGACCCGGAGGGTAGAATGGTGGTGGTAACGGGTCTCTTGGAAAACAGAGAAGTGCACATCATAAATTTGTATGCCCCCAATAACGATACAGCAGCTTACTTTAGGACCCTCTACGGTAAACTTGGCCCCCTGGCAGGGGGTACGGTAGTGTGGGGGGGGGACTTTAACTGTACCGTAGACCCCAGAATGGACAGGTCCAAGGACAGGGCAGGAAAAACGGCACCGGCGGCTAAAGCGCTGAGTACCTTACTGAAAGACCTAGGCCTAGAGGATGCGTGGAGAAGGCTACATCCCACGGATAGACAGTACTCACACTACACAGCACCACATGATTTGTACACAAGGTTAGACTACGTGTTTGTAACAGCCGAGATAGTGAGAGATATAGAATGAGCGGAATACAAGGCCTGACTGCTGTCGGACCACTCGCCCTTGGTGGCAGACTGGAGACACCAGCCCCCACGACCGCGGATCCCCACATGGAGACTTAGGACCGAGGCTCTGCAGGATGAGGGGTTTCGGGAGGGCCTGAGGGATGCCATTGAAGAATACTTTGATACAAATACGGGAAGCGTAGGCTCTGTGGGCACACTGTGGGAAGCGTTTAAGGTGGTGGTGCGTGGGGTAGCCATTTCCCAAGCTAAGGGGCTACAGGGGGGTCGAAAGGGAGCTCCGGGAGTCGGAAAGGGAGCTAGAGGAGCTCACGCGTTGCGAGAGCACCGCTTATGATAACAGAACCAAAGTAGAGGAGCTACAGTTGTCCTGCAGCGCACTCTGGGATAGACTGTGCAGACTCAGCTACAGAAAATATACGGAGAGGTTACATGCAGGGGGGGGACAAGCCGGGCAGACTGCTGGCTTGGCTGTATAAGAGTGAGACCCCCCGCTCGGTGATTAGTGAGATTCAGGGCGAGCAAGGTTGAATATGCAACACCCAGAAAGAGGTAAATGAGGAATTCCTTAAGTTTTACAGACACTTGGATGAGGACACGGGGGAGGATATGGGTCAAGAGATACTGGACACATTGGGGGACATTGAGCTGCCCACCTTAGATGATCTAGAACGTTCTGAGTTAGACGCACCCGTCACCTCGGACGAGCTGGAGGTAGTGATTCGGAACTTGCCCACTTGCAAGGCGCCGGGTTCGGATGGGCTGCCCAGCGAGTTCTACAAAACATACCAGCAAGAGTTGCTTCTGGCACTGCTTGCTACTTTCAACGAGGCCTATGAGCAGGGAGAACTCCCGTTGTCCCTCCGTGAGGCTGTAATCATCCCACTCCTGAAACCAGGCAAACCGGCTGTGGAGCGTGGGTCTTACAGACGGTTGTCCATGCTTAACCAGGACAGCAAAATACTCACGGCGGTGCTGGCTAATAGACTGAAGAGGGTGATTAAGAAACTGATACACCCAGATCAGACGGGATATGTTCCAGGTAGGAACATCACCGATAACCACAGGAGGCTACACCATGTCATAGACCAAACTGAGGAAGACACGGGCGAGCTGGCTATAGTGTCGTTAGACGTGGTCAAGGCCTTCGACTCAGTACGATGGCCCTGGCTGAAAGCGGTCCTGAAGGGGTACGGAATGGGACCTGGATACCTCAGATGGGTCCAGTTGTTTTATAGCACCCCGATGGCGAGGGTCAAGACAGGGTCCATAGTCTCAGATTCTTGGCAACTAGGCAGGGGGACCAGACAGGGATGCCCCTGGTCACCCATGCTATATATACTGCCATTGGAGCCGCTGGAAATATGCCTGCGACAACAATATGGGGAGGTGGGCATAAACACTGCCAGTGGAGAGCATCTGATATCATTATATGCGGATGATATGCTCCTTTATTTGCACTACCCAGAGGAAAACCTACAGTACGTGCTAGAGGTAATAGAACGGTACGCCATCCTCTCGGGAATATCGGTGAACCCTGGAAAGTCCAGTCTGTTCCCCTTGGGCAGATATAGGAATGTCCCGGTGCAGAGGCTGCCTGTCCTGCCAATACCATGGCAGCCCGTGACATTTAGGTATTTGGGAATAAATATTTACCACAAGGTCGAGGCAGAACACAAGCACAACACGGAAACGGCAATTGAGGGGATCAAGAACAGCATGGTATTCTGGTCCAGATTGCCCCTGACCATGATGGGGAGGGCAGCCTTGCTCAAGATGGTGGTCCTGCCTAGACTTTTGCACTTCTTCGTAAACGTCCCGTTTCTGATACCCAGGAGCCTATTTGCGAAACTTCACAGCGTGTGTAGGGGTTTCATGTGGGGCAGCTCTAGAATAGGGTGGCTCTGTGGAAGCTCCAGAACCCGTGTGACAGGGGGGGGATAGGCCTGCCTAATTTCGAACTCTATTAGCTGGCGGGGCAGCTGCAGTACGTGGCCAGGTGGCTCTCGGCTGAAGACTCGGCGGAAGCCAGGCTCCTGCGTGGAGATACAGCCCCATACTTTCTGATGGAAGTGGTGTGGTTGGGCAGAGACAAACTGGTGGGCAAGGGGCGGCTACTGAGGCTGGGCTGGGAGATCTGGCACAGGACATGGAAGATTGGGGGGGACTCGGAGCCGTACTCCCAGCAGGCCCCTTTGGCGGCGCTCTGCGGGAGCGACCCCCAACTACTTGAATCGGTCCGCAGATACTGGGAACAGGTAGGCCAAGCCACCCTCGGGGACATATGGCAGGAAGGGGAGGCAGTGGACTTTCAGAGGTTGCAGGAAGAGACGGGAGTACATGGTGGCCAATATATAACCTACACTAGGCTTGTGAAAAAGACTAGAGAAAGATGGCCTGAGACAGTGCTAGCGGAAGACCCAGACGCCTCCCTGGAAACCATGTTTGATGTATCAGAGGGCGGGCACGAAATATCGAGGATATATGAGCTCCTGCGAGTAAGGACAGGGAAGGAGTTGCTCCAATTGAGACAAGATTGGGAGGAGGAGGTGGGAGGACCCATGACGAATGGGCAGTGGGAACGGGCTCAGAGGTACCACAAAAAGGTGTCCCGGAATGCGAGATTCCAACAGCTTCAACTGTATGTTACCCACAGGGCTTATTTAACCCCCGGGAAGATTGCAAAGTTTGGGGGATCAGCTATGCAGCAATGCCCCAGGTGTGGGTAGGTGAATGCGGGATTGCTACACATGTTCTGTGCTTGCCCGGAGGTGCATAGATTTTGGGACAAGGTCAAGACGAAACTGGCCGGCAGGAGGGTGGTGCTGGATGTGGAATCGGCCTGGTCATGCATGCTTGGGCTTTTCCCTAGACCACGGCATTTGAAACACATAAGCAAGATAAAGGACCTGGCTTATGTCTTGGCCAAACGTAGGATTGCCATGGGCTGGAAGGCGGCCCACAGACCTAGGGTGGAGTTATGGTGGACAGACCTCTTGAGATGGGTGGAAGCTGAATCCGTAGTCTGGTTTGAAGCGGTCACTAGTGGGGGCGAGGAGTAAGTAGGGCCCTTGCTGGCCTGGCGGCAATTGGTGGCCTCGTTGGCAAACCCTCACCAGGGTGACAACGAAACAGAGGACCCGGATGATGGCTGCCTAAGTATTGTGCCACCCAATGATGTTCCCGTAAACGACATGTGAGAACCGGCTCTAGTTTAAGGGGGGAGGGGGGAGTTGGGGAGTTTGAAAATGTGTTGGAATATGATGCTTTCTATGTTTTGAAACAGTTGAAGTGTGTTTGTTTGATTTTATAAAATAAATAAAAATATTTAAAAAATAATAATAATTTCTTAAAATCAAGATCAGTTTCATTTTTGGAACAAAACAAAATGATTCTAGAAATGCTGCATTTTTCTTTAACTAATAATATTAAA
This sequence comes from Ambystoma mexicanum, assembly GCF_040938575.1. Lineage (NCBI taxonomy): Eukaryota > Metazoa > Chordata > Amphibia > Caudata > Ambystomatidae > Ambystoma > Ambystoma mexicanum. The sequence goes on along the minus strand of NC_090930.1, from coordinate 76,147,839 downwards.
AATAAAAGAAATTTACTAATAAAAGAACTCATAAAAATGAGAGAGACAAAATGAAAGACGAATTATTAATAAGAGATAAAAAGTGAACTTGCTGGTGTGACGGATATATTATTTTGCCTGAAGTGCAATCCACATAAGTGTTTTTCAAAAAGAAAATTTGAATAAATATTGCAGCAGCCGCAATACTCACTTAGGGGTGCAGCATCCAGGCAAACAACAGTTTATTATTTGCACTTAGAAATTGCCCAAAGAGGAAGTAAAAGCCGAAAAGGACTGCAAACAGTTAAACAAAACTTCAATGGTTTTGTCGTCACAGACTTTGACACCATTGGCGCCGATGGAGCCCTCGAAGGGCTTGACTGCCGACTCGCTGGAGTTTGACAGACGAGGGCTGGTCCTGTTGTTGAGTCGAGACCTTGACGGTTCTCCCAGGCTTGAGAGCGCCCAGCATTTGGCCTAAGTCTTTTCCTTGTCGGCTTCTGATGGGCGCAGGAGCATGGCTTTTTGTTTTCTCCTTCGAGGGGGCCAGGCCGCTTTCTCGAAGATTTCCAGCATTTCTTGCCTGAGCACCACATTCGGCTGGAGTCACCAACATACTTAGGCAGGCTATTTTCCTCTCATGCGAGGAATCAGAGGACGTGGAAGGAGACCTATGTTGCCTTTTCTTCATCTTTGTCAATGAAGATGAGGAGTGGTGTGAACTGATCCTGGAACGGGAGCGTTTCTCTGACCTTTTCTTCGGAGGAGAGTTGCCTCTCGACTCGTAAGATGAGGCAATTTTCGACTGTCGTCGAGGGGGATTTTGTAGGGGGCCTACCTGCTGCTAACTTCCCCTTACGTTCCTTCAATGCCTTACCTGTCATGGACTGGCAAGACCCACAATTTGCCGCCCTGTGCTCGACACCAAGGCACCACAGACAGACTCAATGGGGATATGTGATGGACATCTTGGTGCTGCAGTCATGGCACTTCTTAAACCTGGTCTTTGGGGGTCGATGAAGGCCATTACAAGGCCATTTATCGATAGGTCGCAGTTTCAGAGGAAACCAAAGCGCGCCATCATTCTCGAAGCATTAGCTCTCGTGGAAATGCAGGACTGAAGCTAACGGGTGCTGCACGTGTTATATATACCCATGATGATGTCTGTTAGGAATAAGAACGTGACAAGGTTCACTGTATAGCCTTATTGCATGAAGAGGAGAAAAAGACAAAAAATCCCATCATGCTGTGAGAAGAAATGTAGTCCTTTACGTGCGCGTTGCCAGCTGCAGTTGATTATGGGCAGCATAAAGTAGGCAACGGCGCACACACAGGTGTGGCTTATTTTGCATTTGGGTGCAGTGATAGCTGGACGCGGAAGGAATCCACGGCCAGCATGGACGGCTGATATTTTTCCCTTTCCCAGATGAACGCAGTGTGCGAAAAGGAGCTAACGGGTGCTGCACGTGTTATATATACCCATGATGATGTCTGTTAGGAATAAGAACGTGACAAGGTTCACTGTATAGCCTTATTGCATGAAGAGGAGAAAAAGACAAAAAATCCCATCATGCTGTGAGAAGAAATGTAGTCCTTTACGTGCGCGTTGCCAGCTGCAGTTGATTATGGGCAGCATAAAGTAGGCAACGGCGCACACACAGGTGTGGCTTATTTTGCATTTGGGTGCAGTGATAGCTGGACGCGGAAGGAATCCACGGCCAGCATGGACGGCTGATATTTTTCCCTTTCCCAGATGAACGCAGTGTGCGAAAAGGAGCGTGCAGGCACACAGGCAGGCAGCATACGGCGGTCTACGTTACCTCTGAGAGGTCCCGTGGGGCCTCTCAGAGCTCAGATAAGTGCTCTCTGTGTTTTCTTTGCATAGTATGAACTCTGACAAAACTGCTTACCGTATCATGGACGGTACTGTGCTTTGGGCTCAATTCGACTTGAGCAGTGCTACTAATCAAACAAACATTATTCTTGTTTGAAGTGTGTCAAAACAGGAGTGTGGTTAATTCAGCAGGCATGAGGGGGAAAAGTGTGTTACAGAGTCTTCTATAAGAGTATAGGGTCTCTAACTAGTTAAGTACTCCTACAAGTGTTCACAATTCATGAGGGGCATGAAGCTTTGATGTGTGTTATGTGTTGCTTCAGCTCGCCCAATGGGCCATGTGTTTTGTTTTTCATCCATGGAAGTTAACTCCATTGTTATGTGTTCATACTTGCTCGCTCTATGTGTATGTCTGCTACATGTGCACACGTATTAAAGTGTGTTGAGATATGCTAGGATTTGGTCAGGATTGTGTAGGTTGCAACAAGTTTCAGATTACTCATTACGCAGGTTACAGTTAAGCAGGGTTTTTTCTTGGGTTTTCCCCTCTCCCTATCCAATTTAGGTGTTCCCTAAACCTCTATCCGGTTTTCCTAACTTCCCCACCCTATCCACAACCTCTCCCTAACTCCAGTTCCCCCCCATTGGCTGCCATGTGGTGTCCTGTGTACTCAAATCGGGCACCTGTGCCAACCACGGTGGGAGGGTCGATTCATTCGGCTTCTGTGGTTCGGGGTGGGGGGGGAGTGTCGATTGCTCTCCTCCATTATTGTGTGCATAAGCCACCCCCTTATTGGGATACTTATAACCACCCAAGCCAAATGGATTCGACTCCTCCGCCTTTGGCCGACGTGCTAAAGGCACTTCAAGATATTCAGCTAGAATTAGCACATGCTCGCCAAGAGTCAGATAATTTGAAGGCACAAGTACAAGGCTTGGTAGCTCAACAAACCCCTTTGGAGGAGGCTAGTGGGTCTAAGACAAGAGAAACCGCCACAAGTCAAAACGCTACAGTAATTGTTCAACCTCCCAGCAGTGTACCGATAGCAGCGCCTGAACGTTTTACGGGCGATCCTCGGAAGTATATGACGTTTCTTATGCAATGTAGGTTACATTTCTTGTGTAAGCCCACAGCTTTTGAGACCACACAGGCTAGAACGGCGTTTGTGATATCATATTTGACGGGGGATGCGGCAGCCTGGGCAATGCCACAGGTTCAAAAGGATGATCTATTTAATTGGGATGGGTTCTTGGCGGAATTTGGTAGACTGTTTGACCGACGGGAGGTGTCATTGGCACAGGATAAGGAATTGTTAGGGTTAAAGCAGGGCACTTGAGACTTAGTAACGTATGTGACCCAATTTAATAGATTGGTGATAGAAACTGAATGGCCAGAGAATAAACAAACGGTGTTATTCTATCAAGGGTTAAAGGAAGAATTAAAGGACACCATTGCTCAAGTGGAGCCGCAACCCAGGACATGTACGTCTATGATAGACTTAGCATTACGCTTGGACCACAGAATGAATGAGAGAAAAGGGGACAGGAAAAGACTGGAAGGGGGCCCGTTTGTGAGATTAGATAGGAGTAGAGGAGGGAGGATGAGCGAAGTGGAACCCATGCAAATCGGTAGCATCAGAGGGCCTTTATCAGCAGCAGAAAAGGAGCAGCGTAAAAGTAGCAATTTGTGTCTGTATTGTGGACAGGCCGGACATTTTATACGGACCTGCCCTAATACTCCTCAGAGAGGGGGGTGTGGGGACAGGAGCAAGAAGGAAGCGGGAAAAGAGTTGGGCCGGCCATAGGGGGAACACAGGTGATGGGCCCGAGTGAATTGAGGTTCCCCAGATGGGTGGCAAATACGGTTGGTCGTAGAACCTCTCATTTGTATATATTAGTCACATTGTGTTTGCCTTGTGTAAGAAGGAGGTATGGGCGATGGTTGATTCAGGGGCTACGGGCAATTTTGTAGACATTGCTTTGGCTGAACAGTTAGGGTTACCAATACAAGACAAGGAGAGGGTGGAAGGAGTACAGTCTGTGGATGGATCCCTGTTAGTGTCTGGGCCCATTCGGAAGCAAACAGAGAAATTGGAGACGGTGTACATATCAAATCATAAGGAAGAAATCACTATCGACTTAATAGCAGCACCTCATTTTGGTTTGATTTTGGGAATGCCCTGGCTAAGAAAGCATAATCCGAGAATTGATTGGGAGAAACGGACATTATGATTTGAGGAACGGAAGTGTCAGGAACACATGTTTACTGAAGTAGGGCCCGCAGCACGGTTGGACGAAAGGAGGATAGTAGACCCAGTAGTGGGAGTGGTGGAATCAGGAATCCCCGCTCAGTATATAGAATTTGCAAAGGTCTTTGACAAGGGAGGAGCTGAAAGATTACCCCCTCATTGACCCTATGACTGTGTGATTGAATTAGAGGAAGGGGCGAAGTTGCCTTGCAGTCGCATCTATGCACTCACAGAAACTGAAAACAAATATCTAAGAGAATATCTGGACGAGATGCTGGCTAAAGGTTTTATCAGACATTCCACTACCCCAGTTTCTTCACCTTTATTTTTTGTTCCTAAGAAGGAAGGCACTTTACGAACGTGCATTGACTATCGTGCATTAAATAAGGTTACTGTCAAGAATAGATTTCCTTTACCTTTGATTTCGGTACTGTTAGACGAAGTGCGGTCTGCGCAGATTTACACTAAGTTGGATTTAGTGCCTATCATTTGATAAGAGTAAAAGAGGGGGATGAGTGGAAAACAGCTTTCCGGAATAAGTTTGGGTTGTTTGAGTATCTTGTAATGCCGTTTGGTTTAAGTAATGCCCCTGCGGCTTTTCAGTTCTTTATGCAAGAAGTTTTGAGAGAATGTATTGACATTTTTGTTATCATCTACATTGACGACATTTTGATTTATTCAGATTCCCCAGATCAGCATGTAATACATGTAAGGGCAGTGTTGCAACGTCTACAAGAATATCAATTGTGTGTAACACTGGAGAAGTGTGCATTCAATGTGAATCAGGTTGAGTTTTTGGGATTTATCCTGACACCAACAGGGGTTGTTATGGATCCCAAGAAGGTACAGGCAGTGATGAAATGGCCATCTCCACAGTGTATCAAAGATATCTAATCCTTTCTGGGGTTCGCCAATTTCTATCGGCGATTCATTGGTAATTTTTCTAACATAGTCACTCCCATCACAATTACTTCGAAAGTCAATCAAATTTGTCTGGAGTCCTGAGGCAGAAAAAGCTTTTAAGGAATTGAAAGGAGCCTTTACTACAGCACCGGTGTTAAGACATCCCAACACTGAGAAAGTTTGTCAGGTGGAGACTGATGCTAGCAATGTTGCGATAGGAGCCATATTATCACAGAAAGATGAGGAGGGAGTATGGCATCCAGTGGCATTTTTCAAGAAAATTAACAGGGTGTGAGCAAAATTATTCCATCACGGACAAAGAACTGTTGGCCATTAGGTCAGCCTTTCTGGAGTGGAGACATTATTTACTGGGGGCAAGACATCAGTTTGTAGTGGTAACAGATCATAAGAACTTGCAATATTTCAAGACTGCCCAAACCCTGAGTCAAAGACAATTGCGTTGGTCCCAGTATTTTAATGAATTAGATTTTGTGGTAACCTTCCAGTCTGGTAGAAAAAATGGGAAGGCAGATGCGTTATCTCGGCAACAAAATACTGACAATGTGGTAGGGGAAGTCAAGACCATTATTTCTCCCGAAAAGGTCATTGGAGCAGTTACTAAACAATTCATTGACAAAATAAAAAAAGTCCTCTCACCAAGTCAGCTTTAGAAGTGGAAGGATAGTCATCCCACAAGAACTGTGAGGGACGGGTTGCCTTATCACCAGGGTCATTTGTATCTACCAACCAAAGAGTGACAGGAAAAGGCTTTATTTTGGTGCCGTAAATCACCTTTGGCAGGACATGCAGGCCAGAGAAAAATACAAATTATGTAGGAGAAATATTATTGGTGGCCAAATTTGAGACAGGATGTGGAGAGGTATTTGTTACAATGTAAAAATTGTGCGAGGAACAAGGCTGACCATGTTAAAAAGAGAGGGTTATTACAGCCATTGCCCACTCCTGAAGAGCATGGACTCACCTTTCAATGAACTTTATTACTGATTTGCCGCCTGATAATCAGTTTGATACCATTTGGGTGGTGGTGGTGGATTTCCTGTCCAAACAAGCTCATTTTATCCCATGTGCTGGAATTCCAGGGGCAGGCAAGTTGGTGGAGTTGCTTTTTCAACATGTGGCTAGATTGCATGGTTTGCCAAAGACCATCGTCACTGATAGGGGCTCTCAGTTTACATCAAGGTTTTGGTGGGCTTTCTGTAGGATGTTGGGAATCAACTGTGCCCTGTCTACTAGTTATCACCCCCAAACTGATGGACAGACGGAAAGAGTGAACCAGACGTTGGAACAATACCTGAGGGGTTATCAGGGAGATGGCAGAGACTCGTGGGTGCAGGCTCTGTGGTTGGCAGAGTTTACATACAACAATACCTATCACAGTTCTTGGGAATGGAACCTAATGAATGTTTGTACGGGCATGAGCAAAACATGATACCCGAACAATTACCAGATATGGACACTATACTGGTGTTACAAGAGTGTAAACAGTTGCTTTTGGACGTCCAGCAGAGAACACGTGAACATTTGGAAAGAGCAAAGAAAGCATATAAGAAACAGGCTGATAAACATCGGCAAGAGAGACCTCAGTATCACATTGGGAATAGAGTTTGGTTATCAACCAGAAATTTATCATTGGTAGGATCCCGTAAATTAATGCCTAGATTTATTGGTCCTTACGAAATATGTACGTGTGTATCAGATACCGCAATGAAATTGCATTTACCAAAGACTTTACCAGTACATCCGGTATTTCATGTGTCTTTACTTAAACCTGCAGCTCCCGGCATGAAGACCAAACGGCCACTGCCTATTGTGAAAAATGGACAAGAGGAATACGAGGTGAAAAGGATTTTGGATGTCAAGAAGAAGCATCAATGGTTATGGTACTTGATCCAGTGGGTAGGTTATGGACCGGAAGATTGTTCATGGGAACCGGCAGAGGCAGTGCATGCTCCCAGCTTAGTGAAACTCTTTCATTAGAGACATCCGGCAAAACCTGGTCCTGGGAAGAGGCTTGGGAGAGGAGGTAATGTTAGGAATAAGGGCGTGACAAGGTTCACTGTATAGCCGGATTGCACGAAGAGGAGAAAAAGACTACAAATCCCGTCATGCTGTGGGAATAAATGTAGTCCTTTACGTGCGCGTTGCCAGCTGCAGTTGATTATGGGCAGCATAAAGTAGGCAACGGAGCACACACAGGTGTGGCTTATTTTGCATTTGGGTGCGGTGATAGCTGGACGCGGAAGGCATCCACGGCCAGCATGGACGGCTGATATTTTTCCCTTTCCCAGATGAACGCGGTGTGCGAGGAGGAGCGTGCAGGCACACAGACAGGCAGCGTACGGCGGTCTACGTTACCTCTGAGAGGTCCCATGGGGCCTCTCGGAGCTCAGATAAGTGCTCTCCGTGTTTTCTTTGCATAGTATGAACTCTGACAAAACTGCTTACCGTATCACGGACGGTCCTGTGCTTTGGGCTCAATTCGACTTGAGCAGTGCTACTAATCAAACAAACATTATTCTTGTTTGAAGTGTGTCAAAACAGGAGTGTGGTTAAATCAATAGGCACAAGGGGGAAAGTGTGTTACAGAGTCTTCTGTAAGAGTATAGGGTCTCTAACTATTTAAGTACTCCTACAAGTGTTCACACATCAAGGGGGGGGCATGAAGCTTTGATGTGTGTTATATGTTGCTTCAGCTCGCCCAATGGGCCATGTGTTTTGTTTTTCATCCATGGAAGTTAACTCCATTGTTATGTGTTCATACTTGCTTGCTCTATGTGTATGTCTTCTACATGTGCACACGTATTAAGGTGTGTTGAGATATGCTAGGGTTTGGTCAGATTTGTGTAGGTTGCAGCAAGTTTCAGATTACTCATTACGAAGGTTACAGTTACGCAGGGTTTTTTCCTGGTGTTTCCCCTCTCCCTATCCAATTTAGGTGTTCCCTAAACCTCTATCCGGTTTTCCTAACTTCCCTACCCTATCCACAACCTCTCCCTAACTCCTCTTCCCCCCATTGGCTGCCACGTGGTGTCCTTTGTACTCAAATCAGGCGCCTGTGCCAACCACGGTCAGAGCGTCGATTCATTCAGCTTCTGTGGTTCGGGGGAGAGTGTCGATTGCTCTCCTCCATTATTGTGTGCATTCTGACAACGTCGACCATGAGAGCCAGGATTGGATGATGTCTATGTAACTGCAGAGATGAAACGTGTCCTGCATGCTATTTAGTCTCATGTACAATGAAGTATTGGTAGATGGCTATATTGGGATCTTTGAGGAGAATGCCCAAAGGCTCCATGTAAAGGTTAAAAAGGATTGGTGAGAGGATGGAGCCTTGGGGGACTCTGCAGGTTACTTGACGTTGGTTAGAATGCAATGAGTTCATCTGGGCGGCCTGGTGTCTGCCCAAGAAGTAGGAGATAAACTAATTCAGGATAGTGCCAGAGAACCTCAATCTGTTTGCAAGGACGGAGAGGACGATACGGTGGTTGACAATGTCGAATGCAGCCAAAACAATAACAAAAACATCAGGCCTGTTTTGAGACATTGAAAACAATCATATGTAGTGAACCAATTTTGAAGGCTCCAAATATTAACAAGGAGTTCTTGCTCCAGACTGACGCCTGGAAGGTAGGCTTGTGGGCCATCCTATCCCAGGATATAGAGGGGGTTGAACATCCCGTGCTCTATATTAGCCATAAGATCTTCCCTCGTGAGAGGAATTATGTGACTATAGAGTTAGAGGCACTAGCTATCAAGTGGGCATCTTAAATATTACTTGATTGGAAGGTAACTTAAGCTTGTAACAGACTATTCTCCCCTCACTTGGTTAAGCTCCAGAAAGGATACAAACCCCAGGATAATGCGCTGGTTTCTTGACCTTCAGCCCTTCCGTTTCTCAGTTGAACACAGAAGGGGTAAGGAAAAGGCAAACAGACTCCTTACCTATTTTCCCTGTGGAGGAGGAGGAAGCCTATGACATTAGCGGAAAGAAGTGTGACGAATACCTGAGTGTCGTTCCTTCTCCCATGGGGAAGAACCCTTCTCATGTGGCCCGGGCGGTGCAGCCACAGTCCAATAATCCCCCTTGGGGTGGAATGCAGCAGGAGGATCACATGGGGAGGGATATCCCTCATGTGATGAGGGACGACGGAGGGGAGAACGTGGTATGTAGATACCCCTCATCAAAATCCCATACCCTTATACAGCCCACAGAGTAACGTAGTCATTACCTCCTCCATGTTATGCTGCAAGGTAGACTACATGAATGTCACACCATCTACTGAGATGAAGAATAACAAGAGCTACCCATATGAACATCTAAGTAAAACTACTGGGCAAAGACAAAGCGCAGAAGAATGGTAAATGCCATGCAAGCACTAACAGCATGGTCTTGTCAATATGGACTATTGAGAACGCCTACCAGTATAAAGACGAACTTGAAACACAGTCAAACCCTCCCTTGAGGAACCAGAGTCACAAGCGGTGTACGAGGAAGTTTGGAAAGCAGACTGAGCGGAACACTGAGAAGGGAACGAGAGGAAGAGAAGCCGGCCCTAAGGAGAGAGACCGCTCTCCGAGCAAGGAAGCAGAACCTCCCAGTCTGCCTGGCTACAAGGTAATGCGAGGAAGCAAAGCCGCATCCCTGAAGCCTCCCTTACCTCTGCCGGTTCACAGAGGAGCACTAGAGGATGGCGTGTGCATACCAACCCCCACAGCAGACCGCTGGAGTTGCGAGAGACCCACAGCCACCGCGGATCAGGAAACAAGGTACACCGCCTTTTGGATAAAAGCGTGGACCCTGAGACGTATTAGCAGAAGTTGTCTGAAGGAGAGAGACCCCTAATACAGAGTCAGGGACCCTGGTGGACAAAGAAGTCCAGGAAAGTGGGAGACAGAAGAAAAGCAATTCTGGGACCCGCACCCGTATGAAGACTTCATCTGAGGCAATCTTCCTTGTGGTATTACCTGGGAGGTGAGTGCACCAGTTCTGCCACATTCACAATAAATAAATATAAGGGTATGGGACCCCCACATGCAAGCAAGTTGCTCCCAGAGAGATCTTCCTAGCCACAGTATCAGCAGGTTAGTGCACCAGGTTGGCTGGGACTGCAAGAGACATGAAACCAAGACCATTGAACCTAATCCTGAGAAAGGCGAGTTGAGCAATAATACTTGCACCCATACTAATGTTCACAAACACAGTGTCCAGCAGGTTAGTGCACCGGATTGACCGTGAGAATAGAAGATAAAAGGGGAATGCACACAGATCCCCTTGAACTGTATTATTAAGAAAGGCCAAGAAGCAGGACGAGGAATCAAGGGAAAGAGAAACAAAGCCCCTTGAAGGAAAGTGGACATTGTCACCCACCAAGAGGAAGGAAACCCTCTCTTGGCAACATCATGACCCAACAGCCTGCAGGACCAAGGTTGTCTATCGTTTTTGAATTGTTTTGAACCTATAGAGATATTTTGTGTTTTGAGCTACAGTGGAAGTATTGACCTGTTAAGAAGAAGAGCAACCCCCCTGCACTTTAGTTTGAATTATTAGTGTTAGGGTTAGAGATCGGGTTTTGACATGACAGTGGATTCCTTTGCTTTTGTGTTGTACGTCATTATCAGGATATTCGTTCCCCAAAAAGAGGGCAGGAAGGCCTTCAGCGCGAGTCTGATTGCCCTCAGCTCCAAAAGATTGATCAGACTGTCAGATCGTTGGTGTGCGGTCCCCATCCCATGAGTGAGGCGTCCGTCACTACTGTTATGTCCGGCCATGGTTGCCAAAAAGGTTTTCCCTTCAAAATGTTGTCCTCGCAGGCCCACCACAGAAGATTCTGTGCAGCCCTGCTTGGAACCTGAAGTTCCATCTGTAGAATGTCTTCAGCCCTCACCTTGGCCCCTTCCCAAGGATGTATCCAGAACAGCTCTGATTAACTGGAGTTTCTGAGAAGGTGTCACATGGGACTGCTTGCAATTGAGGGAGAAGCCCAGTCTTTGAAGGGAGTGGCAGGTGACTTTGAGATGATCGAGGACTTGTTCGGGAGAATGCGCTCTGATCAGCCAATTGTCCAGGTAGGGGTAGATGTGAATCCCCCCTCTCCCGAGACTCGCTGCCAGCCACTACCGCCATCAGTTTGTTGAAAACCCTTGGAGAGGAGGTCAGCTCGAATGGCAGAACTCGAAATGCCAACTTCGAACCTCAGGTATTTTCTGTGCTTGAGATGGATTGTCACATGCAAATAAGCATCCTAAACGTCCAAAGACACCATCTAATCCTGGAGTTGGAGTGCCAGAAGGATATGAGAAAGTGTGACCATCTTGAACTTGCCCTTCCTGAGGAACTTGTTCAAGTATCTCAAGTCCATGATGGGTCTCATTCCTCCGTCCTTTTTGGGTATTAGGCAATAAGGGGAATACCAGCCCTTGTTCCTCTCCGCTACAGGCGCCGATTCTATAGCGCCTTTCTCTTGCAGGGTTAACATTTCCTGCCCAATCTGGAATCCTCAAAGAGCGGTTCCCCGGTGGATTGCTCGGAGGTCTCTGTATGAAAGGAAGGCAGTAACCGTGGGCTTTGGTTTCCAAGGCCCAAGCATCTAAAGTAATGTCTCGCCATTCTTCTAGACGCTGAGACAGTCTGCCATCCACTTGTGAACTGTGACTGAAGATGGCTGATGGTAAAGATGCCCCTGCTTGAGCTTGCTTTGCACCTCTCCCTCGTCCACCATGAGGGAAGCTTCTTTGGCCTCTTTGACCAGCCATTCCTCTCGCCCTGGCAGCTGAGGAGTAGAAGCGAAAATATCTACCCCTCCAAGGCTGTCCACTATGTTGAAAAGGCTGAGGTTGCCTAATAGCGGAACCTAAAGATTTGGCTGCCACCTTTCAGGTCTGCAACTTCAAGGCTCTTGTCAGCCCGGTTGCCAAAAAGATGAGACCCGTCAAAGGGCATGTTGAGGAGTCTGGATTGCACATCCGGTGCAAAACCCGACTTCCTCAACCACGCAAATCTGCACATAAAGGTGCTATTAGCCATGGCTCTGCTGATGCTGTCAGCAGAATGCCGGACTGACTGAAGAGACTCGCACATGGCTTCTTTGCCATCTCTAACTATGGCTAAGAAGCTGGCTGTACCACCAGACTCTCTGGAGTGGGGTGTTTTGACAGGTAGTCGGGGTCACTACTGGAAGAGTGGTACTTCTTGGCCAAGTTTTTATTTACAGCCGGATTGGTTTCTGGTGTTTCCCAATTCGTCGCCACCCTTTTTTGCAGAGCAATGTGAAAAGCTAATATAGGATCTGACTCCGCTCCCTTATCCAGGATGTCTTTCAGATCATCCTGTTCGAATGGCAATGGAGGCCTACTCCAACCCATGTAGTCCACTGCCTGTATGATGCATCAGCATGCTCCCCAGCCTCTGGCCTCCCAAACTCCAGCTCAAGTGAGGTTTCTACCCCAATAGCCGTCTGCAGGTTGTCAAAGGTCTCTCAACCTTGATTCCTCAGAGATAAAACTTTCCGGTACACTTGCCATGCCAAATTGGAGGCCAAATGGTGCCTCATTTTCTGAGGGCTCATTCTCCTCATATATAGAGGTAAGGGACTTAAAATAGTCCTTTCTTGGTAAAGGAACATAGGTCTTTTCAGGTATCAAAGGTTTAATGAACAATGGATTCGATGCTGGAGGAGCCGTCAACTTTTTACTGGCACCATAGACTTTGATAGGGTGCTCGGCATCAATGGCGTACCTGGCAATGATGGCTCAGCTGGCGTCGAAGCCTTTGGCATCGAAGTCGACACAGAGTTTGGCTGGCATCGAAGGCACCGCCGGCGTCGATGGTGTTGACGACCTCGATTTATGCTTGTGCTTTTCGGCTCGACGGATCCTTCAATGACACGTCATCAGTTCTAGGCCTCGACAGCTCCTTCCCGGCTTTTTTCGAAGGCGTGGTAGGATCATGGCTTGGAGGCTTTTGTTTTTCAAATATCTTTAGCATCTCTGCTCTGAAAGCCTCCCACTCAGCTGGAGTGGATTTTTTAGTGGGACAAGATACCCTGTCAGGGGAAGCGTCTGACGAAGTCGAAGAAGGCGACCTTTGGTGCCCCTTCTTGGACTTCTTCGATGACTATGAGGAATGGTGGGAGCCACTCCTTGATCTCGACCTCTTAACATTCTTCCTCCGAGGAGAGTCGCCTCGCGACTCGTCAGTCGAAGGTTTCTTTGTCGTGGTAGAGGACTTGTGGTTTCAACCTACCATCAATTTCCCCTTTCGTTCCTTCAAGGCCTTTCCTGTCATCAACTGGCCCTTGGAGCAGTCCGAGGTGTTATGGTCTACTAAGAGGCACCACAAACATATACAATGAGGATCGGTCAATGACATTTTCGACACAAAATCACAACACTTTTTGAACCCGGTCTTCAGGGTTGTCAGTGTCGACGAAAAAGACATTCTCAATTAGGAAGTCGTCACAAAGTAAAGAAGTGTGCCGTATTTCCCAAAGTGATAGCATTTGTGGAAAAATGGAACTGAAGCCAACGGGCGCTGTATGTGCTATATATGCCTTCGATTACATCATCCTCGAGACGGAGGCCTTCTAGGGACACCGAGTCTATGCCATCGACGCACATCACCCCGTGCCAAATTATTTAATATGTGGGAGGACACAATCCATTTGAAAGTAAGTTCTTTGAAAGGGATTGTAGCAAAGGTTTTGCTGGAAGTATCTAGCAATGCTAAAAGCCTATAGTTTTTTCTGGGTTCATCCTATTGCCTGCTTTAAATACCCGGATGAGTAAGGAATGTTTCCAACTATTAGGGATTTATTGTTTTCCGTAATGATCCTAAAATGCCTCATGAGGCTCTGACCCAGAAAGAGGGATTATCTTTCATTATTTTGTTCATAATTGCATCTAGACCAGGAGCCCAGCATTTTTAATTTTCCTCATAATTATTTCAAGATTGTGTTCATCAATATCTTTCAACACATGCAAGGTATCAGGCACCATCGCTTCAATTCGCGACGGTTTATAAAACCTATCTTGCATAAATGCTTCCCAAGTATTCTTGCGTATTACTTTTATTAGCGAAGTGACAGAGCCAGAGGTTTTGCTGTTAATTAGTGACCCACATTACTTGGAATTATCGGCTGTCAATTTCTAGTGCCACTGGTGTTTTTATATGAGGTAAGCCAATTTGCATAATGATTTTTGAGCATTTTGACTTGAGCTCTAATAGCTTCTTTCTCAGCGTGATCCAGAGTGTTAAGTCTTCTTATTTCACGGCGGAGTTCACGTTTGCGTAAGGCTATTTGCATATCATAGCTTCGGTCATGGGTCTGCAAATTTGTCTTGCTGCCTTTTTAGCCAAATAAGCTATATAAGAGACCCGACCATGAATTAAAGCCAACCTGGTCCATCTAAGGTTTAAAGAATGTGTACAGATATGCCAGTTCCATAAATTATGAATATTCTTAGATGCCTATTTTATTTTATTACCTTGGGTCATAGTCTCAAAAGTACCATCAAAGAGTCTCTTTACATTTGTTAATTGCATGTAAAGAATCAGATCAACCAAGGCCATATCACTATATCATTTTTTACTTATGACCAACTCTTCAACTAAGGGAAATGTATTACAATCAATTAACACATTATCTAGTCGTCTTCTGTTTGCCATGTGCCATTTGGGGTTCCCTGAGGTATTGCTGCTGGGTCTCCTGTTTTTATCATAATGAGCTCTCAGTTAGCCATAAAATGAAGCCAATCCTGACCAATTTTATTCCCCTTGGTACAAGAGAGCTTTGCAGCCGGTATGCGGGATGGCACATAATCATTAAAACTTCTATTATCATAGGGGGCCCAACAATGTGAATTCAAATCTCCTCCCATTATAATTATTATGTTACCTGAAGAGGAACTCTCTAGGTTCAGTATCTTCTGAATACATTACATAATATGCTGATTGTGGAGCCCACCCAGAGGCGTATATACATTTATTACTAGGAGAGGAATATCACTGTAGGTTTTGATTTTAGCTGTCAATAATTGAGAGGATTCTTTTCTCAGATTTATATTTTTGCATTTGATCACATTTCTGACTCCCAGTATCAATCCACCCACGGGTGCCCCATGGCTTCTCTCTTAGTAGAACGGTGCTTAGCATCGTCCTCAACAACTGTTGATGGAACTAATGACCTAGATATCACTTTACTTTACTCTCCCACTGTTACTGATGCCTTTATCAATGCACCTAGGAACTCGATTTCAACACCATTGAAAATGGCTTTACTAAATACCCGCTCTCTTCTTAAACATACCCCACAAAGATGGCGGATTTCATTGAGAGTCAATATCTTCATATTATTTACCTTACTAAAACCTTGTTTACGGACACTACCGATCATGCCATACTACCCGCTCTTCCCCATGGTTATCTTATTTTTAGGACTGATCGCCTTCAGGGAATAGGCAGAGGTACTGCTATTGTTTTGAGAGATGTGCTTGATGCTTATACACGTACCTTCTCGATAATTCATGAATGTCAATATACCTTTATTAAGATAATATTGATTGTAAAACCACTATTTGCATACTTTTTCTTTATCAACGACCAGTTACTACACCTCTTTTTTGAAAAACAGCTGTTGATGCTTCTGGGTGATTTTATGAATACTTCCTCTCATATTTTGAGCCTAGGTGATTTTAACCTGTGGGTGTATCAAGAGGAGGATAGTGAGGCAGATTCCCTCCTTGCAGCCTTCAGGCAAATGACTTCTCCCAGTTGGTTAAGACTCCTACTCATAAAGAGGGACGCATTTTAGACTTGGTTCTCATCCACAATCTTATCAGTACCTCCTTGAATATCTCTGCATGTCCATGGACAGATCATTTATTTATCATTTTTTCACTTCTTTTGCCATCTAAACCGGCAAAGGTCGATAAAAATCCTACAATAGAGACTAGGGTAAAAAATACCCATAGAATTACCTTGGAAGCTTTCCTTGATCTTGCTCGTCCTCTGTTAAGTAATCTTACTTATTCTGATAAGACCTGTATTCTTGTGGATCAATTCCAAGATATTACCACTCATATTGTTAATACCCTGGCTCCTATTGTTGTTAAAAAGCTCAAGACAGAAACCGTGGGTAAATGTTGGTTTTCAGACAATTCAAAAGAAATCAGGAAGCTAAGAATGCAATATGAAACAGTATGGGGGAAATCTCCAACCCATGCGAATCTTGTTAAATACTGTATTGCAGCTACTAAGTATAAGAACTTCATTATTGCAGCCAAACGAGACCATTTCGATAACAGGATTCATTCTGCCAAATTCCATCAAAAATAACTTTTTATTGTCCTTAAGGAATTGGAACGTAAAAACAGCTCTCACCCAGCGATTATTAAGAGTGGCATTTGGTGCTCAGATATTCAAATTGGCTCTAATGCGAAGCTTAAAGCTCATCAAGCAAAGATTGAGGCTCATCGATCAAATTCAGGACTATTTGGGAGCACGGAATTTAATACTGATAATATACAGCTTGAAAATCTCTCTATGCCCCTAGAGTTCAGCTTCAATTAAATCTCAGATCATTGAAGACCTCAAACCTACATCCTGTTCCGGTGACATATGCAACCTAGTATCATCAAGGAGGCCATTGGTTGTGTGGCTCCTCTTATTACCAAGATAGTTAGTTCTTCCTTTACCATGTCAGTCGTGCCTCCCATCCTGAATATGTCTGGATCTCTCTAATACTAAAAAAGGAAATACTTGATCTGATGATTGTGAGCAATTATCGGACAATCACTAATGTTTTAATAAAAAATCTGGATAGAGTTGCTTATCTACAATTTCAGAACTGTATCAAAAGTTTTAATCTCGTGGGTACATTACAGTCGGGTGTCTGGCCCATGCATGGCACGAAGACTGCCATGCTCGATCTGAGAGCTAAACTGACTAATATTGTGGACTCCGGACAGTTAGCCCTACTTATGCTACTCGACCTCTCTGCAGCTTTTGACCTTGTTGATCATGCCTTGCTGCTGGAAAGGTTGGACAAAATATCTAATTGTTCAAAATGAGCCTTGCCCTGGATGGCTTCCTTTCTGGGGCCTAGAACTGCTCGAGTTTCCACTGGAGTTTTTCAAACTCCTTTAGAACTACTATCTTGTGGAGCCCCACAGGGAGACTCTGCCTTTCCCATACCCTGTTTAATCTGTACACTCGCCCTCTCTTTGACCTCCTCGATAGCATCAGCGTTAAATATACTAATTAGGCTGACAATACCTAGGTGGTCTTCAAGCTGACGGGTGATTACGACAGGGACTTGCAGATAATCAACCAAACGTACGGCACAATCCAAACAAGGATGAATGTCAACTTAATGGTAGCAAGACTGAAGTCATTCTAGTAGGCTCCAGTCAACGTTTATCTAAATTAGATTTGAGATATTGTCAGATTAAAACTAGTCCTTGGATGAAAACGCTTGCCGTTTACCTGGATGCTAACATGAACATGAAGAAGCACGTTAGGCAGGTTAAGGCATCATGTGCCTATACCACTGGCTTAATCAGACAGACTAAGCCTTATCTGTCTATTGCCAATGTCTCCACACTTGCTACTGTTCTTGTTAACTCGAAGATTGACTACTGCAATGGCCTCTAAATCCAGTATCGGAATGCTACAGGTTGCTCAAAATAATGCCGTCAGAGCAGTATGTGATCTGGCAAGAACAGACCACGTTACCCAAGCCTGGAGATCTCTGCACTGGCTTCCTGTCAAGCACCGTAAGTTGCTATCTTTGACTTATAAATGTTTGGTTACTAAAGCTGCTGAATACATGACAAAGAGGCTTCAGAAAGCACCAATTGCCCACTCACTTCAATCTAACTGTCATAATAAACTATATTAACCTTGATACAAGCTAGAGAACTTTGGAGGCACTAATTTTAATACAGTTGCTCCTCGCCTCTGGAATTCCACTCCCATGGAACTGCAATACAGCCTAGATCTACCTCACTTCAAGAAGACCATCAAAATGTTCCTTTTAATTCCAATTACTTGTCTTGTTTTTCTCTAGATCTCTTGCCTCTTTTACAACCTGAAAATTAACGTGATTCTCCTGTTCTCTCTGTATCCTTTGTTGCTTTTGTGCGCACTGAGGTCTTGGGGCGTTTTGCGTATTACAAACAATTCTTCATAATAATAATGATAATAAGCATGGTTTATAATCAAGTTATTGCCATCCAGGTGGAAACCCTCCACTAACCAGCTCTATTGGATTAGGAATATATCTGCCTTACTCAACATTTTCCTTACATCCCATTAAATATTAATGGCTAATGGTGTTTCAGGTAACAATATGCATTTTTTTGGGCTTCCTTAGGGACACTGCACGTATTTCGGTTGCACACCAAGTTTGAGCTCATTTACTTTAACGGACACAGCATCACTAGTTTTGATTTTTCTACCCTCCTGAGTGCAGATAATATGCATGGGAGGAATCATGTTTTGTCATTGAAGGGAATTTTGTCACACAGCTGTAACATCATAACCCATGCTCAAGAAAGAGGCATTATACATTAATATAAAAAAGCTATGCCATTTAAGGGAATTTGCAGTGAATTAATGATTTCGTATGAGAGTATTCTTCAATGAGTTCAATGCACTCAATGTCCTTTGATGATAGTACGCGAAGTTCCAGGATATGACACATCAGTGCCAAGGTTTTTGAACAATTTAATGAAATTTTATTTTGGGCGTTAAATGGTTTCTGCATCATAACACACATGTATTTGGGGTGCTCCTGTTCATTCAGAGCCAGTTTATTTGGCTTCCTCAGTGGATTAGTGATAGGCCCCAGGTCGAGTACAAATGAGTGTGCCACAGGACTGTCTGCTATTGGTAAAATGTCCTTGCTCTCTTTAGTTGCGATGTATGTGTAATTACACAGCGTTCTTTCCTGGTATTCCCCCTAATTCGGGGAGCTGTCGGTCACTGAAATTGCTTCTTTAGCGGAGGAGTGCCAGTTTTCTAGAATATTGCTCTTGGGCTTTACTATTTGGTCCCTTTTTTTTTCTTTTTTTTCATGGTTTTACGTGGAGTGTTATCAGCCTCTATGGCATCCTGATTCGTTTTTATCATCAATGGATACTGGCAACGCAAACAAACTTCTTTGGCGTTTTGATGTTTTATCTCCTTAAGTTCCCAAATACTCAGTATATTCTTCAAGGTTGTTTCTTCTGCACCATTTACTCTTTTTTGCTTTGGGTAAATTACACTTTCCTTTCCTCCCTTCTTTGCGGGAGTAATTCTAAGGATCCAAAAGGAGGGGGTCTTTGACCAGCTCGCGACTCAAGGCATGAGAGTCGATAATGACTGGCTCCTTTGTCATTGTTGAACTTGCTCAGAGAAGTTTGTCTCCTCCCTGCTCATTTTCAAAAAGGAACACAGAGTATGCCTCTAATTCCTCTAGAGCAATTGCCATCAAATTGTCTTTGTTTTGAGGGAATTCCCCTACAGGTGTCACTGAGCATTCCATAGATTGCTTTCAGCTTGAGCCTGATTAGACAATTCTAGGGTCCATTTTGCTGCATAAGTCATGCAAAAGACCATCAATGCGGCCAAGCAGTACTACCTGATCTTTTTGAGTTTCAAGCAGTTGGAGGAATTACTTATTTAATTCTGGATCATACACTGCTAAGTACTCTCGGTTGGTAATAACAGAGAAGCTTCCCGTGGACGCAATAAAGCTGGATTCAGCACTATTTTAAGTTTTAGACCCATTCATATTAGGTGTGATACTCAGTCCGGGGCTGGGTTCAGTCAAAGCAGAAGGGCTCATTTTATATACAGTTAGTATTGTGCATGTCTGCCCCAGTACTCCCATTGGACATTCTCTTTTGGGTCACGCCCCTCTGATGGCTATAGCAGAGTTCTAAGAGGGAATCGTTATCAATGTTCTGTGACGATTCACCTACTCTCGTCACTTCTCTCCAGAGGGGAGTACTTTTGCTAGAATGGTGAGGCTACTACCAAATAGTCCCCCTAGGGGTGGCTAATTGCAAGAGGACGACATGGGTAGGGACTCCCTCTCTGGGGATAAGGACGATCACCTGGGGTACAGCCCATTAAGTGTTGGTACTGTAAGGAAGGCATGGTATCAACAGTAAGAAAGACACAAATGAGCACCGTTCAAGGGTGTTTTTTGAACTTCAACAAGAGTATGATAAACGCCTATCTAATCCTAAATCTGCAGATGGGCAAGCTACGACCATCAAATAATAATAACGCAGTCCTAGTGGTGTCTTGTCAAAATAAAAGGGCCTATACTAAAAAACCTATTGCCAATCCTTACCTCCAAATAGAAACAGAGGGGGGGGGTTATGTTACAAAAAGAAAGAAGTGTTAAAGATGATATGTCAGGATGTTCAGGCCGTTGGCCTCCCTTCCACACTTTTTAGCACTGGACAAAGCGGTTCACTCGAGCGTAGCACAGTCTCTGGCTTCTTTAGCATCAGGATACAGTTCAATCATTAACATCGGGACCTTCTGTATGCAAGCCTCTTTACTCTTCAAAGTCTCTTCATTCAGAGACGCCTGATGCAATAAAAAAAAACGATAAGTTCCTTTCCTCTTTGGATTTCTACAAGTATTCACTTTAGGTGATTCACTATTCACCCTGATCCCCCTCAGTCGGGCTCAGATCTCTTTAGTACAATGTTCGCAGGATATTCTTTTGGGTGAATCACGGTTCACCCCGGAACCCCCTCAGCCGGGCTCAGAACCCCTTTCAAACACAATTAGTCTCCCTCAGCCGGGTTTGGACCAATTTCAATCAAGTATCGAAGACTTTCGAATGTGCACAGGGTTTAGCTTGATCCTTCTCTTTACATTTGTCCCATTTGTATTTTTATACCTAACAGAGACTTTCATTTGAGCACGCACTTGGGGCTGGACCACTCTGTTTACGGTATCTATCTCTGCTTCAAAGTTCAGTCACTCATTTAGTGCAGTAATTATGTTCGCATCACTTGCCACATACGCTTCATGCACTGTCATCTTCAAATTCCTTCATACAATGGTGCTGCTTGCAACCTTGGGTTCCAGACAGCCCAGGTTGGTATCAGTCTCCCCAACTCACTGTCTTCACTGGATTTTCTTTGTTGTAAGAGCCATGGACAGTACCATGTCAGCAAACGCCTCTCCCCACCTTGACTATCAATGCGGGAGAGCCCCGGGTACCTCCGACACACAATGAAGGAGTCTTCAGCTTTGATTCCGGGTTGTACGTTTTTTATTATTGAAGGCTCATAAACGTTATGGTCTTTCTGCAAAAAGGTTAAGGGCACTTCCTTTGTATTCCTATTTGGTCTTGCTGCTACCTCATGTGCTTTGCCTCGCTCAGAGTGTGCTCTCATGCTCAGCCTTTTATCTGTGGAGGGAAGTGTGATGTAAGTCAGGTTGTGTAACGACCACTAATAGACTTTGATAGGGTGCTCGGCATCAATACCTCACCATTGTGTTGGGACATGTTGGTATACGGCTCAGGTATTAGTTCATTTTCCCTCACAGTGAGTTTTCCGTGAGAAATTGTTTGGGTAGGGGTTGAATCCTTAAGTAGCCGAACCGGAAGGATGCAGTAAAGGTGTTATAGGGAAAGGGATACTGCGTCTCACTGTCTGGTGTCCCACTCCCCAAAGATCCCCCATCCAGGTGATCCTCCCGCACTGGTCCACCCCCAGGAACTGGATCCAAAAGTGATGGCTGTGTCCTGGTCACTTGGATGACAGATCCCCCGGGGACTAGCGGGTGAGACACCTTCAGGTTTTTCCCAGTAGTCACGGACATTCCTTAGTCCTCCCTAATGTCCAGAGCCACTACATTGAAAGCAAACCTATGTATTATTGTAACATAGGGCCCAAGGATCAAGTCAGTAACAAAGGAAGGAAGGATGTATGCAATCCACATGGGAGGAACTGAATACAATATATAAAAAGAAAAGAAGGACTATTAGATGTCAGAAGTTCGTGCACAGAGCCTAATGCAGCCGTAGCGAGAAGCACAGTGGCGACAGGTGCAGCAGTATCCAGTCCTGTTGGGGAAAGCAGCCAGCATCTTAAGTCTCCAGCACAGGAGATTCAAATGCCAACCGACAGCTGTGAAAAAGCAGAGAGCGGCAAGAGGAAGCCAAAGAAGTTCTCTGCCCTCTCAGTGGAGGCAGACCAAATCCTGAAGCCAGGAAGACGCAATGAAGCCACGAGTGCAGAGGAGAGAAGCCCACAGAGCCGGAGAAGTGTGTCTCAGTCTCAGGTAGTCCCAGCAACGTACCAGAGCCCTGTAAGAGGTACAAGACAACCGGAGGGGACCCAATGGTTGGCACAGAGGTTAAGGTGGCTTTTCCCTGTTCCGGTATTAGTGAGGACGTTAATGGGCATAATGAGAGAAGGATCTGGGACCACAAGAGCAAGAAGGCTAGCATAAGAGAAAAACTTCCCTGGCGCAGTAGTAACAAGGAAACGACTGGCCACCAAAGAGGGTTTTGGTCCCCAACAGTGAGAAAGAGAATATTAGAGGAAATTGTCCTTGCAGCATGTCACACTCACCTGTGTCTCTGCAGGAGCGATGGGTAAGCCTCCCTTGACCCCGAGTTCTCACTTCCCTGTTTTCACCCGTAGGGATTCCTGTCAAATACAAGATATACACGCACACCTGAATTCACCCGATTCCCCTGGACCCTTCCCTTCACTTCACTTTACGTGTGCTGTGATGTCCCCTAAGGGCTTACCTTGATATTTAGTAAGGTGTACACTCCATCCTGCATTCGCAGGGGCGCAATTCGCTCATATGAATGATGCCAATGTCTGTTGGCTGAGTTCAGATGCCACACGATGTTATATACCTTCACAGCGAGGCCGAGTGTTCAAGGCACCAGTTTCTTCACTGGCTAGAAAGTCTTTTCCACAAGTGAACGTTGCGCGGAAAATGTTTAGTGTCCTGAATTGTCTGTATTGTCTTGTTTGCCAAGGTATTTTGTGGGGGAGTAGCGCTGCGTGTAGAAGTCAGCTGCTGGTAGGTAAGCGCAGCGTCTTAAATTCGAGCGTGCCTGGTAATGTCTCCCCCTTTTCCCTTGCAGGAGTGGATTATGTGATATTAGCGCCTCCAGTCTGGGTTCAGCGCTACCAGAGACTTGGTGGTCTGGTAAGTTTGCACGGAGGCTTTGGTAAGTATGTACTGAGAGGGAGCGCAGTGCAATAGTCTCTGCGTTATTGGGGCGAGCGCAATGACTAATGTCCCTTCTTTGTTTTGCAGGGGTTTTTGCGCTCGTACAACTGACCTGGATTCCAGCGTCGCAGGAAGATTCAGTGAGTATGCACAGCATTATTGAAGTGCGCGTGCTAACGCTGTTCTTCTTTGTTCTTTACAGGTGCCGGTGTTGAAGTCAACTCTTGACCGGAGATAGCTGCGGCGTGGAGAAAGCACGGAGTACCTGTAAGCAGAAGCAGAAAGTTCCAGAGTAGGTAAGCTGAAGCAGGATGATCCGGAGCAGGTAAGCTGAAGCGGGTGGATCCGGAGCAGGTAAACAGAAGTAGGATGTTCCGGAGCAGTTAAGCTGAAGCAGGATGATCCGGAGCAGGTAAGCAGAAGCTGGCTGATCCAGAGCACGGCAAGTGTGTTGCTGATGTGGCTCACAGTAAGCAACACGAAGCACTGGAAGAATCTTGGGTATGGCTTATATAGCCAGCCACACCCAAACCAGACCTTCCAGGATTTTGCGGCATGAAATGGCAAATTTTGCGGCATGAAATGGCAAATTTTGCGGCACAAACCTTTATTTATTGCGGCATTTTTGCGGGACATTTTGTATTAACTGGAGGGTGTAAGATTGCCACATTGCAGGAAATAGGTAGAGTGCAAGGCTAGAAGAGAGCCAGGGTATCATTATTATGTGTCTTTTGTATTAATTTAATAGGAAGAGTCCCAGATGTCTCTGGCTTGGCAGAACAGTGTTTGATTTGGCTACATTTCTGGTTTAATGTTCATGCCTATTTAATAGTATTAACTAAATTGATCATTATCAATTGTAATGCTGACAATATTCCCCTTCTATGTTCTCCAATCCCCCAAACACCCACACACATCTCACCAACTCTCCATCACAACTTACATTCCTTAACCTCTCACTCTGTCATACAAATACTCACGTGCTATGTCACACTGTCAAGTCACAATCTGCACTGCCCAGCCCCTGCCACACTCCAAATCATACTCCCAACTCACACCTTACACTCTACAATTCCTCCCTCAATATACAGTCCTTCATTCTTTTGTGCTGCTTCTGCATCTTGCATCTTTTTCTCCCATTCTATCACATTCTTCCCTCATCCTTTTTCCCAATCTGCAGCTCACTGCCTCTTTCTGGCCAACCGCTTCCTCTACTTTCTGTACCTCTGCTCGCTCTCAGATTTCTGGCCCACCGCATCACTGCTTCCTCTGCTCTCTTGTGCAGCACTTCCTCCTCTGACCCACTGCTCTTCCTCTGCTTTCTTGCCCATCACTTCACATCTCACCCATCACTCTCCCTCTCTCTCATAGTGTAACCATTTTTTTTATTTTTTTTTAAATGTAGATTTTGACCCAGTTCCTCAAATGATGGGGCATTTAAAAAAAGAACGGAGGATATGCTATTTTTAGACAACCCATTTTTGGAAATGAGCAGGTCACCTTATTCTCAAAGGTGACCGGCGCATTTCCACAGGCTTGAGCTGTAGCGCAAATTGTGCGCTGGCAGCTGCCTTGAATGGTGTTCTGGGTTGTTTGACCGAAGTGTAATTATTTGCAGCAGAATTGACCGTAGTCAATTTTGCTGCAAATTGATTTGCACTTCAGCCAAACAACCCAAAATGTACCTTTCACCACCACCCGACCCCCTCCCCTACTTAACTGCTTGGTCGCTGCCGCTTCCCCTGCAAACATGCGGTGCCAGATCCGTCCCTCTAATGCGGGTCAGATCCGTCCCTCTAACGCGGGTCAGATCTGACTCTGCAGGGTCCTTTTTTCGTTATTTTCTTTTTTTTTCTGTCCCCGCCTCCAATTTTGAGGAAAAAGGGGAAACCACTTCTGCAACCACCCTAGACCAAAATTACTAAACAAGGGGAGCGGGTGACACCCCCGCAACACATGTTCAGTATTTATAAAAATCGATCGAATAGTACTGGACGTAATTGGTCAAATTGTAACATTCGATAGATTTTTGTCATCAAAATGGGCAGTACTTTGAATAGAATCGCTCTCCCGACAGTGTTCTGCAAGCTCCCAGCGCCTTTCACAGGGACAGGCACTCTAGGTGCCTGCCGCTGTAAAATGTGACCCAAAAAATGCATTTTTATCCTGTTTGAGGAACAGAAATGCAAGCGACTCAGCAGCGGTTCATACCTTAAAAGAAATGCATGACAGGGTCAGGCAAGACCCTGTCATGCAGTGGCAGCCCCACATCCCGTGCGCGTAGGGTTGCCTACAATTTCTGCACATTTAAAAGTGCATCTTGCTTGGAAATGAGGGATGTGCTTTTAAATTGACAGAAACGCCACTTTATTTGATCAAGGAGGTGAAAAAGGCCATCTGAATGGGCGCGCATATAAAATGTGCCCATTCATGTGTCCCTTGTGGATTGGGCTGCAATTTTTGGGGCGCAAGTGATTTCATTTCTTGTGTAAATAAAAAATAAAAAAGTTGAGAACCTGGCACCCTGAGGATTCTTTTTTTCAAAACAGTAATTTTTGCAGATTACTTTAAAAAAAAAATTTTTAAAAAAAAACTAATTTTTTTTTTTTAAAGATGCTGTTTTTGCACAAAACGGCCATTTTTGCGGCATTTTGCGCAAAACGGCCATTTTTACGGCATTTTGCGCAAAACGGCCGTTTTCGCGGCATTTTGCGGGATCGCAAAATCGCAATAAGCTGGGGGGTCTGCCAAACACTAGAGAGCTCATGAATTGTCATGCACTTGCTGTTTGGGAACAGGAAGTGGTAACCAGGAAGTTCCTACAAACACTAAGAAGGAATTAAGTAGAGGTATCTGCTATGGGCTTTTTGTGTGCCTATGCCAGGCCTGCCAAGCCTCCACCCAGCTTGCCCCAACTACCTGCCTGGTACCCATGACAGCGCAGTGGTAGCAAGGAAACAACTAGCCACCAGAAAAGGGTCTGGAAATCCAACAGTGAGAAAGAACTGTGTCAAGCAATACCAGGAGACGGGAGTCATTCTCCTGGTATCAAACAAAGAGCTGCGAAAAAGACGCCAGGGGAAGGGAGTCATTCCCCATGGCCGTATTATGAAGTGAACTAAGCAACACCAGGGTCAGGGAGTCATTCCCCCTGGCCTTGCAGTGAACTATACAAAGTAAAACCAGGAGAGAGGAGGTATTCAATTGGTACTGGGCTGAGAGTTCTACTGGAGACAAGCGTTAGAGAGTCATTCCCCCTGGTTTTATTGGGAACTGCAGAAGTCTACACCAGGAGAAGGTTGTCTTCTCCTGGATATTGCATAAAGACTGGGCGGAGCCCATAAACCAGGGGAAGGGAGTCATTCCCGCTGGCATTTCTGTGTGAACAGAACATTCTCTGGACACTGTTCAAGAAGCTGGAGAAGGGAGCCATCCACCTTAAGATGGAACATTCTGCTAATGTATCCGTATAGTGTGAGGGTTCGAGCAGGATTTGACACATGACGGTAGAACTATGATTTGACAGACAGTCTGACAATTCCTAGTTTTAGTTCAAGGCAGGGAAACCCTTGGGACAGTGAGGTTTTCTATTCGAGAAGAACAAGTTACTTACCAACTGGTAACGTTTTTTCGATTGGATGTTCCTCCAACGTATTTCTCATCTTAGATGTATTCCATCCAGCTTTGCTGCTCTTCTCTTCGGAAATGTTTTCGGCAGAGGGCGCCGTGCGTCGATGTCGTTGAGTCGATGGTCCCTCGAAGGCCTCCGTCGAGGGTGACGTCATCGGGTGTATAAGTAGCACGCGCGGCGCCCGTTGGCCTCAGTTCTGTTTTTCCCCTTTTTAGCTTTGATTTTGTACTTTGTAGATTGTGCCGGCAGACAGGTATCAGCCTTGCGAGATTTGAGTTGGCAATAACCCGGAAAAATCTACAGAGGGGTAGGCTGGGAGGGCGATGAGGAATACGTTGGAGGAACATCCAATCGAAAGAACGTTACCAGTTGGTAAGTAACTTGTTCTTCGAGTGGATTGTGTCCTCCAACGTATTCCTCATCTTAGATAGACTCCCAAAGCAGTATTTTGTTACTTTCTCTGGAGGAGGGGTCAGATTATTATTTTTTTTTTTATCAATGCCTTTAGATGGCGGAATAAAGCACTGCTTTTCCAAAAGTCAGCTCCCTAGACTGGGAAGCACCCAGGCTATAGAATTTTGAGAAGGTGTGAAGTGAAGACCAAGTTGCTGCTTCGCAAATGGACCTTATTGGGACTCCTCTTTGAAGGGCCGTGGAAGAGGCGATGCCTCTGGTGGAATGAGCCCGCAACCCTTCTGGTGGGTCTTTTTGTGCTAGTCTGTAGCATTCTGAAATGCAAAGTACGATCCAGCGTGAAATTGTCTGTTTTGTTACCGATTGACCCAGTTTCCTTCCTGTGTAGCCTATAAACAACTGGTTGTCCACTCTAAGCCTAGAGAGTCTAGAGATGTAAAAGCTTAAAGCTCTTTTTGGATCCAGTCTGTGTAATCTTTCTTCCTCCTTAGAAGGATGAGGTGGAGGATAGAATGAGGGTAAAACAATTTTCTGACTTAAATGAAAATCAGATATTAATTTTGGTAAAAATGACGGTTTAACCCTCAATACAACCCTGACCTTATGGAACACAGTATAGGGTGGCCCAGAAGACAGTGCCTTGTTGGGTGTTCTGACCCACGTTTGGACTATTATGCTACAACATTTGGTGCTGTGGGCTTAGGAAATCCAAGATGGCCGAAAAAGCCCACATGTGCGCCAGAATCTATGAAAACCGCGCAGTTGTGCACACTAAAATGGTTGCCTAACTTGCCACCCACCAGTGCGAGCAGGATGGGCCGGGGTGCCATGAGTGAAATGTGTGCCAAAGGAAAAACCGCACTTTAAAATCACCTTTTGTTTCTCTGAATGCCAGCTCAAAATGCCTATTTGCAACACATCCAAAAATCTCACTGAACACCAGCGGACATCTGGCAGAATAAAGTCTTGTAGGCATACAAAATCTGGAAAGAGGATGAGCCTAAAACAATGTTCATCACAAAACTGGCTGGGCTATGCATGTCAGCAGCCTAACTGAAACTGGATTAAAACCACCAAAATCGAAATGTTTAAATTAAATGAGTGACCTACTTTTGAGTGTCACATAGGTTGCAATTGTTTAAATGTCATAGTTTTGAACTTAGAATCAGCATCCTAGCTGCATATGTAAAAAATTGTCTTGACTTAAACTGGGGAACAAAAGTGACATTTTATCTGAAACCTGGTTTAAGGAACTGAATTCTGCCCACCAGCTACCCCCGACAGGAGATGAGACTTGCACAACAGCTGTGTTCCCAGGCCTAGCTGACCTTTTGCTGCTCCCACCAAAAGGGATATGACACTTCCCTGATTGAATTACCTGGGCTCTGCAGGAAATTGAACAAAGCCCTGTCCTGACTCAGGCAAATGTTTTATTACGGGGGCTGTAAAAGTAGCTTCCTCCTGGAAGTAAAGGGGAGGAGCACTGCCTGTGAGAGCAAGCTGGCTTGGCAGAACTGGAAAAACCAGAAATTCAACCTTGTGCTGGGGGGAAACCACACCCCTTTGGGGCCAGAACATAACTCTAAAAAGATGAATAACTCATAGTACGGACTTGTGAAAATTATTTAAATGATACCATAATTCTTGTGATTTTTCTGCCCACATTTTGAGAGGTTTTTAGAACCGGTGGCATGATCTGGGGGCAAGCTAGCAGTTAAGAGGGTATTACTTAAAATGTATGCATGTTAAAAATCTGACACTTCATCAATTAATGTCCATACTCCTTGCGCACATGTGTGTAAATTTGGGGTAATGTCCGATATTGCGAAACCAGTTAAAAAGTGCAAATGTCGCCATTTCTGAATGCAAGCTCCCAGGAAGAGCAGATTTGGACAGGGTATACCTCCTGTAATGCATGATGGGTGCATGTAATTTCAAACCACTGTGTAGCTATGAAATATGTCTTTTGGGTCAAAATATAGATTGTGTGTAATTTGACAGGGGTGGGTTCTCTGTACCATAAACAGACCTCATCATGATGACACTTCATTTCATTCCCCCAATCAAGGGGAAGGGGATGAAGTGGCCAATGACAAGTGGAGAGGGGTAGAGCCTAGTAATGCTGCACACACACCCATTTTCAAAACACATAAAAGCAGACAGTCAGGACAGATAGGGACCTTCAAATCCATTTGCTGCGGGACGCTCTGCCGGGAAAATCCATACTTTACGTCCATCAATCTCTAGAGAAAGCTGTGCAGAAAGATCCAGACTTCAAATCTATCAATATCCAGAACCAGAGACCCAGACCAGACCGCTGTTAGCAGAACCAGAGAGCTGACCCAGATCACTGTGAAGTGCCGAGACCAGACCAGAGTCCAGTCTAAAACCTGACCAGATCCGCGGCGAGGCCTATTTAAAAATATATTGTGAGTACCCAGCAGAACTGTGCAGAACCAATCTCTTAGTTAAAATAATATAATTCAATCTATTTTAATCTAAGTAGAACTGCCTCTTAACTGTCACCTGTCATTTTCTAGTTGCTAGCTGTCACTTGTCTTTTTGAACTTTAAAATTTCAAATCTGAAAAACGACCTTTACCATATCGCTCATATCTCCGTGACCGTTTGTCCTAGAGACTTGCAGTAACTTTCATCTGGAAGCTGAGATCCTAGGCTGTCCTAGGACCCCAAAACGATAGTGCTAGTCCTTGTAGTTCCTCTGTAATCGAAAAACGCACACACGAATTTTACCGCGATTTGAAAATTCCTCCACGTGTGAAAACAGCAGCTTCTTGCTAGAACTGTTACAAAGTCGTTTGCAACCTGCCAATCATTCCTAGAATATTGCTAAAGTAAGCCTGAACTAATTTAAACCAACTAATCCTCAACCTGAACCTCTAGGGGGAATTAAAAGCATTTTAGCATATTTTTCACTTCATTGCCAGCACATGTAAAAGCATTTTGGGCCTGTGTTTAAAACTCCGATCTGTACTCTAAGCTTGCTGGGGTGAACTGAATTACATTTGATTGCATCTCTGAGAACTGTGTGCTTTCCTTCCATTTCCTTGCATTGCATAAAGGGGGGAGGGGATTGCCAGAGAAAAGTGATTACATTGTTTTGTTGAAATCATATTGAGTATTTTCTGTATTGCATTTCATTCAACACTACATCCATCTGAACTTATATAAAGTATTCTCTACCACCTTATTCTTCTGTTCCTATTCACAAGTGTGCTAGTGCAAGATTCTCCGTTGTTAATCTTTATCATATCAGATTAAGTGTGATATCCAATTATTAATTTATTATAAAGTGTGATATATATATCTATTGTTTAAATTATCAAATAAACCTTTTAAACTTGCAAAACAGAACTACTTCTTGGCTCAGGGGGGTCAGGAGGATCAGGAGGATTCCAAGAGAGGTGTGTTATATAGGGGTAGTCATCCAGAACGCATGAACTGGACATAAAGATATATCAATAAGGGTTTCCATTCAGTATCCCAGACTAGGCATTGACTTAGCTGTAGTGTTGAATTGAATCCTCTTACAAATTGGGGGCTCGTGCCGGACGTTTGGGTTAGATCTACCATTTGTGCAGATTAATACAGCGTGCCAGCTGACCAGATACACATATCCGGTCGGATCACCACGCTGTGTTACGCTGTAAAGCACTCCTCAAAGGAACGCTCTAAGGAAAAGGTCTGTTTTGCAAAAATATAATATAAACTTCTGTAAGTCAGGAAGGAACTCAAATCTCTAGAATGACGACCTTAGTAGACATGAAAATAGCCAGAGAGCACTTCTTACATAAGTTATTTGTGAGAGGTGAGTGGACTCATCAGGACCAGACGGTCTGGTTGCAAGCAATCGCACCCCAGATCATGGAAACAGGGTCAGATATATGGAGAGACCAGGGTCCCTTTCATGTGGCCCTGAGTGAACTATATTTGGCCCCGAAGGCCAAGGATGAGCACCACAAGATTGCCAGGGTAGCGGCATATTTATATTTACATATGGGAGCCATGCAGGACAAATGTGCTGAAGGCCAAGATCTGGCGAGTAGGCAACTGCTGGCATTACAGAAGGCCCAATCTGATCTGGACTCTTCTGAGCAGAGGCTGCAGAGGAGCCAGGAGTCAGAAAATGACAGCAGACAGTATATCATTAAAATAAAAGAGGACATGGATATACTGCAACAGGAAAAGACAGACCAGGATGCCAGAATTCTGGCTTTGCAGAAGGAACGCCAAGACAGTTTGGACTCCCTACTGCAGAGCCAGAAAAAGCTGGAGCAACAGATAAATTTCAACAGGGCATGCACAGAGCAGGTAGCCACCCTGCAAATCCAACTAGACAGAGAGAAAGAGGAGAGCAATAAACTGATCCTGAAAGACCTGGATACCCAGGCAGAGTTTGATCCGGAGCGCCAGAAAGCTGGTGCCTTCCAAAGGCAAAGGGACGACCTGGCGTCACAAATTCAAGCTCTTGGTCAGGAAAGGGACACCTTAGGCCAGGAAGTCTGCCACTTAAGAAGAAAAATGGAAGAAAATCACCTGGCCCACCAGGGACTAGGTGACCTCCAAAAAGAACACCAGGACTTGCTAGAGCACACCAGGAGGGTGGAGGAGGCTCTGGGAAGACAGGAGCAGGCCAGTAGGGATGGGACTCAGGAGGTAACCCTCCTGCAGCAAAGACTGGCCCAGTGCTCCAGGACCAATCAGGAAACGCAGAGAGAGAATGAGGCCCTCTGCCAGCATAATAATAGGCTCCAGCAACAGGTAGCGATGCAGGAGAGACTGATAGAGTCGAGTAAGGCCTTAACTGAGGAACTGAAAGCGCAGGCTCTTGCATTGCAACAGGGAGCAGGGGCGGATAGAGACCAGGTTCGCTGGGAGAGGGAGACTCATGAGCATAACCTCAGGAGCCCTAGTACCAGAGGCCTTTATCTCTCTCAGTCCCTGGACTCTGCCACCCCCATGTCCCCTGGCGCACGTGAGCACCGGGCCACAGGGATGGCAGATTACTATCCAGCCAGAAGCATGGGGCTCATAGGCCAGTACCTCCCAGGAATGGATGGGCGGGCATCCGGGTATGGGCACCCAAGCACAGTGCAATTTAGTGGGGAACCCCAGGAGAGTAGGCCCATTAAGGGCATCCTGAAAACCTCTGCCCAGTTAGGTCAGTGGGGGGGTACCCATCAAATCCTGGCAGCAAAGAGGAATCTGAAGACTCCTCTGAACGGTACAGGACACAGGAGACCAGGTCCCCACATTCTGCCAGCCATTCCCAAGCTCGCAGAATCCGGGAAAACCTGGAAGATGAGACAGGAACCTCTGGGAGCAGTACCTCTGAGTCAGAGGACGAATGGACAAGGGTTACCCGAACCAAAAAGGCCAATAAGACAAAAAGGGCCTTGCTTAAGGACCCCTTAAAGCAGATTAAGGCAATCAGGAGCGTCATCACGCCTTATCATAAGAACGCCAAGTATTCTGTTTGGGAGCACTTAGAGTTGTTTGAGCAAATGATGGAGACTTTCCATTTGAAGGACAGCCAAAGCTGTATTCAATATGTAAAGTGGACCTTCTCCCCGGAATACTCCAGTTTCTTTGCGGGGCTGGAGGACCAAAATCATTTAAGATGGTCCGCCTATAAGGCGGCCATCTTGAAACCTTTTTCTACTCATAGAAATCCTCAAGAGGCTCGCAAGGCAGCCTACAATTTACAATGTGGGGAGGATCAGGCCCCACAAGAATTTGTGCAGGAGTTAAAGCGTGCTTTTGCACAGACCACAAGAAGGGTGCGCACGGATAGCAGAGAATTTATTAATACGTTTTTCCATGCCTTGCCCAAATACATAATGACCCAGCTCGTGAGGGATTTTCACGAGAAAAGATCTTTAGACTGGGTCATTGAACAGGCGACCCGGATCTATGAGGTGCAGAAGCCAATAGAAAATAAAAATAATGCGCCCAAAAACCCCAAAGCCAACAACACCCCTGCTGCTGCCAAGGTGGCAGAGGTAAAGGTCACCCCCGTTTTAGAGTTGGAGATGGGGGGGCCTAAAAACCTACCTGCACCTTATAATGCTAGGCCCAGAAGGTCCTCGGGCCAGTCACAGACAGGGAGCCAGGGAGGCAGCCCCACAAATGGGGTCCCTCGCTCTCCTGACTATGTAAGTCCCCGTTACAAGGGAAATCGACCCATCCTGGGTTATGTGTGGACTCCTCCAGCCCAAGGGGGGGGATCCAGCCAAGCACCTAACCCAGGGAACTTCCCTCCCAACTTCTCACAGGAGGGCAGAAACTCACCAAACCCTGGGCAGAACTTCTTCCCCAGGTATCCACCCAACTTCCAGCCCCAAAATCCTCCACCCTTCTTTCCCCAATTCCCTGAGCCCAGACAACCGAATCCGGGAGAGGGGAGGCCAAGGGTGGAGGGGTATCCAAATCTTCCCAACCAGGGGTACTACCAAAGAAGGGATAGCTACCCTTCCCGGGATCAGCCCAGGGGAGAAAACAGGGCCCCGTATCAGCCTGAGCGGGTTTCCCAGTTAGAGCGCCAGGTTCAAAACATGGCGCGGGATCTGGGTCACATACTGAGGGCTCAGCAGAACCCTCAGATCGGCATGCCGGCACAGAACGCACCCAACTCTGGACCTGGTGCTCCAGAACAATGACGGGGGCAGCACCCCGATAACTCACCGGTTCCAGGGAGGAGGCACAAGGGGAAGGGGGGTGTAAAGCCTTGGAGGAAGCTCCCTTCCTCACTTGTAAACAGCCCCTGGAAACCCAGGAACCGAAAACAAAATCTCTTGCCCCTGAAAGTCTGCCTCCTAAGGAGCAGAGGGGGGGTAGGAGAAACAAAAGACCCAAACAGACTCAGTTTGAGGAGGAGGTACAGATCTTCCAATTTGAGGGAGAGGGATCCTCAGAGGATCCTGGGAAAAGGATCTTCTCCTTCAGAGAGGGGGGAACTCCTCCCAAAGAAAAATGGGTCCCTAGGGATGCAAATCCAGACTGGGGAGATGTGGAGACTGAGCTACCGCCGCCCACCATCTCATCCCAGAACCAACAGCAAGAAAATCCCCTGGTTCAAACCCATCCTGGTGACTGCCTCCAAAAAGGGGGGGGCGGCCCGGAACCGGAGCCAGGGGAACCCACAATGGCTCTGATCTCCAGTTGCCAACTTTTTCTTTCAGATTCCCAAGGCTCTCCACAGAATTCTGCCCAAATCTCTTCGCTAGCGATGTCCAAAACCAGAAAGTTAGCCCATCAGTTGTCCAAAAATGTGCATTATCTGTGCCCCCTTGAGGAGAAGGAGGGAAGATACTATTCCCCGGTACAAGTACAGGGGCAGGGTACAATTTTGGCACTGGTGGACACTGGATCTCAAGCTACCCTTCTGTCCAGAAGGGCCTTTGACGAACTGAATGCAGGAAGGGGAGAGAATTACCAAATTCCTCTCACCTCTCTTCCTGGACAACTGCAGAACTTTGACGGGAAGGAAATTCCCGTTGAGGGGACTGCAGACTTGGACATTAAGATCGGGCGACACAAGGTGAAACACCCGGTCATAGTAGTGACTCCAGAGGGCACCCCTTGTTTACTAGGGCATGACCTCCTGAGAAGGTTGTCACCCCTAATAGATTGTCAACCATGTTAGTTTAAACGGCACCTGCCACATGGTTGAACAAAAATCTGACCAAGTAGAATTTCACTTCCAGAATAGCCAAATTCCAGACGTGACAGTAATAGCAGTAGGACAACAGACTGGTGATGGAGGGTCCTCTCTATTTCTGAAAATCAACCTTCCTTCCAGTCTAAAGTGGTACTCCACGCTGGAAGGAAACACTCTGAGATTCTATACTAATCCACAATCAGAAACTCCCACTCCTATAGTCCAGAAAGATGTGAAATCAGCTCAGAGCCTGGCTGATATTCAGCAAATTGGAGAGCAGTTGTTCATCCCTGTCCAGTTAAATGATGGGAAGGACTCTGTTCTCGCTCGAGTGTGTGTGAACAACGGTAAGAGCTTCATCAGCAAAGCCATGTTCCGCCAACTCCCAAAAGATCCAGCCATTCCCACATTGAAACTGATAGACAAATGGGAAATGGACCTGGAAGCACCTAATTCCAAACAGCTCCTGCCAAGCAGGTGTATGCTCAAGATCTCCATTGGCAACAAGAGCATAGTCCATAATTGTTGGGTCGTGCGAGACGTCACTGCCGCCTTTTACTTAGGCAGTGACATTCTCAATCGATTTGCCATTAGTTTGGACCTAATAAACTTCAAAGCTTGGTCCCGATTAGCGGATAATCCCATGGGCTTTGATGATCCAGAAAAAGCATTTAGGTCAGCTCAATTGCTACCTTATGCAGTTGAAATTCAGATCAAAGAGGAAGTCACCATCCCAGAAAGGACCCGACAATTCTCCCTGGAAGTGAAAGGTAAAAGAGGACAATATCTGCAAAACCCTGATGCTTACATACATCTAAACGCTTCTCTCCAACAGCAAGGGTTGGGGGTAAACCCAACACCATTAGTCAACATAGAACACGACACCATTCCAATAGAGGTGGATAACAGCGACTTAAAGAGTATTACTCTAGCCGCAGGCACCATTATTGGAATGGCGGTTGATGACCGACATTTTTCCATAGATTTAGGTAATGAACTGTTAGGGCCAATCCCCAAGGACTGCTTTGACAGTGACAGTGATGACAATACAACACCAGACAGGATTTTTACCCGGCATGGGGGGAACTTCCTGGTGTACACTTCTTGCCCTTATGGTAAGGAAGATGTGACTTGTGACTTCAGGAGGGATGAGGTGATTTTCCAGGTCCATGAGGGCTGCCTTTCCCACCAGAAGCCTCCAGTCCAAATCAGCACTCTGACCAGGGACTTCTCCACCCAGCTGGAGGAAGCCGCTGAGATAGCCAAACCAGAAGTCTTTCCAGGCTTCAGGCAGATGGTGGAAGAGAGAGTCAACCTAGCTGATGCCTGTGTGACTCTGGAACAAAAGCAAAAGTTGAAACAAGTTTTCTTGGATTTCCAAGATCTCTTTGCGGTAGACTCATATGACTGTGGTCGCACTGACACAACAACAATCCCCACGGACCCTGGCATGACTCCTGTGTTTGTGAAGCAATATCGCTTGCCTCTCGCATCAATGGAGTCCCTTACTGAAATAATTAAGAACCTTGAGTCCCGGGGAATAATCCGTCCAGTCCACAGCACCTTCAATAATCCGGTGCTGGGAATATTGAAGCCAAACGGCCAGTGGAGACTCTGCGCCGACCTCAGGGAGCTCAACAAACGGGTCCATACTTCCCGATGGCCTCTTCCCTACATTGACCAAGGGCTGGCCCAGATCCAGGGGTCACAGGTATTCACTGCAATAGACCTGACCAATGGATACTGGACCGTGTCGGTCAGTAGGGAGGACCAATACAAGCTGGCTTTTACCTTTGGGGGCCAGCAGTATACATGGACCCGGACTCCCTTCGGATACCTTAACTCCGGTAATGAGTTCAATATTTTCCTACATAAGGCCATGCCCGACCTGGGTGCGAGGGGTAACCTGACTTATGTAGATGATGTCCTCATCAAAAGTTTATCTGTGGAGGAACACATAGCGGAGATCCGTTATGTTCTGACGCAGTTGAGGGCCGCCGGAGCAAAACTTTCCTTTCAGAAAGCACAGTGGTGTAGAACCCGTGTTAATTTCTTGGGGCATGAGATTACTCCTCAGGGTCTCCGTCCCCAGGAAAAGAAAGTGGAAGCACTTCAGAAACTGAAAGACCCCACAACTCTGCGGGAACTAAGGAGCCTCCTGGGACTGACTAATTACAGCAGAAAGTTCATTGAGGGCTACGCAGAGATCACCAGACCCCTGATTCATCTCCTGAAGGGGGGGGTCAAGTGGGAATGGGGTCCAGAACAATCCGAGGCAGTAAGACAACTCAAAAGAAGCCTCTCACAAGCGCCTTGCCTAGCTTACCCTGTCAGAAACAAGGAGTTCTTCCTGGAGACGGGGTTCTCTAATACGTGCTTGACGGCAGTATTATACCAAAAGCATGACAAGGTCAATAAAGTAATCTCCTATGCGAGCAAAACTTTATCCTCTGTGGAGGAAAAATTCAACGATTGTGAGAAGGCACTCCTGGCAACGGTGTGGGCATTGAAGAATTACCGCCCGTTTATCCAGGGGGAACACATCATAGTGGAGACTCCACACCAGCCTCTGCAATATCTCCAAAGTGATAGAATCCGGGCCGGAAATGTGAGTAATTCCCGAATTACTTCCTGGATTCTGTCAATGCAAGGCTTTCCTGTGGAGGTCCGATATGGCCAAAACAAGAAGAGTCCCCTCGCGCAAGGTCTGGCTGACTTGCATGATTGTGCCAGAGAAAACTGTCTCGAGGACGAAAGTCTAAAAATCAAGGACAACATGGAGGCATACCTTAATTCCCCACACAAAGTCTTTGAAGAGGACAAGTGTGAGGGAATGCCCACTGTCTATGTGGATGGATGCTCTTACCATGTTGACAACGACGGGGAAAAAGAACTGGTGGCCGGCGTAGGGAATGCATGGGTGAATGAGTCCCCAGAACCCTCCGCTGGATACAAAATTGGTCCCCGAAGTAGTCAGGTGGCAGAATTGATGGCTGTGCATCAGGCCATCCTCACTGCTGTCCAGCATCAACTCCACGAACTGGTCATAATCACAGACTCGGATTATGTACGGAACGGGTTCGTGGAGCACCTGGTTAATTGGAAAACCAGAGGCATGTTATGTGCTAACAACAAACCCTTGAAACATGGGAAGTTGATCCAAAACATTGATAATCTGGTCACCTCGAATGAGATGACCATCTATTGGAAAAAGATCAAGGGTCATTCCAAAGTAGAGGGACCAGACAAAACTGGAAATGACTTAGCTGATCAGCTGGCCAAAACCGGGGCCATCCAAGGGGATCTAATTGAGATTGAGTCCCTATTGGGGGAAATCCAGGTCACTGCTATCACTAGGTCCCAGACAAATGCTCACAACGACCTTTCAATTGCACAATGGAGTAAGGAGACCCCTGATGCTGATTTGATTACCGCTTAGAAGGGGGATCCAATAATTGGTAAATTTTACCAGCACATTGAGGACCCTGAGAACTTTCCCCTGACGGATACCGATTACACTGGGAAAGAGGACCTAAGAGTGTTGATGAAATGTCCAAAAATGTTCCGGATCCAAGACGGTTTGTTGGTAAGGAAATCCAAAGCTGGCCACGATCAGTGGGTGGTTCCTACCTCATTCCGAAGCCTGATGTTAAGTCACGCCCATGATGCGGCCACCGCCGGTCATAGGGGGTTTCACACAACATTGGAAATCTTAAGAGAGGTTGCATACTGGCCACACATGGGGCAGGACCTTGACCAATACTTGAAGGGGTGTCTTGTGTGTGCACAATTTCAGCCATCATCCCTCACGCACCGTGCGCCTCTCCAAAAGAGGGGGATGACACTGCCATGGTCAGATTTACAAATCGACTTTGTAGGCCCCGTGATTCGCTCTGTTAGGGGGAATAAGTACATGTTGACTGTGACATGCTTGTTTACCAAGTGGGTGGAATGTCTCCCAGCCCCAAATTGCAAGGCAGAAACTGCAGCTGCCCTGATGATTAACCACATCTTTTCCCGTTTCGGTCTACCTCAAAGGATTGAGTCAGACAGGGGTAGCCACTTCACCAGTGAAGTAATGACAAAGATGTGGGAGATACTGGGGGTCAAAAGGAAGTTGCATATTGCTTACCGGCCAGCTTCTTCTGGGGCAGTAGAGAGATATAACCGAACCATTGTGAGCATATTAAAGAAGTTTGTGGCAGTGGCAGATTCTGGGCCAAGTTGGGATATCCGATTACCTCTGGTCCTAATGGCCATCAGATCTACCCCTTCATCTGCAACCAAAATGTCACCATTCGAGTTGATGACTGGACGCAAGATGGTGCTTCCTCAGCATTTGCTCTACAGGACCCAAGAGCAGACACTGATAAATGCCTCCACTACTCATGAGTATGTGGAAAATTTAAGGAAACACCTTCAACATGCTTTTGCTTATGCTCAGCGGAATCTAGAAAGATCAGCTGATAGCATGAAGACCCACTATGACCTGAAGACTTCCAGGAAGGAATATCAGGTGGGAGACCGGGTCTATCTATACAACTTCCAAAGAAACCAGGCAAAACAGCGGAAATTCTTGCCTACATGGAAGG
Source organism: Ambystoma mexicanum (assembly GCF_040938575.1). Classification (NCBI taxonomy): domain Eukaryota; kingdom Metazoa; phylum Chordata; class Amphibia; order Caudata; family Ambystomatidae; genus Ambystoma; species Ambystoma mexicanum. The sequence goes on along the minus strand of NC_090930.1, from coordinate 76,108,328 downwards.
GACCCTTTGAGATCATCGACAAGATCTCCCCTGTGGCCTACAAAATCCACATCCCCAAAGGTCCTTTGGCAGCGGGGGAAGACAAGTGGGTCCACATAAACCAGTTGAAATGTTGCCATCCCAGGCACACTCTGCAACAACTGGAGGAATCCTCTGGAATCCTAGCGGGTACTGTCTCAGACTAATTCAGTTCCAACCATAAAACATACCACATCTAGTCTCTAAAATATTGTGATTTGCATGAAACTGTCTCTTAGTTATACTGTTTTTTTTTCAAAATAAGAATGTAATGTTTCGTTATGATGAAATGCATATGCTGCCCCACTATCTCAACAGTGGTGGAAAAATGTCTATGAATAGGTATTGCCGCTCTTCCTTTGTCGTCCTAGGAGAAAGAAAACCTGGAGACGGGACAAGGAGGACGATCCGGAGACCGGGAGCAGAGACGCAAGGGGCCCGGTGTACCGCCCAATATTCCCATCAGGACCGGCGAGGAGAACCGATCGATCAGTACCGGATGGAGGAAAAGATGCTGAACTGTGCCATTTGCAGAATTGGAAGAAGATTATGCGGACATACCAGTGCGTGGGTCAAAACCCTTGTGCACCCGACATCCCCTCGACTCAATCCAAGTGCCGTCGGGCGGGGGGGTTTGTTGGGTGTTCTGACCCACGTTTGGACTATTATGCTACAACATTTGGTGCTGTGGGCTTAGGAAATCCAAGATGGCCGAAAAAGCCCACATGTGCGCCAGAATCTATGAAAACCGTGCAGTTGTGCACACTAAAATGGTTGCCTAACTTGCCACCCACCAGTGCGAGCAGGATGGCCCGGGGTGCCATGAGTGAAATGTGTGCCAAAGGAAAAACCGCACTTTAAAATCACCTTTTGTTTCTCTGAATGCCAGCTCAAAATGCCTATTTGCAACACATCCAAAAATCTCACTGAACACCAGGGGACATCTGGCAGAATAAAGTCTTGTAGGCATACAAAATCTGGAAAGAGGATGAGCCTAAAACAATGTTCATCACAAAACTGGCTGGGCTATGCATGTCAGCAGCCTAACTGAAACTGGATTAAAACCACCAAAATCGAAATGTTTAAATTAAATGAGTGACCTACTTTTGAGTGTCACATAGGTTGCAATTGTTTAAATGTCATAGTTTTGAACTTAGAATCAGCATCCTAGCTGCATATGTAAAAAATTGTCTTGACTTAAACTGGGGAACAAAAGTGACATTTTATCTGAAACCTGGTTTAAGGAACTGAATTCTGCCCACCAGCTACCCCCGACAGGAGATGAGACTTGCACAACAGCTGTGGTCCCAGGCCTAGCTGCCCTTTTGCTGCTCCCACCAAAAGGGATATGACACTTCCCTGATTGAATTACCTGGGCTCTGCAGGAAATTGAACAAAGCCCTGTCCTGACTCAGGCAAATGTTTTATTACGGGGGCTGTAAAAGTAGCTTCCTCCTGGAAGTAAAGGGGAGGAGCACTGCCTGTGAGAGCAAGCTGGCTTGGCAGAACTGGAAAAACCAGAAATTCAACCTTGTGCTGGGGGGAACCACACCCCTTTGGGGCCAGAACATAACTCTAAAAAGATGAATAACTCATAGTACGGACTTGTGAAAATTATTTAAATGATACCATAATTCTTGTGATTTTTCTGCCCACATTTTGAGAGGTTTTTAGAACCGGTGGCATGATCTGGGGGCAAGCTAGCAGTTAAGAGTGTATTACTTAAAATGTATGCATGTTAAAAATCTGACACTTCATCAATTAATGTCCATACTCCTTGCGCACATGTGTGTAAATTTGGGGTAATGTCCGATATTGCGAAACCAGTTAAAAAGTGCAAATGTCGCCATTTCTGAATGCAAGCTCCCAGGAAGAGCAGATTTGGACAGGGTATACCTCCTGTAATGCATGATGGGTGCATGTAATTTCAAACCACTGTGTAGCTATGAAATATGTCTTTTGGGTCCAAATATAGATTGTGTGTAATTTGACAGGGGTGGGTTCTCTGTACCATAAACAGACCTCATCATGATGACACTTCATTTCATTCCCCCAAT